>NC_136068.1:835197820-835540320 GCF_964261635.1 Lissotriton helveticus
TACTGCTCGACCAAGCTACCACTTTAAAGAGTAAGGTTATATCTAACTTTAGCCTCTGCCAAACCTCTGGAGACTCTTGGACCAGTTTCTAACAGACACCCACTGACTTGTCCCCAGCCCTACAGGCCTGTCTCCCCATGAACCTGCTCCTGCGAAGTCCCGGTGTGTCCTGCAGCCAGCAACCTCAAAAACCCGGAGGACCTGCCTGCCTGCCTGCCTTCACTTCCAAAGACGGCTTCGCCAGTGAACGCCGGATTTGTTCAACTGCAACCTCTGGCAGCAGCCGGAGACCGTGAATCCAGCACACTCTGCACCCGCCTATTCCGGCCCGAGCTAGGGGTGGAAAAAGACTACTAGGAGGTCTCCCTGGCAATTGTGACCCAGAATCTGGAGATCCCAGACCAACCTCAAGACCCCAGCCGACACCTGCAGCCTCAATACAGAGGACCCCACCTACCACGACCAAGAATTTCCAATGTCAACAGGCACCCATCGCCCCAGGGCCATGTGTGCCACAACCAACGGTGCCAAGCCAACCCAAGACATCCAAACTTACCCCTCGAAGTGGTAGTCACACCCAGAAGGTCTTCGTCCCGAGCCTGCAGTGTTTCTTTCAACTGGAGTCTCTCCATAGCAAACAACACCAGACCTCGAAACAGCACTCTGCACCCGGACGCCCTAGTGCCGCTGAGGGTGCACCCATGGAGCTACTTTATTTCCCCATTTGCCCTGAGCTGATACCAGGAGCTATGCTCCCACAACCCAGTGGCCTGCTTGCCAGCAGCCACCAGCCGGAGGCCTCCTATCCCCCACTGGATAACATTGGGTCTCAACACTCTGCATCCGGCCGCCCTAGTGCCGCTGAGGGTGTAACAAGAGTGCAGCACTGACCGTAGGGCAACCCCCCTCACCCATCCCCCCCTGAGTCTAACCCAGGAACCTTAACTCCCATAGTCCATTACTTACCTTCGTACCGATTACCAGTTTTTCCTCCATAGGATAACATTGACAATTTTCTTCCAAAAAGTTTCTGAGTGTGGAGTTTTGAAATCTAAAACTATTCTTTAAAAATTGCACGAATAACCAACACTTATTTACTTACCTGTTTGCAGGTAATGTCCCAGTGCTGAATCTAGGTATCCTGTGGAATGATATACTATGAGGATATGATACATAAGCACAAACGTAATATAGGGGGTTAGATAATGGCAGAGCGTGAAGGAACTACTAACACACTGATTCCAGTGTAGTATATTTTATGGATTTTTTAAACAAAGTTAGGAGTAAACATTATACATCAAAACAACATTTGTGCATAGTGTCCCAAGTGACAAATGGAACCTAAACTTAAGTGACAATGTGAATATTACATACAAGGTTTCCACAGTTTGTACAAGTCGAACATTATCAAAATAATTCCATGTGAACAGCAGCTATATACAATGATATGTGCTGGGAAAATGGTTTGCTTCTTCCGTTTGTCGACGGCGTTCCGACCCTCAAAACAATGTGGAGTCTCTTCAGGACTAATGATGAAGGGACATCTGAATTTATGATTGCGCAGGCTTGTGAAAATAATGTGCCACACGTGAAGAATAGAGGAAAAGGGTTTACTCACATGAGGACTCGTCCGGGTACTCAATGTGAGCACAGGCTGTCAATCCAATGGGGTATGTAGGCCCTTTGGATAGGTTTTGTGTATTCCACCACTTGCAGAGAGCGATGTGTGCGCTACAATCGTTGGATCCTGCAAACTTTGAGGCTTACCGGGGCATTGTGCTACGAGAGCACCAACCAGTACAGCAGCAATTTTGGGGAAGACCGTACCACTGGTGGGGACGCGGTTGGTCTAAAACTTCAATTCCCAGCATTCCCGGCGCTCCAGAGGGCCGCAGGTGCTCACCATCATCTTTGAGCACCAGGAGGCGCTTAAGGGTACGCAGAGTCTCCCCCGTCCGCACCCGTCACAGACCGGAAGAGGCGGGGCAGGGCAACCCCTCTGACATCTGCGACACGGGAACTGTAAGGTACTGTGGCAGTGGCCAAACTTATATTGTTTGACATTTTTGGAAGCACTTGAAAATAACTGTAGTTTGCACACAACGATCTTCCCTGCTGCTATTCTTCTTTGGAATCCTGAACCAAGCACTTTGCACATTGGACTAGGGAACTGAGAGGCACCCTGGAAGCACCTCAAATTAACTGCAGTTTGCACATAACAACCTTTTTTGCTGCTATTTTCCTTGGAATTCTGAACCAAGCATTTTGCACATTGGACTAGGGAACTGAGAGGCACCCTGGAAGCACCTTAAATAACTGCAGTTTGCACATAACTACCTTCCTTGCTGCTATTTTCCTTTGGAATTCTGAAGCAAGCATTTTGCACAGTGGACTAGGGAACGGAGAGGCACCCTGGAAGCACCTTAAATAACTGCAGTTTGCACATAACGACCTTCCTTGCTGCTATTTTCCTTTGGTATCTTGAACCAAGCACTTTGCGCATTGGTCTAGGGAACGGAGAGGAACTCTGGAACTAAGTACTTTGTAATTTGCACTTTGTATTGTGCATTCTGTGGGGTTCTAGGGGCCTAAAGGACTTTTGATAAGTAAGAGTGCCAAATTGTATTGTTTAGCCAGGCCAAAGGGCTGTACATCATGACGCTAAGGTCCTGTTAATTATTGGAAGGGGAAACATGGGGAAAGGAAGCAGACGGTGAGCCAGATACTCAAAGTACCTAGCAAACCTAGGAGAATAAATATGACACTTAAATTATTTAACTGGGGCTGTTGGAGATATCGAGCGACAGATTACTAGCGTAGAGGAAACAATAAATAATGAATCTGTAATTCCACTTCCCTCCCAATCACAGGATCAGGCTAGCGGATTGAGTAGCGATACCAATGACATCATCCTGGTAGGGAAAGAACCGTCGATTAAGGATTCTCGCATGAAACCCAATAACGGATGTGTGTAGGATATTGCAGATAATATCCTAAATGATTATGAAGAAAGTAATGAAATCTCACCTCAGTAGAAAAGCTGTAATCCCTTAAAACCCCTGGCTATTAAAACCCCCAGCAGAGGAACTGTAATGGTACATCAGGCTCAGGCAAATTCCCCCAGACTTTCCAAGACCCAGATAAAGACGGTTGGGATTGGACAGGGGAGTAAGAGTAATACACAAAGGAGTCAGGCCCCTCGGAAGGGCAAGAAAGTTTGAACCGATACACACAGTGAATTTGTAGAGGTCTGTAATGCCATAAAAGATCTAAAGGAGTACGTGATGCAATCCATCAATACTCTTGGTTTAAGACTGGAACAAATTGAACTTAGCTTAGAGACTTTTTCGGGGGGAAATCACAATCATATATTATGTCAAGACAGGGTAAACCCGTACCCCCTGGCTGGACATCTACACTCTGCTAGGTCCAACGTAGAATCCATCCCAGTTGTGGAAAAAAAAACAGGGGGATACTGGGCGGGCCCTGCACCAGGAACAGAGTATCATTGCTTCTAACTTCTCCGATTAAAATACATACCCAGCGCGAGGCTCGTGTAGGATTACATGCACCAGACAGAGAGATTAAGGAGTCAAGGGATAAAAGAGATACCCAGCGTGAAGCTCATGTAGGTTTATATGCAGTAGATAGTGAGACCGAGAAGTCAAGGGTAGATCTAAGGGGTGGAGCCAATAGTGGTAAGGGAGGCAAACCCGGTCAAAGAGAAAAATCTGATGTCCAAATTTTAAACCTACCTCCAGCAGAGACACCTTACACTATTGTTTTGGTTGATGCCCCACAAATCACTAATGCAACAGTTGAAAATTGGCCTGCACTAAGAAATAAGACCATTAATTGGTTAGGAAATAGAACAGGCCTTACAACCGCCCTGTCCAAGGAATTTAAGATGGTGAGGAGGGTGGCATGGGTGGGAAATAGTGCTAAATAATATGAAGGAGATTGCAGAGTCCTATCCTTGGGCTCACCACAACTAGTCAGAGAAGTCTTGTTACGTATGTATAACACCAATATATCTAACCCTGGCATTCAAGTGCGGTCGCTGGGATTCTTTTATAAATCACAATTTATTAATACCCCAGGGCCTCACGGGGAATTGAGATGGAATCAAGAAAGGTCAAGTTACAGAGTGTCTGTGTCAAACAGCTTTGCCCCCCTCTCTTTCTTAGATGAAAATGATTGACATTCAAACAATGGGAGCCAATATCCACATTTTAACACCTATAATGTGGACATCGCGGCAGACACTATTTCACAGACTTCAGCTCTAAAGGCACGGATGGAAGGCAATATAGATACTACACCCAGTAATTTTAACAACTATGGAGGTGGTATTACGATCCCAATTGAAAGTCAAACTGGCCTATGCTAAATTCTTTTTTGGAATGTGGCAGGCTTAAAGGACAAGGCAAATGACCAAGTTTGGCTGACTTTTATTAAGAATTTCTATGTCCTGTGTCTCCAAGAGACCTGGGCGATAGATAGTATCCATATAAATGAGTACAAGACTTTCCATACCCCTGCCATTCAATCATCTAGCAGGAGGTCCAAAGGAGGGCTATGTGTGTATATATCTAACCAATTAGCTACACACAGGAGTAAGATGGTCAGCTCGGAAATATTTTTTCAGACTGTTTTATTGTAGTTGGATTGTAATTATGCCCTGCTATTGATTAATTTTTATAACAATATTGAAATGTCCAATTTGGGAGTCCTAATAGAGAAGTTAAGTAAAGATATTGCCTATTCAGTACCAAAGATAAATTTAGAAATCATACCTATTTGGGGAGGGGATTTTACCACTAATTTGTGTCAGGCGGTGGGAACTGTGGACTAACCTTGGACGGTGATGATCCATCATTCCACTTCCAACATTCCATCAAGGGTGAGTTCCTAAAAAAAGTTATGTTTAGGAACGATTTAGGATTCTCAAATCTTATGTGTACACCCGTTGTGGATTTTGGATATACTTTTATAGGGAGAGGGGCCAACACCATCATAGATTTTATTATTATTCCAAACCGATTTGCAGGCCTCGTGAAAGCCCACGTCATTCACTCTAATGAGATGATTGACCATCTAGCCCTCAGTGTGAATATAAGAGTCCCTAGTGGGGCGATGAAGAGAAATGACAATAAATTAGCATGGTTACAAGATATTACACTGGGAAGGAAGAATGGGTATGCTGTTCCTTGGGGGCCTAGGGACCCGGCGAAGCTAAGTACTGAAATAGTGGTTAAGGCGGTAGATCCTATTTTAATATCCCTAAGCGATAGCCCTACGCATGATGAGGTTTTAATTGCTTTTAATAGTATCACAGGGATTGTTAGAGACATTCTGTTCAAAAAACCAAAAGGCCCGCCCACCAACACGTAAGGTTGGTTTGATAAGAACTGCACACTCAGCCTTAAAAATTTAAAACCTGCCCTACAGTGCGAGAAGAGAGACATGTCCAAGATTAGAGCATATAGGAAAACGTATAAGAAGCTAGGAATCATAGGATTAAAGAGTTGAAAGGCACGGCTTGGAAGGACTTAATTGATGCCGCAGAGTCCAAGGACAGTGCCAAATTTTGGGCGGCGGTAAATGTTCCCTTTCTTGTGAGCACATTGGATGTACCAACCATTGAGTTAGCAATTAGCGAACAGACCTGGATCAATTTTTTCTCTAGCGTAAATGCTAAAGAGAAATCCAATGAGGGTACCCCAGAGAGGCTAGAGTCCTTGAATACCGAACAACCATTTGTCCCCATTAAACTTGATACCTCGTTGCAGGACGTTAATGCCGAAAGTAAAAGCCAGCAAAAGTGGGAAGACGTCCGGTCCAGACGGGATACAGATTGACCTCTACAAGTCAAACCTGGAGGTCTGGGGGCCCATTTTAACTAGAGTATTATAAGGATGTTGCAAGAGAGGATTCATTAAAACATGGTCCGAATCAATTATACTCCCTATTTTCAAAAAAAGGGAGACCTAAATGATCCTGCCTGCTACCGTCCGATATCCTTGTTGTACTCTCTGATGAAGGTTGCAGGCAGGATCATTTTAGACCGTTTGCAGGGATGGACTGAAGAAAACGATATGTTAAGCGACGTCCAATATGGTTTTAGGGCAGGCTTAGGCACAAACGAGCAGATTTTAAACTTAAGTATTTTAATTGGCAAATATACGAAGGCAAAATCCGAGCAGTTTTATTTGGCCTTTGTAGACCTTTCCGCAGCTTTTGACTGCATAGTTCATGAAAGGTTATGGGGGGTGCTAGAGGAACTAAAGGTTGACCCTGTTTTAATTCAATTTTTAAAGTATCTTTACACTGGAGAAAGGGCAAAGGTCCGCTATGGTAGTATGTGAGAGTGCATTGCCCTTTTTAAAATTGAACAAGGCGTAAGGCAGGGATGTGTGTTGGCACCACCCCTGTTTTCTCTATATACCAACGCCTTAGAGCAGGAGTTGGTGTCACATACTAGGGACCCGCCTTATGTAAATTCTCGCCCTATCGCATCCCTTCTTTACGCCGATGATGCTGTCCTTATGGCCCGTAGTCAAATTGCATTACAGAGGGCACTTTCCTTTTATTCCATTTTTATGGACAGGCTCGGCCTGAGACTAAATGCCAAGAAAAGTTTTATAATGTCCTGTGGAACAACTAAAAATACTCAAAGAAAATTCCAGGCGGGGGGAAGTGAAGTTGAAACCACTAATTCATTTAATTATTTGGGCGTTCTTTTTGATAGGACAGGTTCTTGGGCATCAGCGGTTAAGGCAAGGAACCTTCTATACATGAAGTCTATAGCGGCCCTTTTTAACTTTTCTAAAAAGCTGGGAAAAAGGCCCTTGGAAATCATGCTGAGAATCTACCGCGCAAAATGCGTGAGTATAGCCCTTTATGGGGCAGGAATTTGGGGATTCCAAGACTGTACCCCAATCCAGCGTACTGAAAAAGCTTTTTTGAGGTCCCTTCTGAGCGTCCCAATTAGTGCATCTGTTTTTTACTGCTATTCTGAGCTGGGAGTTATATACATGTCTGACTTGATTAGGATCCAGCCAGACCTTTTATGGCATAGAATTTGGACCACGGAGAATGCTACATTAAATAGGGAGATGAGGGATGCCATGAAGCTAGATAACACTCGTAAAATTCCATGGCTAAAATACGAGGAAGATTTTATGCATGATATCGGCCACCCGAATATTTTTCCATGCCAGAGAGCCTAAATGTCATCAAACGTAAAGAGTTTAAAGGGATCATTATGGCCCATCTAGAAGACAACAGGCCAGCTTTTGCCTTGAATAAACCAACAGTGATTAACCACGTGTAGCATTCAACCATATGTTCCGAGCAGATACGAAAGATATCTCCTGACCAGATTCAGAACTCTTCACCATCTGATTTCATACCCAATTATCAATGATTGGTCAAGAAATGTATGTCATTGCCTGTGCGACAACGTATCACAACAAAGTACGATTCACGTGTTTTTATTTTGTAAATTTTATCTTACAGAGAGGCAAAGGTGGTTAAAACCTTTATTAATAAAGGGAGGATGGAGACAATGTTGGCCTGCCTTCATTCACCTGCAGATGTTGGATAGCTTCTACTGTATTGGCTCTATGGCAGGTTTTTAAAGAATGTAATACGAATCAGGAAAGTCAACAACCTGTGAACCTCGGGGAGTTCTCGCTTGATAACTCTTTTAAAGGACGATTTATATGTCTGAAAGTAATGTCTGAAATTATTATTGTAATCTAGCCGATTGGTGTATATAGATGTTTTTAGATCGTGTTTCCAGAAGATGAATTTTCTTTCTTATATGCATGTACACTTTTATGATTTTACTACTTGAAATCGAATAAAGCTCGTTTTGATTGATTGATTGTGTGCGGCTGTCCATCAACACCAAATCTGTTAACTCTCCTTGAGCTTGGTTCCACTGATGTGCTAAACATTCCTGTAAGGGACGCATCTGAAGTCTTGCATAAGGGTCGATGAGGATGCAAGAGTCCATCATCCCTATTAGCTGCATAAACACTCGAGCTGGAAGGGAGTGTTGACGTTGAAACCTTGATGAGAGCTTGCATGATGGCTATCCTGACTGGATTGGGGTAGGCAAGTGCTTTTGAGGTATCTATTGTAGCACCTAGATACTGAATGAGGTGAGACGGCTGAATGTGTGACTTGAGTAGGTTTATTGTGAATCCTAAGATGTGGCGCAACTGGATTGTTCTGTGTGTATTGTGTACACAGTTTGTGTGTGTGACTTGGCTTTTATGCGCCAGTTGTCAAGATAAGGAAGCATGTAAAAGTGGTTGTCTGCGAAAATGAGCTGAGACTGCTTCGAGACATATTGTCAAGACTGTAGTCACTTCAAATGGGAGGACTTTGAATTGTTGTCCGTCCACTACAAACCTTAGATATTTTCTGCGAGCGGGGTGAATGGAAATATAAAAGTAGGCGTCCTTGAGGTCTAGAGTGGCAAGGAAATCGCCCTGCTGGAGCAGTGGGAGAACCTGTTGGAGAGTGATCATGTGGAAGTAGTTCGACTTTATGTAGAGATTGAACGGTCGGAGGTCCAGTATTTGCCTGCGAGTACCTTCCTTCTTTAGGATTAGGTAGTAAAGGGAGTAAACCCCTGTTGCTTGATGAGGTAAGGGGACCCGTTCTATTTTGTGTTTTTGTAATAAGGAGAGAACCTCTTCTTTTAACAGTGTCAGGTGTTCTGTGGACATTGGACGTTGTTTGGGGGAATGCATGGGAGAGTTGAAGTGAGTTGCAGGCAGTAACCATACTGGATAATTTGTCTTACCCACTTGTCTGTGGTGATGGAATTCCAAACAGGTAGGAACTGTGATAGTCTTCCCCCGACTGGAGTGGAATGGTCGGGGGGGAAGTGGAGGGAAGTCACTGTTTTGTAGTAGGAGAGGTGTTAGTGTTATTACCCCGGCCTCTACCTTTGTTATTGTCGCCTCTATGGCCTCCTCTGAAAGAGCCTCTGTTAGGGGAGGTTTGAGTAGTGTTTTTGTAGGAGAATGAGGTGTTGCCCGTCCCAATAGTTTTAGAGGCGCCCCTATAAAATGAGCGACGAAAAGAACCTCTAGAGGTTATTGCCTGTAGGGCTACAATGGACTTAGCAGTTTGAGTCGTTCTTCATTTTCTCCAAAGATGTGTCTACAGTGGGTCCAAATAAGCGTTCTTGATCAAAAGGTTGATAAAGAATTGTGGACTGCACATCCTGTCTAAACCCAGATATGTGTAGCCATGCGTGTCTGCGTAGTAAAACGCTTGTGTTAACCGCACAAGATGCCGTGTCTGCAGCATCAAGAGCACACTTTATAGAAGTCTTTGTAATTCATGTTCCCTCTTGTATTAGGTTATTGGCTTTGGTCTTATACTGATCGGTAAGATGATATATGAGTTTTTCAAGCTCGTCGTAATGAGCCCTAAAATACCTGGCCAGCAAATCTTGGGTGTTGGCAATGCACCAGTGATTTACTGCTTGTGAGGCAATGAGTTTGCTACATGCATCTAGTAATTTAGACTCCTTATCTGGAGGTGGGGCCTCCCCTGATGTTTGGGAATTTGCTTGTTTACGTGCATTTGACACACAAAAGGAATCTAGAGGGAGCTGTGCTTTAATGTAAGCTGGATCGTTGGGAGCTGGTTTATATTTTTTCTCAATCTTAGGGTTGAGAACTCTAGCTCTGACAGGGTTTTAAAAAAGTCAGGTGCATGTTTGATGATACCTTTTAACATGGGTAGAATGCTTGTTGATTTTTGTGACTGTGTGAAAGTTTCCAACAAAAAATCTTACTCCTGTGGGTCCGAGTGTAATTCCACCCCATGATATTGTGCAGCTCTATTCATGAGCTGTGCAAAACCTATGTTGTTGTCTTGGGGGGGGGGGGATGGCCTAGCTAGATAGGGAGTCTGGATCTGGGGGATCTGAGACATCTGGTGGATTATCGTAATCCTCCCAAGGATCAGGTGGTAGGAGGGTACTGTCATCATTATCCTCCTGCCTGTGGGTTCTCATCCGCACCCCCGCCCCCAAGGTGATCATCATCATCTTGTGGTGTAGGTGAATATGGAGGCATTGGAGAATGTGCTAGAGAAAGTGGTGTTGAGGGGATATTTGGAGGAGAGAGGGGTCTGGCTGGAGAAGTGCCCATGTCTCTTCTTTAACGGTACCTTGGGGTCTTCTGGAGAGTCCAAAGGTGTCTTTTTGGATAGAATGGTCTTGATATGATCCGTTTTAGGGTCAATGTGAAGAGTTTTTTGTTTAGGATCCACTGGATCTGGTTGAAAAAGGTCTTTTAATCCAGAATCTTTGTTCGGTACCATTGATTTTGGTTGTTTTGGTTTTGGTTCCAAAGCTTTAGATGGAGTTTTAGTGTCCTTTTGCTTGAAAGAGCTGTGGAGTCAAGGGCTTTTTCGGCTCCGAGGATTTATGGTCTCTTTTCTGCTCAGAGGATTTTTTCAGTTCTGAAGATTTGCTCTTTTTCGGCTCCGAAGATTATTGTTCCGGTTTCGGCTCTGAGAGGTTATCCTGCTGGTGTTTCGGTGACAAATGTTTGGGTTTCGGTACCAGGGATGGTAGTTAGATACCGATGTGCGACTGGCTCGGTCCCAAGCCGTCTGAAGGCTTTTCTTTGGACTTCGAAGCCCAGCCCGAAGGCTGGCATCAGAAAGCACAAATGACTTACCTTCGGCAACAATATATCTGTAAGAAACAGTAGTTAGTATTAGATTCCTTACCTTAGAATACCCCCAGGCGTCAGACTGGATACGAAAACGTTTGCATAGAAGTACCCTTGCACGTCGGTAGGCGTCGTCTGCGGCTCCGCGTCCGCCGTCGGCGCCGGGATGACGTCGCCGGAGTACTTAGACGCCGCCCTCGCGCGTTGACGTCAGAGCCATTGTGAGAAGTTGGCCTGGTATATGATGTTCACTATTCTAGTGAACACCTTGCACCAGTCCAAACAACCCTTATGGAGATGGTTGTAAGTCAACCTTATAGACCAGCTATCCTAGTGGTAGCGTGGACAGAACAGTCTTAGGCTAAAAGACTCTTGAGGGCGTGTAAAGCCAGCTGTTTTACCATATGTAACCCCTTGAATACCAAATGAAAGGACACCACACAGGATATATATAAAATATATATGTATTTATTTACTAACACACTCCTCTGAACTCTTTATGAGATCAGAGGCAAAAGCACATAACAAGTTACTTAATCAGGATACGTTAAGTTGCACAATTTACAGTTAGGCCCTAGGGGCGAAGCAAACCATATATTAAGAAAGTGGTATAAGTACCACGTCACGAGAAAAGGAAAGGCCTAGGGCATCGCTGAGGCTACACTATCTGAACCTTATTTAGAAGTAGGAGGCCCACAGGCGGCGCGTGCAGTGTCTTGAAGCACAGGCGAGAGCCAATGTAAAGTCAATGCGAACTTAGAAGTTGGATAATGAAGGATTTAGGACACTTCCGGTCCAGCTAGGAGGAAACAACTAAAAACCTAGACACTTGGATAGTCAATACCCTTGGGAGCACCAAAGTACTCGCGTTACCTCACCCACAGGAAGCGGGTGCATAGGTGTAAAGATGTGTCAGGTTTCGCTGTTGAAGTCTATGGAGCCTTTGAAGAAAGATGCTGCAGGCGACCAGGAGGAAGATGTCCGGGTGGATCCAAGGGTGGATCGAGGATGAAGAGGACCTGAAAGCAGAGGGGACAGAGTCTGGGTCACTAGCCAGTGACCGGGTGGAACCAGGAAGGAACCAGACTACGTCGAGGAGCATTCAGGTGCTGTCTTGAAGTTGTCCCTTCAGCCACGCGGACCAGGAGGCGTCGAGGACGACCAGGTGCTGGAGGCGAGCTGTCCCACGAAGGTTTTCGCAGATGGAGGGGTCGACTGCCGGATTGGAGTCAACAAGCCTTGGCAAAGGAAACCCACGAGGGATTCAAAGAAGGCTTCCGGTGCAGACCAGCAAGGTCTGAGGTGCCTCACCTTTGCAGGGAGGCAAGGGCCAGTCTGGAGCAACCAGACCAGCGAGTTGGTTCAAAAGGATTGTCGTTGCAGAGACTACTAGCCAGCGGGCCAGCAACCGGACAACGCGTCGAGCAGAACACAAGCAGAAGGGCCCCACGCAGAACTCGTGGAGTGTGGAGGGCTGGTCTTCGGTGCAGGTGGAGCTCGGATTCGGGGCTTCTCAATCCCCAGTGCACAGCTTCGAGGATACCTCAGGAGCGGCACAGTTAGCAAGTTGCAGGCTTTTCAAGATGTCCGGTCCCACGTGTCTCGTCGCCTCCACGGATCTCAGCTATGCTGCAGACGTGAAGAGGGTCAGAGAGGTCTGGAAGTCTGGGTCTTGTCAGGCTCTGTTCTCAGGTCCCGGCGGGAGCTTCGACAAAGCAAGCCGTTGATTTGCTGGATGGTGCCTGGTTGCCCAGGGTGGTCACTCCTTGACCACAAGGGAGATTCTTCAGTCTTCAGCAGAACGTTGAAAGTCCAGAGTTTCGTGTCAAGTTTCGATTCCAGGATTAATCTGAAGTCCTAGGTCTCAGCTCCTACCTTTATACAACTAAAAGGGGCTGGATTGCTTTCTAGGTCCCTCCTATGGGTGGGACCAGGAAGGGGGTGGTTACACCCCCTTTCCTTTGTCCAATTTCGCGCCAGAGCTGGGGCTGGAGTGCCCCAGCAACCGGTTTGAAATGGGGTATGCATGGAGCACCTAGTGTGCCCCAGGCAGTGTCTCAATCTATTCAGCCCTCCCTGTCCCAATACACAAAGTCCTGTCTGGGGTGGTGCTCGCACCTCCCCAGGCAGGAAACCTATTGTCCAAGCCTCCCTGACTGGAAGTACTCCCAGCAGCAGGAGGTCAGACTTGTGTCTGTGGCAGCAGCAACCATTTTGTGATGCTGGGGCTCTGGGTAACTTTAACCGGGTACAGTAGTTTTAACATTTCTTCTCCCTCTAGAAGGGTGGAATGCTACCCCCATCACCAGAATTGGCGAGGGGGTAGTATTCCAAAGCGTATGACACCTTACACGACATGTTTGGATAAAGCCAAACCAAAGTTCGCATTAACCGCGAGGATTATAATGCACTTAAAAGTATATGGTATGGCAATATCATAGAACAGCTATAAGGACATGGTTCCGAAAGCTGAAGACAGGCTCAGCTCATGCTAGAGCACCATCTCATACATAACCACCAAGCACTCTGCCTCCAGGATTGTTAAGGCCTGCCATAGGAGTGACATATAGGTTACTATGTGTCTTTATATAAGGTAGGTATAGGGATACTATACCTAAGCAAGGGGTGATTACACGACCTTGCCCCAGCTGAGTGATCAGCCAGTTGTGTCAATTTAGGTGGCCAGCCAGGGGGTGGCATAATATATGCAGCAGCCCCTGGTAGGCCTTGGGTGCCCCTATGCCCTGGGTACCTATGGTGCACTATACAGGGACTCACAAGGGTGACCAAATATCCAATTTGGTATGTACCTACAGTACATGGAGTCCATTTTACAGAGAGAGCATATAGCCTGGGGTCCTGAATAGCAGGATCCCAGGCCAACTAAGTCGAAAACCAGCTAAACACTAGGCAAAAAGTTGGGGGTAACCATAGTCAGGTATCCACCTTCCTACAGCCATGATAAAAACCACCACTGGTGCCATAACAACTAGGGCCCTGAACGGGGATGACCTTAACCCTAGATATCAGTTCGCAGAACGGGGAGGATGGGTGGGCTGTAAGGAATCTAATACTATCTATTGTTTCTTAAAGATATATCGTTAGCGAAGGTAAGTAACTTGTGCATCTGAAAGAAACAGGTTAGTATTAGATTCCTTACCTTAGAATAGATACCCCAGCAATACCAACCCCAGTGGTGGGTCTGCGAACCATTGATCACACCAGAAAGTCCTAGAGAACGGAACGGGCAAAAAAGCCATCTCTCCGGACTTGGCTGTCCAGGCAGTAGTATCTTGCGAACATGTGCAACGAGGCCCACGTAGCTGCCTGACAGATGTCCTGCAAGGGGACTCCCCAGCCCAGGGCAGTAGTAGCTGCCGTGGCCCATGTGGAATGGGCACGAAGCCCCACAGGAGGCTCCTTTCGAGCCAAAGCGTAACAAGCCTTGATGCACAAGACGACCTATCGAGAAATGGTTCGTTTGTGCACCGCTCGTCCCTTCTTAGCGCCCACGTAACCAACAGAGTTGGTCATCCACCCGGAACTGGCGTGTGCGATCTAAGTAGAAAGAGAGCGCATGTTTTGGGTCCAGACGGTGGAGCCTCCCTTCCTCTTTCGAGGGATGCGGAGGCGGAAAGAAGGTGGGCAAAGTGATGGACTGCCCGATGTGGAAGGCTATGACTACCTTGGGCAGGAAAGAGGGTCGTGTCCGCAACACAAATTCGTCCGGATGGATTGAAAGGAAAGGAGGCTTAGAGGAAAGGGCCTGGAGCTTACTCACTCTCCTGGCAGAGGTGATGGCAACCAGGAAAGCGGTCTTCAGAGTAAGTAGGCGAAGAGGACAGTTATGAAGTGGCTCAAAGGGAGCGCACATCAGAAAGGAAAGAACAAGGTTCAAGTCACACTTAGGCATCACGAAAGAGACTGGAGGAAACATACGGGTGATGCCCTATAAGAACCTATTTACAACGGGGGACTTAAACAACGAGGACTGATCAGGTAGCCTTAAGAAGGTGGAAATGGCCGAGAGGTAGCCCTTCAGAGTGCCCAGAGCAGAGCCCTGCTGGGCAAGAGAAAGAAGAAAGAGGAGAACTTCTGAAAGAGGGGCAGAAAGGGGATCCACAGCCTTTGCTGTGCCCCATGCCACAAAGTTGTTCCACCTGCATGCATATACCGATTTTGTGGAGGGACGCCTGGCTGCCAGAATGACATTACAGACCTCAGGAGGCAGGTCAAATGGCCTCAACTGCCGCCGCTCAATCTCCACACATGTAAGTGGAGACTGGAAAGTTTCGGGTGGAGGACCGTCCCCTGCTGCCGCGACAGAAGGTCCTCCTGAAGAGGCAGACGAATTGGGTGATCGACAGACAGGCTGAGTAGCTCGGGATACCAGAATCTCCGTGCCCAGTCCGGAGCCACAAGGATGACTTGGGCCCAGTCGCGCCTGATCTTCTTCAGCACTCTGGGCAGAAGTGGTATAGGCGGAAAGGCGTACAATAGACCGCAACTCCACTCATGACGAAAAGCGCCTCCGAGCGAGTGCCCCCTTGGAAATTCCAACGCGCAGAACTGATGACAATGCGCGTTCTCTTCTGTGGCGAATAGATCTAACCAAGGCTCTCCCCACTGCTTAAAGAGCCCTTGCGCCGCGTCCGAGTTCAGACGCCATTCGTGATCTATCATGCACCAACGGCTTAGGGTCAGGCCCTGATGTTCCAGCCACTGCCAGAAGCACAGGGCCTCCTGGCATAGGGTCCACGACCCCACCCCGCCCTGTTTGTTACAGTACCACATGGCAGTGGTGTTGTCCGTGAACACCTGCACTACACTCCCCCAGACAGAGGGGAGGAATGCCTTTGGTGCAAGTCGGATCGCCCGCAGCTCCAGAAGGTTGATATGGAACTGGGACGACGCAGAAGACCAGAGGCCTCTGATCTCCGCCTCTCCCATGTGGCCTCCCCAGCCCTGGAGGGACGCGCCTGTCACAAATACGTGCTCCGGTTAGGGTAGGGAGAAGGATCTGCCGCTGACCCAATCGCGGTCCGTGAGCCACCACTGCAACTGCCTTGCAGTGCCCTCCGAGATCAAGACATGGTCGGACAAGTTGCCCTGATGCTGGGCCCACTGAAACTTCAGGTCCCACTGCAGAGCCCGCATCCGCCACCTGGCGTGATGCACCAGAAGGATGCAGGAGGCCATCAGCCCCAGAAGCCGCAGCGTCAACCTGACCGAGACCCGGGACAAAGGCTGAAATATCGGAATCAGAGCCTGAATATCCCAAACCCGCTGTTCGGGAGGATAAACCGAGTCAAACACCGTTCCGATGAAGAGGAGCTTCTGAGAGAGGCACAGGTGTAACTTCGGCACATTGATGGAGAACCCCAGCAGGTGCAGGAGGTCGGCCGTAGTCTGGAGGTGGCTGACTACTGTCTGGGGTGAGCCCGCCTTCAACAACCAGTCGTCTAGGTAGGGGAAGACTGAAACCCCTAACCTGCGCAGATGAGCTGCGACCACTGCCATCACTTTCGTGAACACCCGTGGGGCGCTGGTAAGGCCGAAGGGGAGCACTGTAAACTGAAAGTGCTCGTGGCCTACCGTGAACTGCAGGTAGCGCCGGTGGCCCGGCAGGACGGGGATGTGGAAATAAGCGTCCTGCAAGTCCAACGCGACCATTCAGTCTCCTGGATCCAGGGCAGCTAAGACCTGAGCCAGTGTCAGCATCTTGAACCTCTCCTTCTGGAGGAAGCCGTTGACGTTTCGCAGGTCCAAGTGCGGGTGTAGGCCCCCTTTGCCCTTCTTGGGAACCAGAAAGTAGTGGGAGTAACAACCACACCCTACTTCTGGCCCAGGAACGCGCTCGATGGACCCCTTGGCCAAGAGGGCCGCAACTTCCTCTCGCAGAAGATTCAAGTGATCCCTCGACACGCGGTGGGTACTGCGGTGGCATGGCTGGAGGGGTTGCCTCGAAGGGGAGGGAGTAGCCCCTTTGGATGATTTGCAGCTCCCACCTGTCCGAGGAGATGTCGCGACACTGGAGGAGGTGATGGCGAACCCTGCCCCCCACAGGCGTCTCGAGAGCCTGAAAGCTCGGACTAGGAGGGCTTTGAGGCGGATGCTGCGGGGGTGGATGTGGACTGGCCTCGCCGTTGTCCCCGGGCATCGCCACAGAGGTTACCACATCCGCCACCGCACTGGATGGTAGTCTGCGGCCTGTGGCTGGCAGGACGACGTGTGGGGGCGCCCCTTCCTTGGCCACGAAAGGGACGAAAGGCAGCAGATTGCTGGTGCGGGGCCGACAGGCCCACGGACTTGGCCGTAGCCCTGGAGTCCTTAAAGCGCTCAAGCGCACTGTCTGCCTTGTCGCCAAAGAGGCGACGGCCATCAAACGACATGTCCATAAGGGTGTTTTGCACATCAGCCGAAAAGTTGGCGGACCTCAGCAAGGCGTGGCGACAAATCACCACCGTCGTTGCCATCGTTCTACCTAGCGAGTCCGTGGTATCCAGTCCACATCTGATGGAGTACCGTGCCGCATCTCGACCCTCCGCAAGGGCTTAGGCGAGTTTAGTCCGGGCCTCCTCCGGACATTGTGGCAGCACGTCCGCGACCGTGTCCCACAGAGAGTGGGTATAACAGCCCAAGAGGCACGCGGTGTTAACTGACCGCAATCCCAAACTCAGGGAGGAGAACATCTTTTTGCCATATTGCTCATACCTCTTGGATTCCCGATCGGGAGGAGCCGTCGGGAATGCGGTCTGGGAGTTAGAGGCCTGGATGACCAGGCTCTCGGGGGTGGGGTGGGGTGGGGTGGGGTGGGTGGACAGGAAGGCAGGGTCGCCCGGAGCCGGGCGGTGGCGTCTGGCCACGTTCCTAGCTACAGGGGGAACTGTAGCGGGCCTGATCCAGGTGCCCAGAAGAACGTCAGACAATGCCTCATTAAACGGCAACAGAGGCTTCGAAGAGCTTGCCTGCGGTTTAAGGACCTCAGTGAGGAGGTTAGTTCTCACGGCCGCGACGGGGAGCGCAAGTGATAAGGCCTTGGCCGCCCGTGTCAACACCACACTATAGGCTGCCCCCTCCTCAGTAACCACAGTAGGAGGGCAGACATAGCCAGTGTCTGGCGAGGTGTCCAGCCCACTGGCATCCCCTAGCTCACCTGTCCAGTCCTGATAAGACTGGCACTCATGTGCCAGAGGGTCCTCAGGCCCCTCCCAATCCGCCTCGCCACCCATCTCCTAGTATTCAGGGTCAAAAGATGGGGCCGGATCATAGAAGTAAAAATCTCACATCGGCGTCGAAAGCGGCGTCGAGCGACACCGTTCCGTTGTCTGAACCGGACTGAGAGAAGGACTGGGGACGGCGTTGACCAAAGTCGGCACCGGGGCAACACCCTAGGAGCCAGCGCTGGCAAGGTCGTAAGGTCGACCGGCAACGACCCGGATCCGGCGGAGTCCTGCGGCGTCGGGACCAAAGTCGCCGACGGCGCTATGGCCGAAGCACCCGGCGGCGCCGGGGCCGAAGCACCCGGCCCGCTTGGGCTCCCGACGGAGGGGTGAGCGACCTCATGGCCGAGAGGAAGGCGTCAATCTCCTCCGGCGTCCCGTTCTGCCCAGGGACCGGCGGGTATGGAGCAGGCCGCGACGCCTACGTCTCCGACGGAGCCGCGTGGGCGGTGTCACCCGAACCCCGGCCAAGTCGCACGGGCGTCGGGGGTGAGTCGGAAGAGCGATGTCGCCTCTTTGACTTCTTATGCCTCTTACCTGAGGACTTGGAGCTCGAGGAGTGGTGTCGATCCTCCGAGCCTTGATGACTCCGGCCCCGCAACAGATCCCTCGACCTCCTTCCGGACCGGGACCTTGAACGGCGCAGGCCGACTGCCAGAGCTCGAGGCGCTTGCGGGACCCCTCCCGCCTAGCCTTCGACGTCAAGGCCCGGCAGTCGGGGCATGACTTATCGTGGTCGGGCCCCAGGCAATGAAGACACCGGCGATGGGGGTCGCTAACCGACATCAGTCGGATGCAGTCGACGCAGGGTTCAAACCCGGGCATCCCTACCGGCACCGTCGGAGTCGTTCGACTTCGAAAAAAGATGATCAAAAGATCAAAAAAGTTTAGTAAAAAAATGACTAAAGGGTACCACTGTTCCCGGATCGGCGCTTGCTGGCGCGAAAAAAAAAAGGAACTGACGTCAGCGCGCTAGGGCGGCGTCAAAGTACTCCGGCGACGTCATCCCGGTGCCAAAAGCAAGGGTACTGCTACGCAAAAGTTTCCGGATCCAGACTGATGCCTGGGGGTATTCTAAGGTAAGGAATCTAAGACTAACCTGTTTCTTTCAGATTCTTGTCAAGGTGTTGACCTGAGCTGGAAGGCGAAGGTGTTACCAGAGTTATGTTTTTGAGACGAGGTAGGGGTGTGGATGTCGGAACTCACAGTTCGCTGACCTGGAATAATCGTCTGCTCTTCGGCCTCTGAGTCGTTGGCATTGGAGACGCCGATGTCTTCATTGTCCGGTTCTTGTTCCTCAGGAGCATTGGGGCCTGCATCGAAGATGTCATCCAGCACCAAGGTAGTGGATCGAGACGTTACGTGACGTCGAGCCCAGCGATTACGTATGGTTTTGTTCGATCTAAATGAAGCGCAAGCCAGGCAATCTTTGTCCTCGCGTTCTGGAGAGAGGCAAAGGTTACAGACCTAGTGGAGATCAGTGTGTAGGAATTTGGCACCACACAGGGGGCATTTTTTTAACAGAGTTCTTTCCATTAGCTGTAGGGTCTGATGGCGAGGATAGGCCCAACGGCCCGCGTCGACAACCGGAATCGAAAGTGTTGCGATTTATGGATCTGCGTTGAGGAGCACGATCGAAAATACCGTCGAGCGGTGAAGGATTGCGTGTTGAAGGGAAATCGAATACGATACAGACATGGAGCGCATCCGGTTACATCCGAACCCAATGGCGGAAAAAAAACATCTGAAGATGGAGTTAATCCCCATGCGCACTATCACCATAAGGGGGAGTCACCTATCCCGTGACTACAAAGACTTCTTCGACAAAAACAAAGTGCAAACATACAGAGCCCAACACCAGATGGCGATCTATGCTAAAGTATACAATCTACACAATTCCTATTGCATTTTCAAACTGTTCTACATTCAGCAACTTATTACTGTAAAGTATTTAATGCTTACACCTGTGCTGGGCTTGCTTGGTTCTACAAATAAAACAGTATATTTTTATACAAAAACAATTGGCCTAGAGTTCAATTTGTGAGTGTGTGAATTTATTTGCCTACTAAGTGTGTACATCAAATGCTTAACACTGTCCTCTGATACTGCCTTACTGATCGACCACTCTACCACAAATAGAGAGTAAGGTTCTATCTAACTTTAACCTCTGCATACCTCTGGGGTCACCTGGACTCTATACACACTATACCTCATTTTGGTGTAGTATATATAGAGCCAGTTTCCTACATGCATTGCTTGCTATTGGGTCAGTTAAACAATTTACTTGCCTTCGGTAGTGCCTTGTATGGTACAGAATCTAGCTGCAGACTCCTTACCTTAGAATAATCCCAAGGTGTCAGACTGGATCCAGAAATGTTTTTTAAGCGGTACCCCTGCATGCTGGTAGATGGCAGGCGGTGCCGGAAGTAACATGTGCAGTGTCTATATAGGCGCCACCCCAGCGCACTGTCACTTTCTATTTGCGACTTTCCATGCCAGAAGCCCAGAGCAACAAATAACACAGCCAACTGGAGTGTGATACTAGGGCCCTTAAAATTAGCAGTCCCTTACTCTGAAATCTGTTCACAGAGTAGGGAGAATGGGTGGGTTGCTAAGGAATCTGTGGCTAGACAGTATTTCTACCAGATATGGACGAAAGGCGGACATTTGGCGGATCCGACATCCGACAACACCTGGCGCAACACACGTAAATCTGGCACATGGGAGTTGGTCGAGAATAGACTATTGGTTGGGAACTGGCAATGTGGTACTATGGACTGCGAATGTTAGTCCACTACCACGCACCCTGTCTGACCACAGCCCCGTGGCACTTACGCTACAAATACCCCATTACACACCACCACCATTCAGTTGGCGTTTCAATGCACAAGCACTACTGGACCCGCTATATCACACAACCATCACCACAGCCATTCAAGATTACTTCCAATTAAACACTGATTCGGTAGACGATCCCTGTATTGTATGGGAGGCATTCAAAGCAACACTAAGAGGAGTATGCATCAGCACGACTGCAGGGATACTTAAAGACATAAGGACACAGATTACCAGACTGGAGAAAGACATGTCATCCCTAGAGCAGGAATATGTTCGCACTGGAAATGTGGAGCTATTGGGGGAACTCAAGATAAAAATCACTGACCATCAAAAATTCACAGAGGACGAATTGAAATATATCACCAAGCGACCACTGGCCAGACAATTTGGCAAAGGGGGTAGACCTGGTAGGGTGCTAGCGCGGAAAATATGTAAAGGGAGAGGCCCTCAGGTAGTAACTCAAATTAGGGATAAGGATGGGACGCTGCACTCCCACTATGACGAGATACTTCGCAGTTTTGTTGATAATTATGCAGAACTATATACTTCTCAAGACCCAGCTCCACCTCAAGAAACACTTAAATATTTAGAAGACATAGCCATAGCGTGGTTGTCTGATAGACAACGAGAATATCTGGCACAACCAATAACAGTAGAGGAGGTTACCGCGATTATACACGCACTCCCCAACGGAAAGGCACCGGGACCAGATGGATTCACATGCGAATTCTATAAAAATTTTGCTGGCCTACTTGCCCCACATCTGGTTGAAATGTACGGCACCGCATTTGACCAGATGATACTGCCACCGACACTGAGGGAGGCGGTGATTATCACCCTATTAAAACCAGGCAAGGATCCAGAGCTATGTGACTCTTATCGACCATTGTCACTCCTGAATGTGGATTCAAAAATTTTAGCTAAGCTCTTGGCGGAACGGTTGCAGCCTTTGATGACAAACCTGATACTACCTGACCAGGCAGGCTTTATTCCTGCGAGATCCACATTGCACAACACAAGAACGTTGTTCGCACTCTCCCACTACCTCACACCTCAAACTAAAGCTGCTGCGGTAATGTTGGACGCCGCAAAGGCATTCGACTCTATTGAATGGTCTTACATTAGCACGATTTTGCAGAGAATGGGCTTCCCTCCGCGATTTATAATATGGATTGCACTACTCTACACAAAACCTGTGGCAAGAGTAAGAGTAAACGGGTACATATCTAGACCTTTTGACATCGCGAGGGGAACGAGGCAAGGATGCCCGCTATCGCCTCTGATTTTCGCTCTGGCATTAGAGCCGCTAGCATGTATAGTCAGGCAGACCCACAAACATTCCGCCCTACAATTTCCTGGGAGACCTCTGCATATTTCGCTTTACGCGGATGACATGCTGCTATATGTACGAGACCTAGAACAGAACCTGAGTCCATTACTCCGCGACTATGTACGATTTGGACGGCACTCCGGGTTGCAAATTAACTGGGAGAAATCATTAATCATCCCACTTACCGTTTCAACAGAACAATATGTCCCAGATTTCCCGCTAGACTGGCAGACGGAACCGACTCGATATCTAGGAGTTTGGTACAGTCGAGACCCAGAAGAGGTTATTAGGACAAACTATGGTAGGGTACTCGCAGAAGTGGAGGGGCATGTAGCCAGATGGATACAGCTACCACTGTCACTGGCAGACCGAATCGCGATAGTAAAGATGAATATCCTCCCCAAATTCCTATACTTGTTCAATAATATACCCATAACACCACCCAAAGCCGTTTTCACTAACATAACGTCACTAGTATTAAAACTAATCTGGGCAGGTAAACAAGCGCGCATTGACCTGCATACACTCACACTACCCTACGAGAGAGGGGGGTTTTGTGTGCCGGACTTTAAACTCTACTACTTATGTGCACAGGCACAATATGCATCACATTGGTACCACCCCACGACATACCTGACGCACACTGCGGTTGAGGAAGGTGACGCCTCGCCAATCCCACTGACAGCGATACTCTAGAGATATCAACACGATAGATACTACAGCACGTGCATGGCGGACACTAGGGAGAATGGCCCATAAGCTACCTCTCTATGCACCAGCACTCCCACTCCATTTCCACCAAGAGGTGTCGGTTACAAATGAAAAAGTAGGAATGGACATATTGCGGAATATAGGGATAGAAACATTCGGGGATCTATATCATGAGGGAACTTTCTGCAAAACAGTAGATTTAACGTACATTAGCAACCCAACATTACTCTTTCGATTCACGCACTATAGATTGCAGAGGGCCATACAGGATCTATATCCAGACTTCCCACAGGAACCGCCAACTCTGCAATCGCTGCAATTCATTATAACGTCATCCAACACATCGCACCTGGTGTCTAGATTGTACAAGATAGCCCAAAGTGAAATCCCACATACTTCTGAGAAAGCGATGCAAAGATGGAATGATGTTCTGCCAGAGGCGTTACAAGAGAATGATTGGTTGACTGCATGCACGCTGCTTAAACTACTCACTCCAAATGGGAATCTGCGTATCACGCATCTGAAGTATCTACATCAAACGTATCACATGCCAAAAAGATTGTAGAAGTATGGGTTGCGAGAAAATGCCAGATGTAAAAGATGTGGATATGGTGAGGCGGATTTTGTGCACCTAGCATGGCACTGCCAGAAGATCCAGGAGTATTGGGTGGGGGTTACGGGCATGCTGGGCAAAATGGTAGGCACTGAGGTAGACTGCAGCATTAGGGTATGTTTGCTGGGCCTTCTATCAGGTGTCAGGGCGGGGAAGAGAAAGTTCTGTGCGGTGGCTTTATTGATTGCTAAGAGGCAGATATCAAAATGCTGGGAGGGAAGAAATGTACCGAATATCAAGACTTGGCTAACAGATATGACGTACTTTAGAGATAAATTAGTTACTTATGAAGAGGATCTGCCAAGTAGATCACGCCCGAAGGACTTTTGGTGTTATTTGTCGGATTATCTATTAAAGGGGGAAAGTGTTGAGGAATCAGATAAAAAAATAAATAAATAAATACAAGGGGTACTGAAGTGGCAGGTGCTAACATGTGGCATGGGGATATCCGGCACATTCAAGAACAGTTGCGATTATGCTGTTATACCAAAAAGTAATGATGCATACAAGTGGAAACGGAGTCTGGAATTGACCGAGGCTCTTTAAGTTTACTGTTTACAACTGTTATGCCCAAGCACTCTGACTCTGGGCAAAAATTTAAAACCAAAGTTCATGTCATAGCAAGAAAAAGGGGTACCAGGGTAGAAGGATTTGTCTTGCAGTAATAATTAACATGACGCCGCTGGACCCCTGGGTTATCAGCTGAATGGCTGTGTGCTACAGATTATTGTGATACTGCTACTTGCGGCCGGCCTCCGGGTTGTAGGCCATTGGCGGTTAAAATTGTGTCGCACTGTCAAGCCAATAAAGATTTTGTTGAACTCCCAAAAAAAAAAAAAAAAAAAAAGATATGGACGAAAGGGACGGTGGCAGAGTTCCAGAGTCCGCTTGAAGTGGGGCTGGGCTGACAGGCTCACTTTTTTTTAAAATTCAAACGGGATACTTTTTTAATTTGGGGGCAATATTATTTTTTAACTAATAGATGTGAGGGGCTTGGGTGCACCTACCTGTTATCAATTCCCTGGTCTGCACACCTTGGTCCGACACGGTTTATACTGTTGTGCGGAGGGCGGGGCAGACAGACAGGCACTTCTGGCAGGGGCAGCGCTCGAGTGGTGGGCGAGGTAGCCTTCAAATTGACCATGCCCCTGCGGCTGCGCCAAAGGCGCGCCAAAGGCAAGTCCGTCTGCGCCCGTCCGCGGCTAGGGGCCAGAACCCCTGTTGGATTTGGGCCCGCCATCCAGTATAGTGCCCAGACACTCCGCTCACTCTGCCCCATTATGAAAACGCAATGCAAGCACAGTATAATTGTAGACAGTAAATGTTGGCAGTGTGAACACTGCCCATTTGAGCTAATGGTATTGATGGCTAACAGGAAATCAGGCTCTCGGCTCGCCCTTTCTCTGATTAATTGTAGGTCTATGAGGAAGCTCAAGATTGAGATACACAATCAACTCATGGAAGGTCAAATCACAAAACGTAAATCTGCCCCTTGGTTCGGGGAAGAACTTAGGACAGCAAAAACAGGGTGCAAGCGTCTTGAAAGACGATGGAGGAAAGATTTCTCCACCCTTGTGGAAGAGGAATATAAAAGCTGTATTAAGTCCTATCATTCGCTTATTAAGGCAAAATCTGTTTATTTCAAGGAGATAATCCAAACTGCCGAAAACTCCACTAAGGAGCTTTTTAAGGCTTTTAAAGAAATGTCCTCCTTGGCATCGATTGCTCCTCTCGCTGTGGGATCTGAGAAATCCTGCAATCAGACTGCAGAGTATTTTGCGGCTAAGGTAGAACAGATTTATTCCTCTTTCCCCGGCTCGGCTCACGTTAGCGTGGAAGGGGTGGGGGAACAAGTGGACGCTCCCATAATACAAAAGCTCCATGGATTCCTGGTGCCTGCACCGGATATTCTTAAACAGATAGCAAGCACTTTTAAATCGGGATCGCCCAGGGATCCAGGGACCCCGAGGGTGCTTAGAGATACTTTGGATATATTAGAGCCCTTTATTAGACATCTTATCAGCCCATCTTTTAGTTCAGGAGTGGTGCCTAATAGATGGAAGGAGGCAGTGATTCTTCCTTTGCAAAAAAAAGCCCCACATTAATATGGAGCAATTAGACAACCTGCTACCATCTCTTTACTTCCCTACTTTGCCAAGGTAGTAGAGAAGATTGTGAATGTACAGCTGACAGAGCACATCGGCAAGAACGGCCTCCTTCACCCCTCGCAGTCTGGCTTCCGTGCCCTCCATTCCACCGAGTTGGCACTACTATATTCCACAGAGATCATTCGGAAGCACATGGACAACGAACAAACAGCGGCACTAATTTTGTTAGACCTAAGTGCCGCGTTTGATACTGTCTCCCACCATACTTTGCTGCGAGCTTTAAAGAGGGGTGGTGTTGTTGATGGGGCGCTGGAATCTTATCTGATTGAGCGCAGCTTCAAAGTTATGAAAGGGGCCCCCTATTCGAGGAACATCAAGCTGATGCATGGGGTGCCTCAGGGTTCGACCCAGAGTCCTACTTTGTTCAATCTTTATGTCGCCCCCCTGGCAAAAGTAGCGGATAAGTTTAGGATTAACGCCCTGTCCTATGCCAATGACACTCAGCTAGTGGTCTCCCTGACTCAGGCCCGGTCTGATGCGGCCGCCAACTTTATGTTGCCTGCAAGAACTGGCCGAGTGGATGGCAAGCAATTGTCTGAAGCTCAACGGTACTAAGACCGAGGTACTGATAATAGGGAAAGCTCCATCAGTCTAGTGATCGGCATGGTGGCCTTAGACGCTGGGCTCTACCTCGACACCGTGTGAACAAGCAAAAAACCTCGGCGTATGGGTGGATAACAAACTGTCCTTCGACTATCACACTAGGCGGGTGACAGGCGTGTGTTTTGGCATCCTACGAGGTCTATGGAAGACCCTAGATATTCTCCCCATTGCATCCAGAAAGATCGTGGTGCACGCCTTGGCGATCGCGCGCCTGGACTACTGCAATCTCCTGTATCTGGGCACAACTGACAAGTGCATACGGAGATTGCAGGTTATCCAGAATGCAGCGGCAAGACTTGTTCTTATGTTACCTAGGAGAGCGTCTGCTAAGAAAGTGCTTGCCTCCCTACACTGGCTTCCTATTAGGGAAAGAGTGAAGTTCAAGGCTTTGTGTGTAAGCCACCAGATCCTACAGAAAAATGGTCCTGTGTATTTACACAACCTTCTTACTCCCTATGCACCTACTCGACTGTTTGGATCAAGTGGGAGAGGGATGGTGCACATTCCTAAGATCAGGAGAGCTAGGATGGGTGGCAGCTCGTTCAGATATGTGGCGGCCCGGTTGTGGAACACCCTTCCTCAGAATCTCAGACTGGAGAAATCCTAATCCATCTTTCGTAAAGGTCTGAAGACCTTTCTATTCCCCGTAGGTTCGTTTAGTGTGTCATTTGGTTTTTTCTGTTGTGGCTTTTCGGTTCTAGGCTGGCACCCTAGCGCGGGGACACACTGGGTCAGTGTAACCAGGCGCTCTATAAACTCAAATAACATAACATAACATAACATAAGGCGTTACCGAAGGCAAGTAGCATGTTCATCATACAGGGACTTCGAGCCCCTGATTCATTACCTTAGACTAGATATCCAAGCAACACCTCCCCGGAGATGGAATAGCAACACAGATTTATCCTAGAAAATTCTGTAGGAGCGAACATGCAAAGTGCCCATCTTGCTGGACCAGACTGTCCAGGCTGTAGTGCTTCATAAACGTTTACAGGGGAGCCCACATAGTTGCCTGACAGATATCCAGGACAAGTACTCCACAAGCTAACGCAGTGGTCGCCGCCTTGGCTATGGTGGGGTAAGCATGCAATCCTTCAGGAGGTTGCTTTTTGGTCAATATGTAGCAGAATTTGATGCAGAGCACTAACCATCGTGAGATGGTCCACTTCTGCACTGCCTTCCATTTTTTGGCTACGACGTACTCCACAAAGAGTGGATCATCCAACCAGAACTCTTGTGGTCAAGGTAGAATGTCCACACTCTTTTTGGGTCAAGCTGATGGAGTCTCTAC
The DNA here is from genome assembly GCF_964261635.1 of Lissotriton helveticus. Classification (NCBI taxonomy): domain Eukaryota; kingdom Metazoa; phylum Chordata; class Amphibia; order Caudata; family Salamandridae; genus Lissotriton; species Lissotriton helveticus. The sequence goes on from NC_136068.1 coordinate 835,225,310, forward strand.
TCTTCTTTACATGGGTGGAGCAAAGCGTAAAAGGTAGGCAGGGTGATTGACTGGCATAGAAGAACGGGAGTTACCACCTTCGCCAGGAAGGATGCTCTAGTCCGGATGACCAGTTTGTCTGGACAGATAGTAAGGTACGGAGCCTGAGATGACAAGGACTGCAGCTCACTGACCCTCCGGGAAGATGCTATTGCCACTAGGAAGGTACTTTTGATGGTAAGGAAGCAAATAGGACAGCTGTGTAACAGCTCAAAAGGAACACAGATTAGAAATGTGAGTACTAAATTAAGGTCCAATTGTAGTATAATGAAGGGTGCAGGCGGGAACATGTGTTGACAGCATTTAAAAAAGCTATGTGGAATCGGAGACTTGAAGGAAGAGATGGCTGATCTGGCACCCGCAGAAATGCTGAGATGGCCGTCAAAGTGCCCAAAGCAGAGCCATGCTGGGCTAAGGAAAGAATAAACAAAAGAACCTGGGAAAGGGGTGCAGAAAGAGGATTAACTTGTCTGTCTGTACACTAGGTCATTAAGTTTTTTCAACAGCAGGCGTAAACCGTTTTGGTGGAGCGATGTCTGGCCGCTAAGATAACATTACAGACTTCGAACTAAAGTTAGAAAGCTGTCAACTGTTGCCAATCAATCTCCACCCACGAAGACAAGGCGTTTTCAGGTTCTTGTGCAGAACCCTGCCTTGTTGCTGTGACTGAAGTTCCTCTCAAAGATGCAGGCTGATTGGAGGATCTGTACTCATGCTAAACAGCTTGGGATACCAGACTCTCAATGCCCAATCAGGAGCCACAAGGATAACTTGGGCCCGGTGTTCCTGATTTTCTTAAGAACTCTGGGCATGAGTGGTATTGAGGGAAAGGTGCATAGGAAGCCTGAGCCCCTCTCAAGACTAAATGCGTCAGAGTGATAGCCACCTTGGAAACTCCAACGGGCAAAACTGTCAAGACACACGTTTAACAGAGGCAAATCTTTCCAACCAAAGCTCTCCTAATTCTTGGAAGAGACTTTGTGCCACCTCTGGACAGAGACGCCATTTATGATCCGCTTGCCATCTACGGCTGAGTTTGTCCACACTGGGGTTCAGAGAACCCTCCAGTTGTTGTACCACTAAGGATATGCCCGGACATTCCAGCCATGTTCAAAGTCAGAGCCTCTTGGGAAAAGGTCCACGACCTCACCCTGTTTGTTGCAATATCGCATGATGATGGTGTTGTCCGTGAACACCTGTACCACCCTTCTCCTGACTGGATGGAAGAAAGGCAATTCTAGCTGGATTGCTCAGAGCGATATGCCACTACAGTCCACTCTGGTTGGGGAAGGAAGAGGGGTTTGCCACTGACCCAATTGCAGTTCGTTAGCCACCACTGCTGATCTTTTGCAGTTCCTTCCGGGATCTGAATCATGTCTGAGAGAATCCCCTGATTCTGGGCCCACTGGAACTTCAGGTCCCACTGCAGAGCTTGCATATGCCAACAGGCAAGTGTCACGAGAAGGATGCAGGAGTCCATGAGGCCCAACGGCCTCAGAGTCAATCTCACCGAAATCCAGGATAAGAGGCTCAAACATTAGTATCATAGCCTGAATATCCTGAATATCCTGAACTTGCCACTTGGGAGGATAGGCCAGAAACTGCACTGTATCCAGAACAGCTCTGATGAAAGGCACTGTCTAAGAAGGAGTCCGATAGGACTTCTGCAAGTTCATAGTAAACCCCAACAAGTGCAGGAGGGTGGCCGTAGTTCGAAAGTCGGTGACGACTGCCTGGGCGAGCATGCTTTTAACAGTCAATCATTGTGGAAGGGAAAGACTGGAAACTCTGGCCTTCGAAGATGAGTTGCAACCACCATCATTTTGATGAACACCTGAGGGGCACTGGTAGGGCCCAGTGGGGAGCACGGCAAACTAAGTACTCGTGGCCAACCGTGAACTACAGCCAAAACCTTTGGGCAGGTGTAAGTAAACAGGCATTTTGCAGGTTTACCCAGCACTTTTTCCTCCCATTCGGACTATAAGGCACTGGTGTAATGGCTCTGAAATTCCCTGTGCCCTGCTACACAGGACTCCGTGCATGTGTCTGACTCTAGTATATGGTATAAGGGGTATCTAGGGCCTGTAGGTTGAGGTGTCTCATGGACTGCAGCACTAGTTGTGCCCCCATAAGTACGACAAGGTAAAACATGGCTCCCATTCTGCCACTGCAGACTGGAAGGGCAGTTTGAAATTGCTAACTCGACTTTGCCATTTAAAGTAATGGCAAAGCACAAACCTCTTTTTTAATGTATGTATCCTCCCTTTTTAATGTATAGCTGTATGGCAGGCCTAACGAGCCCTAAGGCAGGATGCTATTTATTATTTATTTATAAAGTTTTATATAGCGCGAACAAGATCCCGAAGGATATCAGTGCGCTTTACAAAAAGGATGGAAGGAGGGTAACATTTAATATCGACATTAAGTAGGAATAAAAGCAAGAATAATCACAATTACAATACGCATGGGTCAAAGGAGAGTAATACAATAAGGTGCTATAAGTTAAAAAAGTGGAACATGTACTTTTACATGTTCCAGCAGTAAAAACCCTACATTGTCCTTTCTGTGGAAAGGCTAGTAGCCCCATTTGCATGTACAGAGATTCAGGCTGGCACCCCAGCCCTGCTAACTTATGAATGCGACTACTAAAGTTGGTACTGTTTGGTATCAGAAGAATCAGTGCATTATATCGGATTTAATTGTTAAATCACTGATGGGCAAAGTGAAACTTTAGCAGTTGCAACTTTAGTTGCCCAAGGTTTCCAGTGCCTATTTACTGATGTACACAGGGCGTGCCCTACAGAGAGCTTTCTGCTTTCCTAGGGAGGAGTACTAACGACTCCCAGGAAAGGATACAATAGGGGCCTGCGTGGGAGAGAGGTTTTTTGCGCCCTCCTGTAGGAAGCCACACATGTGTTAGCACAAAAGACTAGCTTCAAAGGAGAAGCAGCCTTTGAAGAGCAAACGAGTAACACTTAGGAGAGGGGGTGTTCTATTGTTTAGACCGGCAGGCTGGCACTGGCGACAGAAGAGAAACCAGTTGTCAAACCAGTTTTTCCAGGGGTGTGTATCCCCTTAGTAGCGACACCTCTGGGGGTGAGCTAAGACGCTATGAGTGTCAAGAGAGGGAGCTCGCAATGTTGAGAGCGGGAAGAATGGTGCATCCTAGGATAGCCACATGCCAAACTTCCCAGGAAGTGGTCAACGGGAGGGAGGGAACCTGGTAACCCATTGGCTACCAACTGCATTGTACCTGGAGGGCATTTTCTGAAGGTAAATAGGGCACCCCTAGCACCCAGAACTCAGACTTAGAGGAAGGCCCAAAGTACGGTCCTGCTGAACCAAGGAACCAACAAAGAGAGACTACACTGATGACTGCTGCACCTAGTAGCTAGTGAAGAGAGGCACTGAGCCTGCCAAGTCCTGTTCAAGCAAAATCTGTTTTCAGAGCCCAGTCAGGCAAATAGCACACCAAGGGCCTCCTGGGCGTAGCACAGCGACTCAAGAGCTGAAGAAGCCTGGTGGGGAAAGTTGGCAGCCCCAAATTTTAAAGTTGCTACCACCACCGCAGTGCAGCACCAAGGACCAAGCCCTGATGCACAGAGTTGCAACAGGGGTCGCTGAGCTCGGGGGTGCTTTCAGAGTTGTTAGAAAACACAGAAAGCGAGTTATCGAGCCAGAACGGAACAGCTGGTGATCGAGACATTGGGTGACTGGACTTGGGACAGACCGAAGAGAACTTTGTGAGAAGTCGACCCTCTCCCCACCGCCATCACCATCTTCATGAACAGAACGTAGTCCCCCATCGACTGCGTCACATTCACAGCATCCTTAGAGCCTCTTCAGCATCCTCAATCCCTTGAATCAGGACCACTCTACAGGAATCCATTGCTATGCAGATAAAGTGCCTAGAACTGCTGGAGGACTGCTTCTTCTGGGAAGGTAACTGTTCTTGAGGACCTGGCCATTCCCTCCGACTAGCTTCCTTGCCGGAGTTGGTTGCCCCAAGTAGTTCTAACAAATTGCAGTGACACTTTTTAAGTTTTCCCTGAAAAATGTGTTTACTTTGTCTAAGCTTGTTCACGGTTGAGTAATTGCTTTGTAAATTCTGTAACTCCGGTACCCTTAAGGGAAAGCATGTTTGGTGTACGACAAAGCCTAGGTCAGAAGATATCTGAAGGCCACAGAATAAAATAATTTCAGCTACTCATTTAAAAACAAAAAAAGAAGTCTACCATTCCACATTGAGAAAGGCTACTTACAGATGCAGAAGGTTCAAGACTTACCAATCTACTTTTGAGTGGGGAACTGAGCAAACTCATGCCAAGACCTGGCCATGTGATATGGCTAGACATTGCAAATAACCCCAAATCCACATCCAGGGGTACTCATCAATATTGTAAACATTAGTTCATGAATCTAACATTAGGAAGAGATTGAAAAGTATGGCTTTGGTGAAAAGGTAACTCCTCTTATGAAAAAGACTATTGCTTACGTTGTACGTCTGGATAACACCTTCTGAATAAGCAACAAGACTACTGGAACAAGGCTGTCAGACGGACAAGGGTAAAGAGAAGTTATTTGGCTATAATGTAGAAACTAGTACATAGAGCCCATAGCACAGCGAATTAGGGCAACCCAAAAATAGAGGGTATTACCTTTGGATGCGAGAGACACACAGTTAGCCTGTATGACGACGACATACTGGCCTCCCTAAGTTACCCCGCCACGTCTCTTCGACCTTTCTTGAGGAACTATCCGCCTTCGGGTTAGCATTGTGACTCCAGATAAATGTGGGGAAATCTCAGGCTCTGGAAGGTGGGTGTCTACGTTGAAAGAGCTTCCGGTGAAAGGTTCCATTCAACTTGCCCCTTCTGTAACACAGACTGTTGCAATAAATTACAACACACTCATGCGATAAATTAAGGGGGACCTACACAGTTGGTAGCATTAACGCCTCTCCCTCCTGGGGCGGGTCGCAGCCATTAAAAAGTCCAAACTACTGAATATTTTATATCTCTTTCAGACGATCCCGTTCCCCCCTCCCCCGCCACAGCATGTGCTACCCACACTACAGGGCGAACTCCATAGGTTTGTGTGGCTTGGGGCGAGACCTTTCATGCGGAGGAACCTGAGTTATATCGGAACGGATGAGGGGGGTTGGGTATTACAGATTTGAAGTAGTATTTTCAGGGGGCCCAGATGAGGTACTTAGGGGAATGGAATATGGAGGAGCCTGAGAAATATTAGTTATTTCAAGATGGGGCATTTGCGCGGCTACCCCACTGGAAGGTTCCTTTTCTTAAAAGAGCGGACAGACCGTGGAGCCTTTTGGGCTCTCCCATCACTAAGACGGTCATCAACGTCTGGGATTCCGTAGCAGGCCGCAGGAGCTTACCACGTTCCCATCCCGCATGACACCACTTTTTGAGAATGGCAGTTTTACCCCGAGTCTATCTTGGGGGGCATTTGCAGCCTAGCATCAAACACCATGCCGCGCTGCAGGCCACATGTTTGGCCAGACGGGCATCATGTACTTCATGCAAAGGCGTCAATAGTATAACCTCCCGGAATCTGAGAGACGATACCTTCAGGTGCACCACTGGCTAATGCATCCCACAAATATATCCATGGTTAGCAGACGCCATATCAAATACAAGAAATGGATGGTCACAAAGTCTACAGATAGATGGTTGATCTTAGAGCTATACGTCCTACTCCATCATCCCACACCCACACATTGTACACCCAGCCAAGTTAGGTGGGCAAAGGAGATTGGAAGAGATCTATCTCCTAAAGAGTGGGGGGAAATATATTTCAGAGCCCGAAATACGGCACAGAATACGACTAGCATGGAGACGGTCACTGAAAAAGCAACTTACTGGTACTGGACACGGGTACACCTCCATAAGGGTAATCCAGGACATAGCCTATACTGTTGGACGGGGATGCGGACAGCCAGGCATGCTTCTACACAAACTCTGGGAATGTTCGCAGGTTGCAGCATACTGTACACAGGTATTGGATGATATAGACACGCACTTCGACATTCAAATCCCCCGATTTCTGGCATACACCGTCTTGGGCTTACCAAATCCACCTACCTTCCCCCTAAAGTCTCGCAGAGGTAGGCAGATGGGGTTAGCACTGGGAGCAGCGCTTCAGAATATTCTCTTGCACTGGGGATCAGCTAGTATTCCCCTAAAGGCCTTGGATGGCTCCACAGGCTATGGTATACACTAGGAATGTAATGGATGTCCGCTACCCTTACGATGTCCAAGTACTCGTTCTGTGAAATACGACACCCCTTTCTCAGTCTCCTGACCACAGAATTCAGAGAGCTCACTTGCCCCAAATATTTACAAGTCCTCTGGCTTTCTGAGAAAGAGTAGTACAGGTCACATGCCAAGGGAGTGAGACTGAGCCACACCTCCTTTCAATAATAAGGCCAAAGCACCCTAACGTTGAGTACTGGGGAGGCGGGAGGGGGCCAGGGAGAAAATGTAGCTTCATTTTCTTTTCTAGTTGTGTTTAGTTAACTGATAAAACCCACATGTCAAGCTAAGAGACACTTGAGATGGAGACTTCCATACAAAATGTGAAAGCTGAATATGATGGTTTTAACACTGTACTCCATTGTCATTGATTCATGTGAATACTAATTAAAGATTTAAACCATAATGTAGAAACTTTGGCAAAAACAATTATTAAATTATCACCACAAAACTGCATACCGATAATCAAGAAGAGATGTAAATATCTAGGCCTGCTTTGCAGCTGCAGAACTTGGGCCTCAAAGAATCAGAGTCCACAAGGAACTCCCCCTACACCAACACGTTCTAATGGGAAATGTAACACTATCTGTCCAACAGCTAAAACTTATCTAAAGTGGATCATGCAACTGTACAAAGATCTAAAACACACCAGTAAATCTACAAATGCATGTGTAAAAAACAAAGGATTCAGGATTTTGATATGGCCAAATTGAAGTTCAAACTTCAAACACATTGAAGCACCGCAGCAGGGCCAAAAGAGTTGTGAACAAAAATAACCACATAACATTATCAAGCTTACTCACTTTTGTAAGGAAGAATGGGTCACAAAACCTCAGGATAAACTCGGTCAGGAAATATTTACTACAGCATGCTAATGCTATTAAAGGGGATTTCAAATGTTGCTAAATCTAGAAGTTCTCTTTCTCACACAGGTTTCTGAATGCTGGCTAATTTGTTTTGATTAATCAACAGTGACAAAAATAAAATGTGTGTCCATTATGTGCCACATGAAGTTATATTGGTCTATTGGAAGGATTTGGTGAGCAACAGATGGTCAAATGTCACACTACTTTAAACATTATCATCTTAAGAGGGCACAGTTTCTTTTTCACACTAACTCTTTCGCAGCAGCAGGACATAGGCTATGCAGACGGATAAAAAAATGTATAAAAAAAATTGCAAAAAATCCATACTATACTATAATATTATAGAGCGCCCAAACCTTTGAGGCGGGTAATCTCAGTAACCACAGCACCAATCACAACACCCAATACAGCGTTGGAAAGGGCAGTTGCAGCAGAAGGACATAGGCTATGCAGAAGGATAAAAAAATTATTTAAAAAATTGCAAAAAACTACTTCATCCAGAAGGCCGAGGGCCAAAATAACATCAATCAATCAATCAATCAATGGCACTTATAGAGCGCGCTACATACCCGTAGGGTCTCAAGGCGCGGGGGGGGGGGGAGCCGCTACTGCTCGAACAGCCAGGTCTTCAGCTTTTTCCTGAAGGAGAGGTGGTCTTGGGTCAGGCGCAGGTCGGTCGGGAGGGAGTTCCAGGTCTTGGCGGCCAGGTAGGAGAAGGACCTTCCTCCTGTCGTCGCTCTTCGGATGCGGGGGACGGCGGCGAGGGCGTGGTTGGCTGATCGGAGGTGGCGTTTCGGAGCGTAGAAGTTGACTCGGCTGTTGAGGTAGCTCGGGCCTTGGTCGTGTAGGGCTTTGTGTGCGTGGGTGAGGAGGCGGAAGGTGATTCTTTTGTTGACGGGGAGCCAGTGAAGGTCTCTCAGATGTCCGGAGATGTGGCTGGTTCGTGGGATGTCGAGGATGAGTCTGGCTGAGGCGTTCTGGATCCGCTGGAGTCTCTTCTGGAGCTTGGCGGTGGTACCGGCGTAGAGGGCGTTGCCGTAGTCCAGTCGGCTGGTGACGAGGGCCTGGGTGACAGTCTTCCTGGTCTCGGTGGGGATCCACCAGAAGATCTTCCGTAGCATGCGTAGGATGTTGAAGCACGCCGAGGAGACGTTGTTGACTTGCCTGGTCATGGAGAGGGAGGAGTCCAGGATGAAGCCCAGGTTTCGTGCATGGTCTGTCGGTTTGGGTGCGGTGCCCAGGGCGGGAGGCCACCAGGAGTCGTCCCAGGCGGAGGGTGAGGAGCCCAGGATGAGGACCTCCGTCTTGTCCGAGTTCAGTTTCAGGCAGCTGGTCGTCATCCACTCGGCTACCTCTTTCATCCCTTCGTGCAGGTTGGCTCTGGCGGCGGCGGGGTCGTGGGTCAGGGAGAGGATCAGCTGGGTGTCGTCGGCGTAGGAGATTATGCTGAGGTTGTGTTTGCGTACGATGGCCGCGAGGGGGCTCATGTAGAAGTTGAAGAGGGTGGGGCTCAGAGATGATCCTTGGGGGACGCCGCAGATGACGTCGGAGGCCTCTGACTTGTACGGTGGTAGGCGGACTCTCTGTGTTCTTCTGTCGAGGAAGGAGATGATCCATTCCAGCGCCTTGTCCTGGATTCCGATGTTGCTGAGGCGCCGTACTAGGGTGCGGTGGCAGACCGTGTCGAATGCCGCGGAGAGGTCTAGGAGGATGAGGGCCGCTGTTTCTCCATTGTCCATCAGGGCTCGGATGTCATCGGTGGCGGCGATGAGGGCGGTCTCGGTGCTGTGGTTGGCTCGGAAGCCGGACTGTGAGGGGTCGAGGGATCCGTTCGTCTCGAGGAAGGCGGCCATCTGTTTGTTGACGGTCTTCTCGATGACTTTGGCTGGAAACGGGAGGAGCGAGATGGGGCGGTAATTCTTGAGGTCGGTGGGGTCCGCTGTTGGTTTCTTGAGTAGAGCGCTGAGTTCGGCGTGTTTCCAGCTCTCCGGGAAGATGGTGGTGTCTAAGGATGTGTTGATGATGTCTCGCAGGTGGGGTGCGATGACGGCGTCGGCCTTGTTGAAGACGTGGTGAGGGCAGGGGTCGGTCGGTGAACCGGAGTGGATGGAGTCAAACAGGAAATGATGTAATAATGTGACTCACTATATTGAGACTGAGAGCCTGGAGCCAAATTGATCGTGAACAAGGGATATGCTATCCCGAAACGCGTAGATTTGTGCCTGCCTGCTTGAGAAACTCCATGCTGTGAGGATTAAATACAAAAGCACATAAGTGAAGACAAACGCGAGTTCGTCCAGTTTGTCTCCCAGCTGGGGGAATTGGTTGTGGATTTAAATGCGGTGTGGTTCTGCCGCGGGGATTTACGAACCGGCGAGAGAGCGCTGCAAATTCTGGCGAAAAGGAACCGAGGGGTGGGTATCTATCTATATCTATCTATATCTATCTATATCTATATCTATATCTATATCTATATCTATATCTATATCTATCTATATCTATCTATATCTATCTATATCTATATCTATATCTATCTATATCTATCTATCTATCTATCTATATATCTATATCTATCTATATCTATCTATATCTATCTATATCTATCTATATCTATCTATATCTATCTATATCTATCTATCTATCTATCTCTATCTATCTATCTCTATCTATCTATATCTATCTATCTATCTATATCTATCTATCTATATCTATCTATCTATCTCTATCTATCTATATCTATATCTATATCTATCTATCTATATCTATCTATCTATCTCTATCTATATCTATCTATCTCTATCTATATCTATCTATCTCTATCTCTATCTATATCTATCTATCTCTATCTATCTATCTCTATCTATCTATCTATCTCTATCTATCTATCTATCTATCTCTATCTATATCTATCTATATCTATCTATATCTATCTATATCTATCTATCTCTATCTATCTATCTATCTATATCTATCTATCTAACTATATCTATCTATCTAACTATATCTATCTATCTCTATCTATCTATCTATCTATATCTATCTATCTCTATCTATCTATCTCTATCTATCTATCTATATCTCTATCTATATCTCTATCTATATATCTATCTATATATCTATCTATATATCTATCTATATATCTATCTATCTATCTATCTATATATCTATCTATATATCTATCTATATATCTATCTATGTGAGAAGTTGGCCTGATGTGCAGTGCTCACTGTTCTAGTGATCACTATATATCAGTCCAAACAACCCTTATTGATGATTGGTTGTAAGTCAACCTTATAGACCAGCTATCCTAGTAGCATGGATACGAGCAGTCTAAGGCTAAGACTCTAGAGGGTGTGTTAAGCCAGCTGTTTTACCATCACATTACCCCTTGAACACCCAGTGAAAGGACACCACACAAGTTGTTATGAAAATAAACAGTGTATTTATTTATAACAAGACTACCCTGGCTCTTTATGAGACAGGGAGCTAAGCACACAACAAAACTCTTATAAAAATACTTAAGTTAGCACAGTATACACAAATGCCAGAGGGGCACGAAAAACCATATACTCTGAAAGTGGAATGCGAAATTACTAGCAGGTAAGTACAGTACTAATAGGCTTTGGAATCGCTAGGACTTGACTATAGAATCGTTAGATTACTTCTAGGAGGCCCAGGGGACTCGGGTGCAGAGTGTGCACTCTCACGCGGGATGCGGGACAAAGTCTATGATAGCTAGTAAAGTTAAAGTTAGTGTTCACGGGCGAACCCGACCTGGTAGGGAGAAAACGACAGTGGATCCTGACCCTTGGATAGTGAGGCTATGCTGGGGCACCGAAATGCCGAAGTTACCTAGCCCAGGGGCTGCAGCTGCATAGGTCTCAAAAGACGTCGGGAATCCTCGTAGACGAACCAGGAGCCTGGAAGAAAGATGCTGGCAGGCGACCAGTGAAGAGAGTTCGAGTTGATCCAAGCCTGGATCTTGAAGATGGATGACACCTGAAAGCAGAGGGGACCAAGTTCGTGACTACTAGCCAGTAGTCAGGTGGCACCAGGAGGGCACCGGATGGTAGTCACCTCGGCTAGGTGAGTGGGCGACGCTGGGCTCTGCAGATCTCACGGACCAGGAGGCGTTGTCGGCGACCAGGATGGAGGGGCGAGCTGTCCCACGATGGATGAAGCTGTCGGGGACGAAGAACCCAGGATTGGGCAACAAAGCCTTGGCTAATTCAAGCCCACGCGGTGGACTCAAAATGGCGTCTTGAATGGACCAGGAGGGTCCGGGGTGCTCCTCTTCTGGAAGGGAGCAAGAGCCAGTCTGGAGCAACCAGACCAGCAGCAGTGAAGTCGTCGGGCGTCGTTCAGAAGGCCACAAGCCAGCGGGCTAGTAGCCAAACAACGCGGTGAGCAGCAAAAAGCAGAAGGGCCCCACGCCGATCGTGGAGATGCTGGGGGGCTGGTCTTCGGTGCTGGAGCTGCTCAGGGTGGGGGCTTCTCGGACCCCAAAGCACTCGCCAGGAGATTACTCGGCGGGCTTGCTGTGAAGAAGTCGTGCAGTCTTGGCAATAGTCGGTCCCTTGAGGTCTCGTCGCACTCACGGTTCTCAGCTTGGCTGTAGAGGTGAGTAGAGGTCGGAGGTGCCAGGGAAGCCGGGTCTTGTCGAGCTGGGCAGTCGGATTCCGGAGGAAGGACTTGCAGCAGACCGCAGTGTTCTTAAGGTGGTGCCTGCGGATGCAGGGTGACTACTCCTTAGCCACAAGGGAGAATCTTGAAGAAGAAATCTTGATGTCCTTTCGTAGAAAGTCGTGTCTTGATTCCAAAGATGATCTAATTTGGAAGGGGGCCTGCTCCTACCTTTATCTGGGAAAAGGGGGCTGGCACGCGACTAAGTCCTGCCCTATGGGTGGGACCAGGAGGGGGGTGGTTACACCCCTCTCCTTTGGCGGGCTTTCCCCAGGCCAGGGGCTGGAGTGCCCCTGGAACTGGTTTCAGCCGGCCTATGCACAGTGAGCACCGGGGTGCCACTTGCAGTCACCTTCCTCTGTAGCCCTGCCTACCTGGAATACACAAAACCCTGTCTGGGACGGTGCTGGCACCGCCCCTGGCAGGAAACCCTTTGTCCTTGCCTCCTGCTCTGGGAGGACTCCCAGCAGCAGGAGGGCAGACTTGTGTCTCGGTGGCAGCATCCATTTTGTGGATGCTAAGGCTCTGTCTGACTTTAACCGGGGTTACAGGTTACATACATGTCGTGTCCCTCTAGAAGGGTGGAATGCTAACCCAGTCGCCAGAATTGGCGAGGGGTTAGTATTCCAATTCGTATGACACCTTACTCGACATGTTTTGATAAAGCGATACCAGAGTTGGCATATAACCGCGAGGATTATAATGCACTTAAGAGTATATGGTATGCGATATCATGGAAACGGCTAAGGGATGGATCCCGAAAGCCGCAGACAGGCTCAGCTCATGCCAGAGCACTATCTCACACGATTCCAAGCACTCTGCCTTCAGGATTGTTAAGGCCTGCCATAGGAGTGACTGATAGGAGATCTGTGTGTCCATTTTTAGGGTTAGATATAGGTATACTATATCTAAAGCAAAGGGTGATTACACCACCTTGCCCCAGCTGTCAAGCAGCCAGTTGTGTCAGATTTGGATGGCCAGCCAGGGGTGGCATAATACATGCTGCAGCCCCTGGGTACACCTATGCCCTGGGTACCTAAGGTACACTGTACAGGGACTGATAAGGTGACTCAGTATCCAATTAGATATGTACCTAAGGTACATGGAATCCATTTTACAGAGAGAGCAGTAGGCCTGGGGTCCTGAATAGCAGGGCCCCAGGTCAACTAAGTCAGAAAACCAGCAAAACACCAGGCAAAAAGTTGGGGGCAACCATAGTCAGGGATCTACCTTCCTACAATTATATATATATATATATATATATTCACTGAAAAAACCATAGGTTTCACACCAGTTATAGTTAGGTGGAAATTTTACTCATAAAACCATTGAAATTCCCACGTTATAGTTAGTTGGACTCACTATAACTTGCGCGTGCAATGCACTGCTGATGGCGTCACATATTACATCACTCATGACATGGTCAGTGACATCACTCATGACATCACTGATGACATCTCAAATGACATCATATATATATATAGATATATATATATATATAGATATACATACATACTAATATTATAAAGAGAGTGTCCAAAGCCTTGAGGCGGGTAATCTCAGTAACCACAACACCAATCACAACACCCAATACAGCGTTGGAAAGGGCAGTTGCAGCAGAAGGACATATGCAGACGGCCACCATATACAAGTAAAAGGTTAAAAAAAACGTGCCAGCAAAGTAGTCCCTTGTGGGCGTGTCTGCGTTCTGCTGTGGGCGTGACAAACGCTGGGGGCGTGTGGTACGTTCCGCCCTTCATGCCATGTGAGTCGTAATTGCGCCGCATCAAGGGACACGCTGAGGCCGTGACAAACGCTGTGGGCATGTGTGCGCGCTGTGGGCGTGTGTCCGCCCTTCATGCCATGTGAAGCGCAAATTGCGCCGCATCAAGCGGCAGGCTGGGGGCGTGACAAACGCTGGGGGCGTGAGCTACTTTCCGCACTTCATGCCATCTGGGTCGTACATTAATCAGATCGTCTGCTGTGGCCGTGTGCTGGGGGCGTCACAAAGGCGTTCACCTCAAAGCGTGGTAAGTAACCATTCACAAGACTCCCTTGGGGGACTGCCCGTTGTCTCACACATACTGGGGGTGCCGAATGCAGTGCGTGCCTTGGCCTGGGTGCGTCTGAAAGGGCCGAACGCAGTGTGTGGCTTGGCCTGGGTGCGTCTAAAAAGCACTCGGGGCCGAAGAGCGTCGGTGTGGGTCATAAAAAGAACAGCGGGAAACAATCATTCAAGACTCACACAATTCTAATTGTTAGGCGGTTGCCGCTAGCCCTCAAGCGGGGGCACACGCGAGTGAGCGTGTCTGCGGGGACAATTACTGCAGCCTCTCATGTGCGCTGTTACTGAACTATCACATTAAACCAAATTACACACGCCTGCTAACATCAGCCAGGGCTGTAGCCGGGCTCAGGCGGCAGATCACTACACTAATTACATGCGCCTGCTAACATGAACCAGGGATGCAGCTGGGCCTCAAGCGGGGGAACACGCGAATGACCGTATCTGAATACACACATTACACACATTCTATTTCATACCTGGACAACGTCGGGACGGGCTGCTAGTAGGTAATAACAGTTGCTCTACAATCCCGAATTCCCCCAAGTCTTCCGATAGAAATGGTACCTTACTTGTGTGGGTAGGCCTAGTGCCCGTGACAGGAAACGGCCCAAAACACAACATACACAGACCACATTTTTACAGTTTTTGCATAGTGCCTAGCTGTGGATTTTGAACCCTAACTCTGCCAGCACTTTGGGAAACCTAGCAAACCTATAAATTTTTTAAAACCCCCTCCTGGCAATCCAGGAGGGGGTGACTTTTGTTGCTCTCACCAGGTTCTGTTTCCCAGAATCCCCTGCAAACCTCAAACTATGTTTAAAAAAAACACATTTTCCTCACATTAATGCGATAGAAAGTTCTAGAATCTGCATGGGTCCACAAAATTCCACCCACCCCGCATTCCCCAAAGTCTTCCGATAAAAATGGTTGGTACCTCACTTGTGTGGGTAGGCCTAGAGCCCTCGACAGGAAACAGCCCAAAATGCAACGTGGACACACTACATTTTTACAGTGAAAACCGACCCTTTTTTTGCAAAGTGCCTAGCTGTAGAAATTGAACCCTAGCTCTGCTGGCACCTAAGTAAACCTAGCAATCCTATACATTTTAAAACAATAGACACCCAGGGGAATTCAGGAGGGGGTAACTTGTGTGGTTCTCACCTGGGTTTGTTACCCAGCATCCCCTGCAAACCTCAAACTTTGTCACAAAAAAATAAATAATTTTCCTAAAATTTCTGTGATGGAATGTTCTGCAATCAGCGTGGATCCACAAAATTCCACCCTCCCCGCATTCCCCCAGGTCTCCCGATAAAAATGGTACCTCACTCTTGTGGGTGGGCCAAGTACCCGTGACAGGCAAGGGCTCAAAAAGTATTGAGGAGACATCAAAATTACTTATTACAAACCAAACTGGTTTTGCAAGGGGGTGGAGGGGTTCACCTGGCTTTTTGGCCCCGGGATTGCGGACATCTAGGGAAACCTACCAAACCCACACATTTCTGAAAACTAGACACGCGGGGTAGTCCAGCGAGGTATGGCTTGCATGGACCCCCCAACGTTTCTCTACCCAGAATCCCCTGCAAACCTCACATTTAGCTGGGAAAAAAAAAATTCACATTTTCCACATTTTTTTTGTGTGTGGGATCACCATGTCGGCACAAATGTCCTACCAAACAGTCCCCCTCAGTCTCCCGAGTAAAATGATATCTCACTTGTGTGGCTGTCCAATGCAGAATTGGCTAAAACATTTTTCCTACCAAGAATCCCCTGAAACCTCAAATTTAGTTGAATAAAATTAAATTTTTCTAAAATTTCTGTGGGAAAGTTGTGGGATCACAGGGCTGATGCACATTTCCTACCACACAGTGTTCTCCCAGGTCTCCCAAAAAAATGGTACCTCACTCGCGTGGGCTAAGTACCCGCGACAGGCAAGGGCCCAAAACTTATTGAGGATACATCAAAATTACAATTCACAAAATTACCTGGTTTTGCAAGGGCGGTCACCTGGTTTTGTGGCCCCGGGATCGTGGACATCTAGGGAAACCTACCAAACCCACACATTTCTGTAAACTTGACAGGGAGTCTAGGGAGGTATGACTTGCTTGGATCCCCCAAGGTTTCCCTACCCAGAATCCCCTGCAAACCTCACATTTAGATGAAAAACAAAAAAAATCACATTTACCACATATTTTTTGTGTGTGGGATCACCATGGGATCACCATGCCGGCACAAATGTCCTACAAATGTCCTACCACACAGCGTTCCACTCAGTCTCCCGAGTAAAAGGATATCTCACTTGTGTGGCTGTCCAATGCAGAATTGGCTAAAACATATATTTTTTCTAAATGTAGCACTTAGAATTCGCTTTGCTACACCCTTAATCCTTATGTATTTGGCTCTTCCCGGTCACAGGCCCTTGTCACTTTACTCTGGAGACCGAGGGGAATGCTGGGTGGTAGGACATTTGTGCCGGCATGATGAGCCAACACAAAAATGTGTGGGAAAAGTGATTTAGAGGTTTGCAGGGGATTTTGGGTAGGGAAACTTTGGGGGAATCCACGCAAGCCATACCTCCCTGGACTCCCCATGGTGTCTAGTTAACAGAAATGTGTGGGTTTGTTAAATTTCCCTAGATGTCCACAATCCAGGGGCCAAAAAAACAGGTGCCCCCCGCATATCCAGGTCATTTTATGATAGGTAATTTTGAAGTCGCCACAATACATTTTGGGCCCTTGCCTGTCGCAGGTACTTGATCCACCCACAGGAGCGAGGTACCATTTTTTATTGGGAGACCTGGGGGAACGCTGGGTGGTAGGAAACTTGTGTCAGCCTGGTGAACCTACAACTTTCCCACACAAAAATGTGAGGATTGATTTTTTTGTGCTAAATTTGGAGTTTGCGGGGGATTCTGAGTAGGGAAAGGTTGGAGGATCCGCGCAAGCTATAAAGCCCTGCACTCCTCAGGGTGTCTAGTTTTCAGAAAAAGTGCGCGGGTTTGGTAGGTTTCCCTAGATGGACGCCGAGCCCGGGGCTAAAAACCCAGGTTACCCCCTTGCAAAATCAAGTAGTTTTGCGATAGGTAATTTTGATGTTTCCACAATATGTTTTGGGCCCTTGCATGTTGTAGGTACTAGGCCCACCCACGAGTGAGGTACCATTTTTATTGGGAGACCTGGGGGAACGCTGGGTGGTAGGAAATTTGTGTCAGCCTGGTGATCCCACTATGTTACCACACAAATATGTGGAAAATGATTTTTTCAGCTAAATTTGAGGTTTGCAGCTGACTCTGGGTAGGAAAACGTTGGTGGGTCCATGCAAGCCATACCTCCCCTGGACTCCCCAGGATGTCTAGTTATCAGAAATGTGTGGGTTTGGTAGGTTTCCCTCGATGGCCGCTTAGACCGGGACCAAAAATGCAGGGAATCCCCTTGAAAGACCAGGTTGTTTTATGATAGATTAGTGGGCACCTAGGTTTTTGATCCAGAGTTTGGAGGCATCTTGGGGAACCTGAAAAACCCAGACATTTCTTAAAACTAGACACTCGTGGGAGTCCAGGGAGGTGTGGTTTGCATTGATCCCCCAACATTTTCCTTCCAAGAATCCCCTGCAAACCTCAAATTTAGCTAAAAAGTGACAAATCTCCTCTAATATCTGTGTGGGAAAGTTGTGAGATCACTGCACAGCACAAATGTCCTTCCACTCAGCGTTCCCCTCAGTCTCCCGATAAAAATGATACCTTACTTGTGTGAATGGGCTGAGTGCCAATGATATGGAAGGGCCAAAAACGTGTAGAGATTGAGGGGGGCCCAAAGCGGGTCCAAAAGGCAAGTTTGTTTATACGTTTTTAGGCTGATACTACTTTGGGCACCCACACAAGTAAGTTATCATTTTTCTCGGGAGACCAAGGGGAATGCTGGATAGTAGGAAATTTGTGCCTGCACCGTGATCCTACAACTTACTCACACAGACATGTGAGGAAAATGTGACTTAGAAAGGAAATTTGAGGTTTTTGGGGTTTCTGGGTAAGAAAGCACTGGGGGATTCATGCAAGCCACACCGCCAGACACGAGTCAGTACACGCACACCACCAGCCAAGCGCCATCCACGCACACTGCTAGCCAAGCGCCATCCAAGTACACCACCAGCCAAATAATATCAGTGCACACAGTCAGCCAAGCAATATCCACGCACACCACCAGCCAAGCGCCACCCATACACTCCGCCATCCAAGCTCCATCCCCGTAGACACGGACTGAGAACAACCAGCCCTGGCAGATTGCTGCTCGACTGGCCCAGGGGCAGGAGGGGGGATGGGGCATTGGGGGGCAGGGGTGCTAGTAAAAAGCACCACTACCACTTTTGTTACTGTTATTACAGCACAGTGACAAAACTGCCCCCTTTGGCCAGAAAACCGGCCCACCGGGGAACTGTTCGGAGCCAGGTAAGGCCAGTCCAGCCCTGCAGCCAAGCACCATCCATGCACACATCCAGCCAAGCACCAGTCCATGTACACCACCAGCCAAGCACCACTCCAAGCACACCACCAGGCATGCGCCAATCTACACACACCATCATCAAGCTTGAGTCCAGCCACACCATTAGTCAAGTGCAGGTCCACACACACCGCCAGCAAAATGCCAGCCAAAGGTCAGTACACGCAGACTGGACTGTTCCCATGAGGCACAGGGTCAGACTGATTTGCATATGGCCATACCTGAACTGGGGTGGCAGAGTGGGCTAAAGAACGGTGGTGGATTAAATCCAGGTCTGTTGACTGGGTGCGAGTGTTTGATTGGTTTAGATGCTCCGTCCATCACCACCCCCTTTTGTACCGCTTTGTTCGCTATAAGTTGGCAGGGTATGCTCAGACGTGAGTCCCTTGCTCACTTTGCCACTGGATTCAAGCAAGCCTGGCTGAAGACGGCTGAAATGCCAGAAACCGGTCCTAGGAAGCTTGTTTCCGGGCAAGGGAAGGCATGGCTTGGCAGTTCGGGCTGGACTGTTCCCATGAGGCACAGGGTCAGACTGATTTGCATATGGCCATGTCTGACCTGGGGTGGCAGAGTGGGCTAAAGAACTGTGATGGATTAAACCCAGATCTGTTGACTGGGTGTGAGTGTTTGATTGGTTCAGATGCTCCGTCCATCACCACCCCCTTTTGTACCGCCCAGTACATACAGACCGTCATCCAACCTTAACTTTACACACACACAAACTCTCCCTGGCTCCTACTGGTTTGCTGCCCCCGCTTGGGTACAGATGAGAATACAAATATCAATGAAACAGTCAAAATGTGTGCCTTAAAAAAGGGAGCGACCCTTGCCTATGGGGTGTCTCACTGGCAAGCCCATAAACATATCCCTGGTGCCTAGTGGGCTTTCTGTCCCCCGAGGGGGACAGATATGGGGCTATTGCTCCGATCTGCCTTCTGGAGGGCAGAAAGCCTTTTTTGGTGGTGGGGGCATTAGCATGGCCATTATCGGTGCCCCCACCCCAACGTATAAAAATCCCTGTGCCTAGTGGGCTTCAGGGGTATTGATCCCATCTGCCTCCTGGGAGGAGGCAGAAAGCCTTTAGAATTTCTTTTTGGGGGGGAGGTGGGGGCTGAAAGACTGGAATTTTGGGGGGCGGGGGCATTAGCATGCCCATCTCGGGCTGCCCCGCCCCTAAATCCAATTACAATGATTTCCCTGGCATCAAGTGGCCTTTCTACCCCCGGGGTGGGGAGGGGGGGGGGGGGGGGATTTGGGAGGCTATGGGGGAGGGGGCAGGGGCAGATTGGGGGCAGCCCACACCCCTAAATTCCACAAAATAAAAATCTGTTTTATCTAGTGGGCTTACTGCCCCTCCTTCCCCCGCCGCACCCTGGGGCGCAGATTGGGGGCCACTGTCCCCATTGGACCCCCGGGGAGACCAGAAAGACTATTTCCCACAAAATATTTCTGGGGGTGGGCAAGGTCCCTTGCCCAAGGGGCCACTACCAAACCCCCCCCCCCCTTCCCCCCAGTGGCTAGTGGGTGGATCCCTTCTTGGGAGGGATAACACTGTAAATTATCAGCTCATTTCAGTTCGGTTTCTGTGCAATGACGTCAGCGAGACATGCGCGCTTATCATTCCACAGAAACCAGGGTAACAGCCTTGGGAGCTGGGGAAGTTCTTTCCCAGCTCCCGAAGCTGTTGGAAGGGAAAGGGAATGCCTCTGGAGTTCGCACCAGGGGGATTCTCTGTGCCATGTGTTCGGATGGCAAGGGGCCATCCGACGCACATGAGCACGAAGGGGTTAAAGTATAGTTGAGACAGTTTTCTGCTTAATTAAATTAGATTGCAATAGTTTACATTTTTAAAGTAAGTGTTCCGGTGGAAAGAGAACTTTTCTATAGAAGTGGTCCTGATACAAGTGATGAAGGATGCTGAAGATTCTCAAGGAAGCTGTGGATGAGATGCAGCTGACTGTGGTCTTGCTGCGACAGCTCCTCGATCCACAAATGGTGTTAGTTAGATGATCATTGTAGGAAGGGGGAGTCTCTAGTTGGCGCAGTGCAGCACTGGCGACAAGCAGGGACTCTCTCTTCCCCGTCAGGGCTGAGGGTTACCTTCAAGACAACCTCTGCTTACCCTCTAGGTAGTGTGGCTTAAGCAGTCTTAGGCTAATCTCTGGGGCACATAGGGTTAAACATTTGCAATATTACACCATCACCACCAACCCACCACACAATGACACCAAACTGTATTTTGTAAAAATATATGTTCTTTATATAAATTTCAAGCAGGCTTGTAAATACAGTCTTGGTTCACTTTAAAAACGGTTCCAGTGTACTTTAGATTCAGTTGCCACAGTTCTTTCTCAGCAATAAGCAATCTTTGTTTAGGGTTTCTTACAAACAGTTCTTATTCGGCTTATTTCCCCAAAAACGGGGACTCAAGGCTCCTCACGATACTTTTCTCCTTTCTGATTGTTAACCAGGATTCCCCCAGCTGTCCGTGGCCTCTCTGTGCCCCTTCGTTTCCTCCGCGCTGGAAAAGCGGGCCCGGTCTACCCACCCTCACGCTTCTGGCGGGGCCGGCGGCCGGGGAATCAAAGTCCGCCTCTCTCTGCGTGCTGCACGGCTGTACGCGGCTGGCGGGGGAGAGAGCGGGGGCCCTGGGAGCGCTCAGCACGCGGCTCCTGGGGCGAGGCGGGGCAGCGGGCGGTGCGAGCGAAGCAAGACAGATGCTCGCACCGCGGGGCAGGACACAGTACCTTTTCTCGTGGAAGCAGCCTGGGCACAGTTCAGCGCGGTGATCCGCGTCGCGGTGTCTTCCTTCCGACGTTGGAGCGAGCGGCGGCTCGGCTCTGGCTCGGGTGTTGGCGTTGCGGCGCGGGCCGGGCTGAGGAAGCGCCTCAAGGTTTCCTGGCACAGGGGGGCACACGAAAAAGGGGTAGCGATCGGCAAAGCACGCCTCTCTCGATCCAGGCGACGTTCAGGCACCCCACGCAACAGCTGTTTCTCGGACAGCGGCGGCGCGTTCAGGGGCACCAGACACGGCGGGTGCAAGCAGGCAACGGGCACCACCTCCTCTTTGCGTTGCGAGCTGCGGCTCGGGGTCAGTCACGATGTTTGGGTCAGCTGGGCTGACCTTCACGGTGCTTCTGGGCCAGGCAGGCAGCAGTCACGGTGCTTGGAGAGATAGCAACACCCAGAGCGTTGCTGAAGAGCGCGATGGTCACAGCGCGCTCCGCTTTTCCTGGTGAGGCGGGCAGAGGGAAAGCAACTCCCCACAGCGGTTCCTCTGTCAGGGGGTAGCGCTCACTGTTCCTGGAGCGCTGGTCAGGGGGCAAGTTCAACAGCAAGCCCTTGGAGATCTTTCAGCAGAGTTTGGCACAAAGTTCAAAATAAAAGCAAAAGTCTCTTGTAGTCTTTTCTCTTCCTCTCCTTTGGCAGCAAGGCACCAGACACAGGCCAGAGTCAGCACTCCTCCTTGTAGTCCTTCCAGGTCCTTCTCTTCGGGCAGAGTTTCTCTTGTAGCACAAACAGGATCTAATTTACAAGGAGCAGGGCTCCTTCTTTTATACCCAGTTTCTTTTGTTCTTACAGGCCAGGGGGGCCTCTGCATAACTGCTCCAGTCTCTGAGCACTTGTTGTGGGTACTTCTGGCTTCTGCATACAGTGTGAGGGCAGGCACATCAGCCGCTCCCCAGGGGGGCGGAGCCGGCATTGTGAGGACAGGAGTGGCCTGAGCACTTTGTTGACAAGCTTCGGTCCTTCCTGGGCCAGGTGCAGGCTGAGTCATCAGTCGCTCCCCAGGAGGGCGGAGCCAGCATTGTGGAGGCAGGGGCACAGCCTGATGCATCATTCAGGGGAAACTCCCACCACCCACTAAGGGGTCCTCCTGCTAATCACTACCTGTCAACTCCCAGCCCTGTCACTCACACACACCAGACAGTCAGATCCACATCCAAGCAGAGGCGGGCTGAAATGGTTAGGCAAGCAAATGCTAACTTTCTAAAAGTAGCATTTGCAAACACAGGATATTAAAATAAACTTTACTAAAAGAAGTATTTTATTATTCTGAGTTCAGGCATACTAAACATTAATTTCTACCATGTTCCCTGAGCCTGCTGGGATTATAGAGTGTAATAATTCCAGCAGCCCATCTGGCCTAGAAGGGAACTGGTAGCCTTACAATAGTGAAAAACGAATTTGGCAGTAATTCACTATTAGAACATGCCACAAACATCAGGGCATGTTCTACCTTACACTACAATGCACCCTGCCCTCAGGCCTACCATAGGGGTGACTAATATGAAGTTAAGGGAAGGTTCAGGGGCTGGCAAGTGTGTGCACTTGCCCAGCTAGCATGACAGTACCAGACTGCACGCAGGTTCTGCAATGGCAGACACCAGACACATTTTAAGGCTGCTTCTGTGGGTGGCGCAACCAGCGCTGCAGGCCCACTAGCAGGGTTGGCATTCACAAGCCCTGGCACTCCTGGTGCACTTTACTAGGGACTAACAGTAAATCCAATGAACCAATCATGGACATCAATCATATGTACACTTTACAGTAGGGAGCACTTGCACTGCGGCACGGGTTGGCCGTGGCGCAGTGCCCTGAGTAGCAGACACCAGCAAAACATTTGAGGCACAACAGCAAAAAGTGGAAGGGAAACTCACGCCAAGGTGCCAGGTCTAACAATCATGGTCACAGGGTAAACATCCGTCAAACTCCACTCAGTGCTGGCAGAAGTACAGCCACCATTGGACTACCACTCACCCAGAATGAATATGCTACTTACCAGTATGCATCTGTTCTTGGCATGTAGGGCAGCTAACATTCATATCTGTAGCATAGATTGCCGCCTAGTGTTGGGTCCGGATGATTGCACATTGTTGTCCTGGAAGAGTCTTCGAAGTATCACGAGATAGGTGGCTCCTCCCCTGGACAACAGTGCGCATGGGCATCGACTCCATCCCCAGATTGTTTTTAGCCATTGTGGCAAAGATGGAGTGTAATAGTGAAAGTGATGGCCATGCTAGAGATAAAATGTAAGAAAAGTCTGCAGCCGCTACGGGCGCCGGGGAGGAGGGCGGGCGATATGAATGTTAGCAGCCCTACATGCCAAGAACAGATGCATACTGGTAAGTAGCATATTCAGTTCGAGGCATGTGGGCTGCTGAATTCATATCTGTAGCATAGAATACATAGCAGTCCCTCCATTAACGGCGGCCGCCCGTGCCAGCTGCAGAAGTCTGAAAAAGTGTTTTAAGAACAGCCTGTCCTACAGCTGCCTGCTGTTTGGAATGCACATCTACACAGTAATGTTTGGTAAACGTATGTGGTGTAGACCATGTGGCTGCCCTACAAATGTCTTCCAAAGGAATGTTACCCAGGAATGCCATGGAGGCCCCCAACTTGCGTGTGGAGTGTGCCCTGGGGGGGGACCGTTAAAGTGCGCTTAGCCTTCTGATAGCAAATCTGAATACACTTAACGATCCACCAGGCTATTCCTGCCTTGGAAATGGGGTTGCCTTTGTGCTGGGCTGCTAAGGCAACAAAGAGTTGCTGTGTCTTTCTAAAAGGTTGTGTTCTGTCAATGTAGTACATAAGCGCTCTTTTGACATCAAGCGTATGGAGCATCCTTTCTGCTACCGTTTCTGGGTTGGGAAAGAATGCGGGCAGTTCGATAGTTTGATTTGACATGAAACTGCGACACCACCTTAGGGAGAAATTTGGGGTTAGTGCGCAGCACCACCCTGTTTGAATGAATTTGTATAAATGTCTCTTGGATGGTGAGCGCCTGTAGCTCACTAACCCGTCTTAGAGACGTTATGGCAATGAGAAAAGCCACTTTCCATGTGAGGAACTGAAGCTCACATGAATGCAGAGGTTCAAATGGGTGACCCATCAATCTGGCGAGCACCACATTGAGGTTCCACACAGGAGCTGGCGGGATCCTGGGAGGGATGACCCGCTTCAGCCCTTCCAGGAATGCTTTAATGGCAGGCACCCTGAAGACAGAGAGATGCTGCCTGTTTTGGAGATAAGCCGCTATGGCGGATAAGTGTATCCTAATGGAAGCGTATGCTAGATTGCATTTGTAGAGATGCAACAGATAGCAGATATTAGGAATGGAGGCATCGAGCGGGTTGATAGCGTGCTCGGTACAGTAGATGACAAACCGCTTCCATTTTGCTGCATAGCAAGCTCTGGTAGTGGGCTTCCTTGCCTCCCGGATGATGTCCATGCATTCAGGGGGCAAATCAAGGTAGCCAAACTCTAAGACCTCAGGAGCCAGATCGCCAGATTGAGCTGCTGCGGATCCGGGAGCTGAATGTCGCCACGGTTCTGCGTCAAGAGCCGGGTTGTGAGGTGCAGTCTTTGATGCGGTACCACGGAGAGTTCGAGGAACGTGGTGTACCACGGTTGTGGCGCCCACGTTGGAGCAACTAGGATGAGCGTCAGCGAGTGTTGCTTGAGCTTTCTTGCCACCAGCGGAATGAGAGGCGCTGGGGGAAAAGCATACGCAAATCTGCCTGACCATTTCATCCATATCGCATTGCCCTGCGATAGTGGGTGAGGGAACCTGGCGGCAAAGCTTTGGCATTTTCCTCCGTGGCAAACAGGTGTATCTCTGGATGACCCCACTGCTGGAAGTACGGGCGGAGTACTGATGAATGTAACTCCCACTCGTGCATCTGGTGGCTGTACCTGCTGAGCAGATCCGCCATCTGATTGTCCGTGCCCGGGAGGTGTTCCGCCATGAGGAAGATGTTCCTCTGAATGGCCCACTTCCACATGCTCTGAGCCAGATGAGACAACTGTGGAGAGTGCGTACCTCCCTGCTTTTGAATGTAGTACATGGCTGTCATGTTGTCCGTCTGGATCAACACGACTTTGTTGCACAGATGTACTTTGAAGGACTTGAGTGCCATGAAGATTGCCATCAGCTCCAAGTAGTTGATGTGCATCTTCCTTTGTTGCGTTGTCCATAGTCCCTGCACCGTATAGTGGAGCACATGAGCCCCCCATCCCAGGAGAGATGCGTCCGTTGTTAGTGTAATCTGTGGCACAGGCTCCTGGAACGGTCGGCCCTTGCAAAGGTTGTGTGGATTCCACCATTGCAGAGAGCTGTATGCCCGACCCGTCACCAACACTAGGTCGTTTAGTTGTCCGTGAGCCTGAG
Source organism: Lissotriton helveticus (assembly GCF_964261635.1). NCBI lineage: Eukaryota > Metazoa > Chordata > Amphibia > Caudata > Salamandridae > Lissotriton > Lissotriton helveticus. The sequence goes on from NC_136068.1 coordinate 835,250,905, forward strand.
TCCACTGATGCGCTAAGCATTCTTGGAGCGGACGCATATGGAGTCTCGCGTGCGGGACTATGAAGATGCAGGAGGCCATCATGCCTATCAACTGCATGAACACTCTCGCTGGGAGTGAGTGTTGTGGTCTGAACTTTTGGATCAGCGCCTGGATGTTGTCGATCCTCGCTGGGCTTGGCTGAGCTGTGGCAGCCAGAGTATTGATCGTCGCGCCTAAATACTGCCGCACATGGGCTGGCTGAAGGTGTGACTTCGGGTAGTTCAGTGTAAATCCTAGACTGTGAAGGAGGTGAATGGTGTGGGACATGTCTGCGGCGCACTGCTGGGCTGACTTTGCCTGCACGAGCCAGTCGTCCAGATAAGGGTAGACATGTATACTCTGTCTCCGAAGGTGTGCCGCCACTGTCGCTAGACATTTTGTGAACACTCTGGGAGCAGTGGTCACTCCGAAGGGGAGTACCTTGAACTGGTAATGCCCGTTTTGGATGGTGAACCTGAGGTACTTTCTGTGGGAGGGGTGGAGTGGTATGTGAAAGTAAGCATCCTTGAGGTCCAAGGTTGCGAGGAAGTCTCCCTGTTGTAACAAGGGAAGAACCTGCTGCAGTGTCAACATGTGGAAGTGTTCCGAAAGAATGTACTGGTTGAAGGGGCGTAGGTCTAGAATCGGTCTGAGTGAGCCGTCCTTTTTTGGAATTAAGAAGTACAGGGAATAAACCCTTGTGCCTTCCTCCTCCACCGGCACGAGCTCTATTGCGCCTTTTTGCAGCATCACTAGAACCTCCTGCTGCAATAAGTGCAAGTGCTCTGCTGACATAGGACGGTGTTTTGGGGGCATGGGTGGTCGGGTGGATGTCAGTTCTAAACAATAGCCGAACTGGATAAGTTTCCTGACCCACCTGTCTGTGGTGATGGACTTCCAGACGGGCAGGAACTGTTGGAGTCTCCCCCCGACAGGTGTTGGATGGTCGGGGGGCAGTGACAGGGAGTCAACTGTTTGTTGGCGGCAGAGGAACGGGAACTGTTGTTGCCTCTGCCTCTACCCTTGGCACTGTTTCCTCTGTATCCACCTCTGCCCTGCTTGCTGTAGGAGGATTGCGCACCACTTTTATTGAATGGCGTCTGCTGCGACATGTGCCCTCTGTTAACACCTCGATTGCCTGAGCGACGAAAAGTGTTCCCTCTAAATTGTTGGGACTGGAGAGCTCCCATGGACTTGGCAGTCTCGGTATCTTTTTTGATCTTCTCTAGGGTGGTGTCCACCTCTGGGCCAAACAACCTGTCTGGATTAACGGGTTGGTTGAGGATAGTAGTTTGTATCTCTGGCTTGAATCCCGAGATGCGGAGCCATGCCTGACGTCTCAGCATCACACTAGTGTTGATCGCTCTCGCTGCTGTGTCCGCAACATCTAGCGCACACTTTATAGCAGCGTTGGAGATGCGCTTCCCCTCCTGAATAAGCATTTCAGCTCCCTCTTTAAACTGGTCTGGGAGGTGTTGTAACAGCTGCTCTAGGGTGTCGTAGTGCGCCCTATCGTATCTGGCCAACAGAGCTTGCGTGTTTGAGATGCGCCATATGTTGGTCGCCTGAGCTGCTACCCACTTCCTAGATGCCTCCAGCACTTTTGACTCTTTGTCTGGGGGAGGAGCTTCACCCGTCGTTTGGGAGTTTGCCCTCTTGCGGGCATTAGAGACCACCAAAGAGTCCAAAGGCAACTGGCCCCGTATGTAAGTGGGGTCGCCAGGTGCCGGTCTGTATTTCTTCTCAATGCGTGGGTTTACCACCCGGGATCTTGTGGGTTCCTTGAAAATGTCTGCCGCATGCTTAAGGACCCCTTTCAACATTGGGAGAGTCTTGACAGTTTTTTCAGCTGTAGAGAAAGTGTCAAAAAGGAAGTCCACTTCCACGGGGTCAGCATGCATCTCCACCTTATGGTTTGTAGCTGCCCTTTCGATTAAGGCATTAAATGCCGCAGAGTCCTCAGTGGGGGACGGCTTTACGTTATAGACCTGTGGATCCTGGACCGTCTGCTGGTCCCCTTGATCACCAGTATCCATCCACGATTCCTGCTGCTCATCAGGCTCAGTATGAGCAGGGAAGTTGTACTCCTCATCTTGGTCCCCTCCATCCCCATCTGAATATGTGGGTGAAGGTGTTGCACTCCTCCTATGCTGAGGAAGAAGCTGCTCCACCAGAACTGGGGTGTCTGCTGCAGGCTTTTTACGTTTCAGAGGAATGGTAAAGGACTGCAAAGGTTGTGAAGTAATCTTCCTCTTGTATAGCGTGAGTTTGCCGGTGTCGGCATCGATGAAATGCTCCGACCGTTCTTCAACCAAAGGGTGTCGAGGACCCACGGTCCCAGCCGGTGGATTGGACGTCGACACGGTGTCCTTGGGCACCGACCGCGGTGCAAAGGCCTTAGGCGGCAACGTGTAGACGAGCGGTGCCGATGTGGTCTTCGGTGCGTCTGGTAGCTTCGGTGTGGAAGGAGTCTTCGGTTCCGATGCCGAAGCCTTGTCCTTAAGGCGCTTGAGGGAGTCCGAGACCTGCTCCGTAAAGGAAGCGGACGGTTTAGTCGATCCGACTGATGTCCGTGGTCCGCGCCCTGGGGAAGACCCGAGCGTGGCCGACTTGTGTTTGTCCGGTCGAGGAGCACTCGTGACTGGTGCGCTTCGATCACTGTCCACTACCGTAGACGTCGATGCCGATGGCTTCGGATCGATCGGTTTCCCTTTTGGGGTCACGGCCCCAGACCTCGGCTCTGCGGCCTTCACCGACTTTGCGTCAACGGGCCCCTTGGTCTTCGGCGCGACAGATTTTCCCGATGCAGGCTCGGCAGTCTTCTTGGGCGTCGGCTTGTCTCCCTTGGTAGACTCCGACCCGATGGGCTTCTTCGAGCTTGGCTCCTTAACCACCTTTGGCACCTTAGCCAGGTCGACAGCTTGGGCCTGTTTGGGGGCCCCCGAAGACGACGGCGTCGGCACCGGAGCGGACGTCTTCGGTTTCGATGGCGTGTCGGCCATCTTTGTTTTCACCGGAACCGAGGGTTTCGGTTTCGTTTTCAGTAATGGCGGCTCCGCGGAGGTGTCCGTAGCCGAGCCGGAAGGCGGGGCCGTGGATCGAGGTGTAAGGTCGTGGGTAAGGCCGCGTGGCGATCCCGTGACCTGAGCCTTTGTAAGAGTACGAACGGGGCATAGCTCTTCCTCCGAGCTATCTTCCATGGCCCCATATGCTTCGTCGTCGTCCCCTACCTTCGACGATTTCTTCAATGTCGGGACTGTGGTCGTCAGCTCCGTCGTCGGACTCGACCTCCACCAGGGTAGGGGAAATCTGCAGGTGACGCACTTGCTCGTCTTCCGCGGGGTCGTCAAAGATGTCCACCGGTGCTGGAGCCGATCGCTGGGCCTCAAGGCGCACCACGCGCCGAAGCTTGATCGTATTCTTCGATCGAAATCTGGAGCAGGCCATACAGTTGGCCTCGTCGTGGTCCGGCGACAGGCACTTGTTGCACACAGGATGGACGTCGATGTGTGGGTACTTGGATCCACACACGGGACATTTCTTGAATGGACTCCGCTCCATGCCGTCGAAGTCTTGCTGCATCGACTAGGCCCCGATCACCGAAGAGTCTCACGACCCCCCGGATATCCGACTCTACGAGCTGGAAGATAGACGGGACCGAACGCGAACAATACCGACGGTGCCAATAAGGCCTTTTGGCCTTGATAAAGTATTTTTACGACTCCGAACAGGAGACGTCGAAATCACATCCGAATCCAATGGTGGAAAAAAACAATCTGGGGATGGAGTCGATGCCCATGCGCACTGTAGTCCAGGGGAGGAGCCACCTATCTCGTGATACTTCGAAGACTCTTCCAGGACAACAATGTGCAATCATCCGGACCAAACACTAGGCGGCGATCTATGCTACAGATATGAATTTAGCAGCCCACATGCCTCGAACTCATATTCACCGGTCAATCCTTTGTAGGTTGATAACTCATCCTTTGGGGGTCCGACGGCACTGCTGGACTCCGCGAACTCAGGTGCAACTTTGTGCATTGGGTCCAGGTTCCTGGTGCTGCATGGCGGCGGTTGGCTATGGATTAAAGACTTTGACCTACCATCTCGCCCCAGCAGGCTTCTTCAGCCGTTGTGCCCCTGTGCTGCAAAACAGAAGGCCAGTCAGGAGGCTCTTGGAGTTTCTTGGCTTTGGCTGGGCTCTGGAGATAACTTCTACTTGAGAAGGACACAGCAGGCACAGTCCCCCTCCTTTAATAGCCACCAGGTGCACTCCACGACGGTGCTGCCTCTCTTTGCCGGTTCCACGGTGCAGCAGGGCAGTCCTTCATTGGGCCTTTTTCCAGTCCAATAGAGTCAAGATCTGAGCTCGGGGTGCCAGGCGTGCCCTACGTCTGCTCAGAAAAAGTCTTCAGTGCAAACTGCAGTTGGTAGCTTGTCACCTGATTACCACTTTTTGCAAAGCATGGTTTCTGGGCATCCCCGGATGTACAATTCTGCCCACTTTCAATATGGCAGGACACCCCTCCAGGCATGTGGAGTTCCCTAGCCCAACCCAGAGGTGTGGCTTCCAAAGGGGCTACACGCCGCTGGAAAACCAGTTTTCCAACTGGATTCCGCTCTGCTGTCCCTAGTGCTAGCCTGTCTGCCTGAACAATGGAGCAGCCCCTGTCCCTAGTGTTACCCATTTGCCCTTCAAAGGCACCTGCTCCTTTAAAAATAGTCTTTTGGGGTGACACCCGTATGGCTTCCTGAAGGAAGGAGGCGACACCTCCTTCCAGAGAAGGCCCCTATTTTATCTTTTCATGGTTGTTGTTAGCATGTTTCCCCAGAAGGGCAGAAAGCTGTCTCAGCGACAGAACCCCGTGTGTAACAGGTATGTGCATAGGGGACTGAAGGCAATAAAGTTGCAACTTTGTTAAAGCTCAAGAAGTTTTACCCTATCTTTATGAAGCTGAAAGAAGGGTTCATCTAAGGTTAATGCCTGCCAACTCTCCTTAATGAAGTGACTGTAATGAGGAAGGCAACCTTCCATGAACGGAACTGAAAAGGACAATTATGTAATGGGTCAAAGGGTGGACCCATCAGTCTTGTAAGTACAATGTTGAGATTCCATACCGGTGCCGGAGGTATTCTGGGTGGTATTTTTAAGCCTTCCATAAAGGCTTTAATCACAGGGACTTTGAACAAAGATAAATGCTGTGTTGCAAATATATAGCTAATGTTGCAAGGTAAAATCGAATAAGCTAAATTAGTTTGTTGTGGGTGCAGAAGGTAAACAATGTTTTGGACAGAAGCAACTAGAGGAATAATTTTGTTATTACAATAGATAACACATGGTTTCCATTTTGCTGCATAACAAGCTCAGGTGGTGGGCTTTCTTGTCTCTTTTGGAGTAGTCATATGGTTTGGTGGCACATTAGGTATCCAAACACTATGACTTCAGGAGCCAAATCAGCAAGTTGAGCTTCTTGGGGTTTGGATGTCCGATTTCACCATGGTTCTGAGTGAGGTGGCTGGAATTGAGGTACAGCTTTGGATGCGGAACTACTGAGAGTTCCAAAAGTGTGGTGTACCTTGGTTGACAGGCCCATGTGGAAGCTACCAAAATCAGTGTGAGCGATGTTTGCCTGAGCTTTCGAACCAGAACGGAAGTAATGGGAGAGGCGGAAAAGCATAGGCAAATAACTTTGACCAATTGATCCATAGGGCATTGCATTTGGAGCGAGGGTGTGGGAACCTGGAGGCAAAGTTTGGGCATTTTGAGTTGTCCACTGCGGCGAATAGATCTATTTGTGGGAGTCCCCTTTGTTAAAAGTATAAAGGGAGAACTTTGGGATGAAGTTCCCATTTGTGTATTTGCTGCCTCCTTCTGCTGAGGTCGGCAATTTGATTGTTGACTCCTGAAAGGTGTTCTGACGAAGATTAATTTAGTGATGAATTGCCCAGCTCCAGCTGGTCTGAGAGAGGCGTGACAGCTGGAGTGTGCCCCCCCCCCCTTGTTTTAGTACATAGTATATAGTATATGGCTGTCATGTTGTCCGTACGGACTAGGACAACTTTGCCTATGAGATGAGACTGAAAACCTTTCAGAGCTAGAAATACTGCTATAAGCTCTAGATAGTTGATGTGGAAACATTTGTGCTTGTTGTCCCAGAGACCCTGAATTGTTTAATTGTGGAGATGGACACCCCAACATGTGAGTGATGAGACTGGTCAGCACGATCTGTGGAACAGGGTTGATAAAGGGCCGCCCTTTTGATAAATTTGGTGGGTTCATGTAGAGGACGCATGTGTAGTCCTGCGTTAAGCACTATTGCGATGCATGACACCATCATTCCTAATAGTTGGATGAAAGTCCTGACTGCTAAATATTGGTTGGCCTGAAACTGTAATAATAGAGTTTGCATATTGCGAATTCAGGCTGCACTTGGAGAGGCTAGAGCTGTATGAGTATTGAGTGACGCTCCCAGATAAGATTGTATTTGTAAATGCTGTAGATGAGACTTTTGCACGTTGATTGTAAAGCCTAATCGGTGAAGTAAGTTTAGCATGGTCTGAGTGTATTTTAGACACTTCTGGTGTGTGCTGGCTTTGATGAGCCAGTCGCCTAAGTACAGGAAGATGTGAATTTGTTGTCTTCTGAGATGAGCTGCCTCTACTGCTTGGCATTTGGTAAACACTCTGGGAGCAGTACTTACTTCGAATGGGAGTACTTTGAACTGATAGTGTTTGCCTGCAATCACAAATCTGAGATATTTGCGGTGAGCTGATGTACCGGAATGTGAAAGTATGAGTCTTCAGTCTAGTGTGGACATAAAATCGCCTTGTTGTACAAGTGGAAGCACTTGTTGGAGCGTTACCATATGGAAGTGTTCTGACACTACAGCCGTCCTTTTTGGAGATTAGAATGTTGAATACACACCCCTGAACTTTGGTACTGTAATGGAACTGGCTCTATAGCTTCCTTTTGTAGGAGAGATTGCACTTCCTGTTTGAATAACCAAGTGGTCTGACAACAGTTTGAGTGCGCGAGGTGGAATATTTGGAGGACTGGTGGTAAGCTCCAAGCATCAACCATGTTGGATAAGATCAATCACCTAATTTGTCGGATATTATGGATTGCCAAATGGGGAGAAACTGTTGAACTATTCCCCCAACAGGTGTTAAATAATCGGGGGGGAATGTTGGCAAGTCACTGTTTGTTGGGAAAAGGGGTGTTATGTGCTGTGGCACCTAGTCCACTACCTTTGGAATAGTTTCCTCTATATCCTCCTCTATAAAAACCTCTAGAGGGAGAGGACTGAGTGTTGCATTTATACGAGGAAGCATTTGGTCTGAAGATGTGGTTTTGGACCCTCCTCTATTTGACGGAGACTGGAGCGCTCCCATGGACTTTGCTACCTCGGTTTCCTTTTTCATTTTTTCTAAAGCCTGATAGACTTCAGTACCAATGAGCTGTTGCTTGTCAAAAGGGTTGTTTAAAATGGATTGCTGACCCTCGGTTTAAACCCTGAAATCCTAAGCCATGCATGCCTTCTGAGGAGAAAGCGGGTGTTTATCTCCCTAGCCGCGGTGTCAGTGGCATCTGGAGCACACCTGACAGACAAGTTAGAAATTAATTTTCCCTCCTGACCCAACTCTGTGTTCGTCTGGGAGATATTAGAGCAGTGTGCCCTGTCATTCCTAGCCAGGAGGCCCTGTGTGTCTGCAATGCGCCAGCGGTTAGCGACTTGAGCAGCCACTCGTTTCCCCGAAGCAGCTATAAGCTTAGAATCTTTGTCTGGTGGTAGGTGCTTCAGCAGATGTTTTTGAATTAGCCTTTTTGCGAGCACTGGACACCACTAGGGAATCAACAGATAATTGTCCTTTGATGAACACATGATCAAATGGACAATGTTTATATTTCTTATCGACTCTGGGAGTTAAAATACGTGCTCGCACAGGGTCTTTGAAAAGGTCATCTGAATGCCTCATCAAGCCCTTTAGCATAGGGAGTGTTTTGACTTGACCTGTGTGTGGACCCAAGAGTTTCAAATAAAAAGTTTCCTCCGAGGACTCTTTATGTAAGGCCACCCCATGGTATTCTGCTGCTCTAGCAAGAAGTTCCTGATAAGCCATTTTATCATCCGGTGGTGATGGCTTTGCAGGGTAAAGGTCTGGGTGAGTATCTAATGGAGGGTCAATGGTGTAGTCACGGCATGGGTCTATAGACAAAAGAGTGTCTTCTTCATCAATATCATCCCCTTCAGGCTGTGTATGTGGAGATCCCTGAGATGTTATGTGTAAGGGATATTGTGGTAAATATGGAGAAAATGGTGGCGGTGGAGGGGATTGTGGGGCAGGATAAGCAGGGCTGGTGGCTATGCCCTGTTTCTTCTTCCGAGTGTTTTTATCTGCAGGGTCCTCTGAAGTAGGTTTACGTTTGACTGGTGTTTTGGCAGAAATATGTCCTGAATCAGGATGGATATACATTTTCTTCTGTTTAGGATCTAATTTAGCCTTGAGAACTTGTAAAATTGGTTCGGGAGGCTCGGAGAGGCGGTCTTTTGATTTCAGCGCCAAAATTGTTTTGCTTTTGGGAGCAGTAGGTTTCGGCTCCGAAGCATGTTTTTGTTTCAGAGCGGAGGGTTTCGGCTCCGAACCAGATTTGTCCTTGGAACCAGAAGGTTTCAGATCTGAAGAAGATTTCTGCGACTCAGTCCTGAACCGGAAGGTTTGACGATTTGTTTTGTTGCCGCAGCCAGAAGGGGGGGCGTCGGAAACAGTTTTGGTGCAGACATTGGCCAAAAGGCAGTGGTGGTACCGTAGCCTTATGTTTTTTTTGGAAAAAGGTTTGGAGGGCAAGGGGCCTTCGGTACTCATGGCACCTTGCCCCGGAGACACGGCTTCGTACTCCAAGTCTATCTTGAGTTCAGAATCTGACTATGGGACGGAGATTGCCTCCTCTTCTTCTACAACCGACGCTTCGACCGCTTCATGCTCAGAATCCTCGCCGAAGATGTCCGGAGGGTATTGAATGCTTTGGTGTTGCATTTCACTTAGACAAGCCCGACGATCACAGAGTTTTCTTCGACTGGAACGACTTGCAGGTGTCTCGGTCTTCCTCCTTGTGCTCCGGAGATAGGCATAAGTTACAAACTTGATGTAGGTCGTGCGAGGGTACTTGGCGTGGCACCGAGGACAGAATTGGAATGGAACAGCGGATGTGTGGATCAACGCGGATATGCCCGAGGGGCACCCCTGATGCTTCTAACCGAAGATAGTTTCCCGAACGATTCGATAACGGGAGAACAGGAAACACGTTCGAGAACAATACCGTCAAGGGTAGAGTGGATTGCGCACCGAGGGGAACCCGAAGAACGGTTCCGAACCGTAGTGCAGCAATACAAGTCTAATGGCGGGGGAAAAAAAATCTAATAATGGAGTTGATGCCCATGCGCACTATCACCGAAAGGAGGAGTCACCTTACCTCGTGACTGGAAAGACTTCTAAGACAAACAAATTGCAAACATCCGGACCCAACACTAGATGGCAGGAGTATGCAAATCATGTGTATCCTCCAAGCAGGATGGCTAAGTGATCAGCATATCAAGGTAGGAGGCTTCAAAGGTCTCTGCCACCTTTGATATGTGATCCAAGGCTTCCCCAGACAGGGGAAATGCAACCCCCTCCCCTTCCTAGCTCATTTGGCACCAGGCCAGGCAGGAAAACTTGCTAGTCAGGAGGCGCGTCTCTCAGAAGGAAGCACTGCTGCGTAAAGACATGAAAGTGAACTATTTACTTACCTGTGAAATTCAATATTTTAAAAAAGTACTTACCTGATGAAAAAGTTCTTGGTATCAAAATGTATATAAAAACACAAGTTTGTTTTCTAAATTGGTCTTGGATTTATTGTTGAGCGTGTGCCTTATTTATTGCCCCTGTAAGTACACAAATGCTGCTCATTACCCTCTGATAAGCCTAAACTGCTCGCCCACACTACCACAAAAGAGACAATTTAGTGTTATCATTTTTGCCTCTGTAAAACAATAAGGGTTCCCTGGACTCTTTGCACAGTGTACCTTCTTTTGTTCCATTATATAAATAGCCAGCTTCCTACAGCGTACAATTTGTTTGCTTTGCCAAGGCTTGTTCGCGGTTGAGTGAAATTGTTCTGATTTAATACTGCCTGTAAAATCTATATCTACGAAAGCCTCCGATGGATCTTTTTAGTTCTAGTGTCTAAATTATTATAAGAATGCAATCTCTTTTTATGAATTGTTGTCAGATTTCTTGAGTGCCATGCCAATTTATTCTTCAACTGTTTTTGTGCTATTTAAATGTTTTATACTTGTTCCTCTGTGTAAAGCCTTGCTGCTCAGTGCCACAGTTACCCAGGGATGAGCTGAGAGTTTGGCAGACGAAACCTTGGGGTTGAGTGTATTACTTGGGGAGGTTGCACAATCACGTCATATAATGCACCCCATTTCCTCACAAGTAGGCTCACTCTTCATGCACATGGTCTAACAGCAGAATTGCGGTCACTGATTTTCTGGTCTTTTCCTTAAAATAATATTTTTAAAAAACATTGTTTCATTACTTATCATTGATAATTAAAATTTGGCACCCCTTCCTTCAATGAGACACAAATTCTCGAAAGCCACATGAAGAATCAACTGCTTTTGAAACCTTTCTCAGGATCAAGAGGATACACCCAGACATTATTCTGTTAATCTGTAATTTGTATTATTTGATTTATTAGACTGCCTTGCTTTTTTTATTCATGTAGCTCCTCTACTGCGTTTTCTGGTTATTTAAAAGTATGGGATAGTGTTAAGATACTAGAGTTGCTCTAGGCATAGGCATAGTTAAATAAGAAGAAGTTACTTTCAGTAGCACTATTTCTGGTAGACGCTACCAGATTTGTCCTCTTTTGAATATCCTCCAGGCATCAGATTAGATCTGGACAACCTAATACAGTACGCCTGCATTGCCGGAAGGTGGTGCCAGCAGTTCTGTATCAATGTCGTTCCACACCAGAAGTGAGGTGCGCAGGCCTATATAGGCAGCACACGTGTGCCAAAATGAATTGATTTCTGGCTAATTCAAGCCCACAGATGCAGATCCAATATCAGATTGGTTGGGACTAGTGTGCAGAAACCTAACTTGGGATCTTTATAGGTAGAAAAGAGTTATGATCACATAGCCACAGTGTGGGAAGGATGGGCGGGCTAGTGAGGAATCTACAGTTAGATAAAAGTCTCTACCAAAGGTAAGTAACCTGTTGTTCTTATAGAGACTTTTCACCACAGATTTCTCACCTTTTGAATAGATATACAGGCAGTACATCCCAGGAGATGGATCCATTAACTGTCCCACACCAAAAAGTCCTGCAGGACTGACTATCCGTCTCGACAGACATGGGTGTCCAGGCAATAGTGCTAAGGAACGGATGGAGTGAAACCCATGTACCATCTGGCGCAATGCACAATAGAGCTTCATGTAGAGTACGATTCAAGTAGAGAAGTCCTTTCTGCACAGCCTTGCCTTTATTTGCTCCAGTGAATACTATAAAGAGCTGATCATCAACCCAGACTTTTCTGGTACGAGCAATATAGAAATAGAGTCATTTTTTGGATGCAGCCAGTTGAGTCTTCTCCTCAAAGTGGTGATGCGGAGCAAAGCACGCCCCACTAGTGATGTTCTGACCGAGGAATAGCAACCTTTGGAATGAAAGGGTTTGAGTCCGCAGAACCAGCTTGTCGTGGTAGAAAGTGATGTACGGTCAGTTGAAAAACATGGCCTGCAACTTGATCGCTCACCGCACCAATATTATGGTGACAAGAAAGACTTTGAGGGTAAGGAGCCTAAGAAAACAGCTCTGTAAAAGTTCAAAAGATGCCCACATAAGGAATGTGAGGACTACATTTAAATCCCATTGGGCATAAAAACGGAGAAGGGGGAAACTTATATTGGAACCCCTTGAAGAAAAGCATCACAATTGGCGATTTCAAATACAAGGACTGGTCTAGCAACCATAAAAAGGCTGGAAAAAAACTTCAACAGTGCCCAAAACAAGGCCTTGTTGGGCTAGGCATACATACATACATACATACATACATACTAGGGACAACGCTTCAGACAGTTCGGCATGGAATGGGTCGATCTGTTTAGAAACGCACCAAAGACCCAAACTTCTTAGAATGGACACCTGCTGCCAAGATGGCATTAACAACTTCAGGAGATAAGTTAAAAGTACTAAACTGTCGCTGATCAATCTTTAAACATTAAGGTGTAGGCTGCCAGGTTCAGATGCAGAACCCTGCTCTTTTCTGCAACACCATATCCTCCCAAATGGGCAGCCTGAATTGAGGACATATTCTCATGCACAGGAGGTTGGGATATCATATTCATTTATATATTTCTTACTTTATTTTATTTATTGAGTTTTATATAGCGCTGGCTAGTACCGGAGGTATCAGATCGCTTTACATGAGGAAGAAACATTGTTTCAGAACATGGTTACAAAGTTACAACAGTTACTGGAGCTTAGTTGCAGGAACTAAATGTATACAAAAGCATAGCATACACATGAGGAAAAAAATAGCCAAGGGGAGAAGAATAGGGGAAAGAGGAAAGGAATAGGGGAGGTAGAGGAGAATAATGGGGGAAGAGGAGGAGGAGGGTATAGGAGGCACAACGGGGAGACGAGGAAAAACTGTGTCCGACTTCAGGCTGGGTAGGTGACGGCCGAGGGGTGTACCAGAGCCAAACTCCTCTATAGCTGTATGGGACAGCTCCACTGGTCATCAGCCAAAGGTTGCTTGGGCACCGCAGTACATACAAAAGGGTTATAGTTTCCGCCTAGGGGGGCATAGTCCAAAAAGTTCCATCGAGTGCGCCAGTCACGGTTTACGGTGCTGTGCTCCCAGTGGTAATGGGGTAAGAACCCAGGCCTCCGCTGTGTGAGACTCCCTTGTCGCTGTGGACTCTCTCAGAGACTCGAGGGCATAAATGCTGGATCCCTCCCCAACAAGGGGAGAAGGAGGGCTTTAGAAAGGGACCCACTCATGGTGGCCATTATTAGAAAATTGGTGTGTCAGATGTCCCCAGAGGCAGCCATTGCGACCAAATATTGCTTCAATAGACCCGACAAGCTGGCTCCCCCGATGCCGGCGCCTGCACGTCTTTGCTGTTTGAGGGGGCAAAGTAGGAGGAGACTGTTATTCAGTTGTTTTTTTGGTGGCATAGATGAAGCTTATATCAGTGCTGAGCATAGTCTCAGTGTCCGGTCAGGGGCCACTCGGATCACTTGGGCCAGGTCAGTCCTGATCTTCTTCAGAACTCTGGGCAGGAGAGGTATCGGTGGGATGGCTTACAGGAGTTCCACGCAAGGCAGAACTAGTCTCCTAGCGAGAGACAACTCGTAAACTCCTACACACAAAAGCAATGACATTGCTAGTTCTTGGCAGTAGTGCAAACAACAAGCCCAGTTCCTCCTCACTTGCAAAAAACTACCCTTCGCCACTTCTGGATGTAAATGCCAATCGAAATCCGCTAGGTGTCGATGGCTCAGTTTGTGTCTATTCTGGCATTAAAAAAAAATGCAAGGTGGTGCAGCACCAGAAATATTCTTTGGTGGTTTGGACACGTCCAGAGACGCAAAGAGTTCTGGCACAGGGTCCACAATCCCACCCAGCCCTGCTTGCTGCAACACCACATGGCAGTGGTGTGTCCATGAGCTCCTGCACCAGCTTACCTCTCAGGATGGTAGGAAGGCTTTCAAAGCCAAGCTGATAGCTCGCAGCTCCAGAAGGTTGATATGGAGTTGGGCCTTCACTGGAGACCAGACGCCTCTGAACTCCACCTCTACCAAGCGGCCTCCCCAATCCAGAAGCGATTCACTGTTCATTACTGTAAGCTCTGGGTGGGTTAAGGAGAGAGGTCTGCAGCAGACTCATTCATGCTCCAGCGGCCACCACTGCAGATCATTTGCAGTTTTCTGTAAAATCTAGACAGTCATCTTCACTGAGATCCAGGACAGAGGTTGAAACATCAAAGTCATATCCCGGAAGTCCTGAACGCTCTGCTTCGGGGAATAGATGCAAAACTGTCCAAAATGGCTCTGATGTGAGGGAGCATCTGAGAAGGAGTCACTTCAGCACATTGATAATGTGCCTTAATAGTGTCAAGACGTTCATCAGTCTGGAGGTGAGTGATAACTGCCTGGGTGGGCCAGTCTTCAACAGCAATCGTTGAGATGGGGGAACAGTGGGAACCCTGACCAATGACGGTATGCTGCAACCCGTGAACACCGGACTGATGCTGCAGAGTTCAAAGGGGGATCACAGCAAACTGAAAATGCTCCTGGCCCACCGGGAACCACAGGTAGCATCTGTAGGCCTGCAGGACAGTGATGAAATAAGTGGCCTGCAGCTTTTACGCTACCATCCAGTCACCAGGGTGGAGGGCAGACAAAACATGCACAAGGGTGAGCATCTTGAATTTGCCCTTCTGCAGTAACACATTGATAGGGCGGAGATCTAAGTTGGATCAGAGGCCCCAATCCTTTTTCTGCACCAGAAAGTAGCGGTAGTAACAACTATGGCCCACTGTCAGAGTCAAAACCCTCTATATGGCCCATTCAATCAATCAATCAGGGTTTGAAAAGCGCGCCTACTCGCCTGTGAAGGTCTCATGGCGCTTGGGAGGGTGGGGGTGGCTGCTGGTCTGTCTGCGCTTAGGAGTGCAGTCGAAGAGCCAGGTCTTGAGGTCCTTCCTGAATTGGGTCAGCGATGGGGATTGACAGAGGTGGGTAAGCAGGGTGTTCCAAGTCTTGGCGGTGAGGTAGGAGAAAAATCTTCCTCCGGTTCTAGTCTTGTGGATCCAAAGGACCGTGGCCAGGGCCAACTGGGCAGAGCAAAGTTGTCTGGTGGAGATGTGGAATGAGATGCGGTGGTTCTGCTATGATGGTCTTACATCGTGGAGGGCTTTGTAGGCATGAGTGCAAAGCTTGAAGGTGATTCTTTTGTTGATTGGGAGCCAGTGGAGTTCTTGGTTGTGTTCGGAGATGTGGCTGCGGTGAGGTATGTCGAGGACCAGTCTGGCTTCAGGTTTTGAATGTTCTGAAGTATCCTAAAGAGTTTCTGGGTGACGCCGGCACAGAGTGCGTTGCCGAAGTCGAGTCTGCTGATGAGGGCGTGGGTGACTTTTTCTGAATTCAGTGGGGATCCTTCAGAATGTCTTTTGAAGCAGGCAGAGCGTGTGGCAGCAAGATGAGGCAACGGCATTGATTGGATGGTTCATTGTGAGCAAGGAATCCAGTATGATGCCAAGGTTAGGTGTGTGTTCTGTGGGGGTGGGCGGGGTTCCCACTGTGGAGTGCCACCAGGTGTCATTTCATGCAGAGGGTGAGAGTCCTAGGATGAGGACTTGAGGCTTGTCCAAATTCATTTTGGAGGTAGCTGCTCTTCATCCAGGTGACCACGACCTTCATTCCACTGTGGATATTGTTTCTGGCGGTTGTTGGTTGTTTGGCGAGGGAGAGGATCATTTGGGCGTCGTCGGTGTAGGAAACTATGTTGAGTCTGAGGTTCCTGATGATGGTCGTGAGGGGCCATGTAGACGTTGAAGAGGGTGGGGCTCAGGTAGGATCCCTGGGGAACTAATCAGCTGATCTTTGTGGGTTCTGAGAAGAATGGAGGTAGTCTGACTCGCTGTGTTAGCCAGCTGAGGAAGGAGTGGATCCGGTAGAGGGCCTTGTCACGGATGCCGTTGTCGTGGAGTCTCTTGATCAGGGTGCGGTGGGAGACTGTGTCAAAGGCGTGCGAGAGGTCCAGGAGGATGAGGGTTGCGGTTTTGCCTTAGTCGAGGAGGGAACGGATGTCGTCGGTGGCGGCAAGAAGTGTGGTCTCGGTGCTGTGGGAAACCGAGCTTGCATGTCCTGCTTCAACAGGGACAGGTGAACCTTAGTCAGCCAGTCTGAGGAAGGTGAAATATACGGCAGAGTTTCAGGAAATGGGAAGGTGTAAACCTGAGCAATTTGCAAGAACACTTATCCAAAGTGAATGACAGCCACTTAGCAGAAAACGTCAGATCCTGCCTCAGACAGGGCCATCAAGGGCACAGTAACGAGGCTTGGGGGCTGCAGTAGCTGGTGGGGTCGGAGACTGGGCCACACGCTGCCCTTGTTGTTCACTTGCTTGGAAAGTTCTGCAGCCACAACCACAAAAAGATTAGAGATTATAGCACAGCTGGACTTGTTAGCAATACTAAACGTCTTTGCCATGGAGTGGACAACACTGTTGAAGCGGCTGGCTTGGAGGAGCCGAATTGCCCAGGGAGCACACTCTGACCATGCAAAGTGCTTCAAAGCCGAATCTGCTTTGTCCCCAAAAACATGGGAACCATCGAATGGCATGTGCATAAGACCGGCCTGAAAGTCTCCTGAAAAGCCTGTGGACCGCATCCAGGCATACCTACAAAGTGCCACATTGGAGCCCATGGCTCTAACAAGGGAGTCAGTGATAGTAAACTTGCCCCATCACAACCATCCCGCAAAGCTTGAGAGAGGATAGCATAAGCTTCTTCTGGAACCATGAGCTACTAAGTCCCACAGGGCATGAGAGTTGCAACCATGGTGGCAGGTAGCTGGTAAACAATAGAGCCAAGGGCCAAACCTGTGGATACAAATAGCTGCTTTCAAAAAGTCTCGAACCTCTTCGAGTCCTTATCCAGAGGAATAGTGACAAATACATTTAGGTTACCTTTGCTAGCCAAAGTCTGTATCACAAAGCTCTCAGGACCATGGTCCCAGGTGATAAAGTTTGGGTCACCCAGAGCAGGGCAATGGCACCTGGTAACCTTCCGATTGACACGGTAACCTAAACATGACTTGGCTTGATCCCCAAAAGCATGTCTGGTAGAGCCACATTAAAAGGCAAAAGAAGTCCAGAAGTTGCTAGGCTGACACACACCTGAAGACAGTATTTAATTCCTTGGCAGGAAACTGAGGATCAAAAACCTTTGCCACCCTCAGCACAACCATGGCGAAAGAAGCACTTTCCCTCGTTGCAGGACCTGGAGGCAAAACCAGTTTGGTGCCAGGGGAGGTATCCAGACTACTGACATCATGGAGGTACTCATACCAATTATGCTCCTGATTCGTTGGGGAAACTTGTCCCCAGAATCATAACCACCATTGACAGAATTTGTGTTAAACAATTAAAGTTGGATATGATCTCTTGTAGTGGGGAAATGTAGTGTATGGATCAGAAGTGTGGCTAAAACAGCTGCGGTGCAGTTAAAGCAGCACATGTCCATGGTCGAGGTAGAGCAGTCTTGGTGTTGAACTGTACTATAGGATACACATCGTCGGCAAGAGCGGATGGCGTCAGGATCAGCGTGCCGTGTTCAGGCATGAGTTGGGGCACCAGAAAGGGAACCAGTACACAGATCGGTCTGGAACCAGGAACGAACACAGAGGGCATAGCTGGCACAGAGGACATGCCTACAGGAGAAGTCTAGTTGAGGCCTCTTGGCTCCTTGATGCCTGCACACAGCCCAGCAGAAGCAGGTAACCTGCCAAAAAGATACAGCATAGCTTCACAGAATTCCTTAATCTGATGCAGTGTCACCCACAGCCTCAGAAATTCACGTTGCTGCTGGACAAGGGTCAGAATCAGTTCCGAAGTAGAACAACTTTGGGAAGTGGCAGCCTTCCTATTCACCCTCAAGACTTCCACTCCCTAGGACTCCAAAATCCAACCTGCAAATAAAGTAACAGGGACGCTGGTGCCACCAACACATGCAAATTACCTTATGATGAATGGCAAGACTTAGTGACACCTTAAGTAGATAAGTTCCCTGTTTGTACAGATTCTCCTCCGGACAACATAGCTTGTGTCCATCCACTAATGAAGAGCAATTAAAAAAGTCAACCTGGAAACGACCTCCATGGAACAACCATGTTTCCTAAATGATATTAAGGAACAACTACACAACGCTATACAGCCTAATCCTATTCTAGCCTTTATCTGGTCAAGATGTCTGAAATTAAGGAAAACATTGGATGCAATACCAGCAGTGGAGCCTTGTTTGGAAAAGAAATACAAAGCTCTTGACACAGCCCTAGCATTCCTCAAGGGCTCTCCAAAGACAGACTGTCATAGCCTCTGTGGTTTAGAGAAGGTGGAAAAACCCAATCATGCCATAGAGATGGTTCCATGGCAACTATGTCAACTGTAATAAACTGGGCTTTTGTTGCAGTTATTCCCCCACTATGTGCCTCCTTTTTAGCTACTATATGCGGATTTCCAACTCTGACAGTGCACTGAGGCATGCTAAATAGATCTCAGTGCCAGTGCTCTTTCCCCAAAACAAGGTGTTGTCTAATTGTGCTACAATTGAATAAGACCTTTAGCACTCCTGTAAGACCCTAGTAAATGGTACCCCAGATACCTAAAGCATGAGTGCTAATGAGGGTCCCAAAGGGCAGCAGCATATCTTATGTGACCTTAAGGGACCCACACACAAATTCCACACAGACTGCCACTGCTGGTTGCACGACATGGTGCAAACCACGAGTGAAAACACGACATGGCTCACTTCTGAGTGTCATTCCAAAGGTTCTGCATCTATACATGTAAGTCACCCTACAGCAAGCCTCTGCATTATATTTTATGTGAGGACATATCTGCATAAGCAGGTATACCCCTGTGATGTCTAGTTCGATTACTGGATAATGCACGTCAGCAAGAAAGCGGTCTTAAGGCATGTAACATATGGTGTTTGGAATCAAACACCTCGTATTAATAAACCCACACTGATTCCAGTGATGGATTAAGTAATGCATGCACGCAGAGTGAACCTTAGAGATACCCCCTGCAACCTTCTAGCCCTATAGTAGGCTGCTTGACTGATCCAGTCCAGTCTGCCAACACAAGAGTTTCTGACCCTCAGGGGTAAGAGTCCATACTCTCAGGAGGTCAAGGACATCACCATTCTATTGATATTTTGAATAAGCTCAGTATGTTTACATTTCTAAGTTTAGAAAAAAAGTGCAATACTAACTGCATCCTATAAATTCTTCACTGATAAGTTGGAAAATAACGAGGTTGTGATTTATGAGCAAAGCAGGCAATACATGAATAAGTTGTAAAGGTCATCCGAATAGGTTTGCCATAATGTCCAAACAATTAAATTCCCTCTTTATATTCCTCTAGGTAAAGGACAGTAAATAGAGCATAAATAGAGCAATTTATTTATCTGGGTGCAGAACAAGAGAAAGAATATCTACTTTTCCAAGCAGTTTTAGTCTATACACAAAGGTGAACAGATCTCTCAAGGGTGAGTCTGATCACACATGTATAGCTGAGGCCTGATGGCCTCTGGGAAACTGGAGATAAGATGATGTGTCAAGTGCAATGCATTGGTTTGCATGAATGCATTTCTTACACAGCTTCTGAATCAGGAATTCCCAATCAGATGATGGCGAATAATTCAGCCATGTGAATCTATGAAAGATATAAAACTGGACAAGAAAGCATTCTGGCAAATAAAACAGTAATGTGTTCCATCAATAACTTTTCCATGCATACTTACCGTACTGTGATATTTCAAAAGCAATACCCACTATTAAAAAGGTCAAAATACAATTGAACGAATTATAGGAACTAATGCCCACTGTAATCCCAACTTTGCTTCTTTGGTAAAGAAAGGGCAATTGAGGTTATTATAATAAGCCTAAAATGGCTGCCGCTGATTTCCCTAAAATGTCAGCTGTAAGCAGCATTTTGGTGGGTTTAACATATATTAGTATATTACTCTCTTTAGGACTAAATGTTAGAACAGTGCATCCAATGTTTAAATAAACAAATGTAATTTAAATGTAATGCCTCATTAAAGAAAAAAAACACTGCACCAAATCTGAAGGATCTTAAGAAGGATTCTGTTTAAAAAGAAAATCATGCATTTAGGTTTCGAGAGGGTGCGCAGATATGACATTCAATACAGAAGGGAAACTTTTTGCAGTCATACCTGCAGCCAATAAATATTTAACTAATTCAAGGTGCCCTTCTTGTGCCGCTTCCATTAGGGGTGTAGAGCAGCCAAGTTCCACGTCTGCGCCAGTCTTGATGAGAAAGTCAGCTACTTCTGAAAAGCCTCCACAGCATGCTAGCGTAAGTGCAGTTTCTTGTGTTTCCTCGGTCTGTGCATTTATATTGGCACCTAAAGAAGACATCGCTACTTAGTCAATCTCGGGTAATTACACACTTTTACAAATTAATGTCAATTTAATGCCAAATGACGTGGTGTGCCAAAGCAATTGTAGTTAAGTATTAATAATGATTTTATGGGTATTTAAATAGCACAAACCTACCCACTAAAATAGTTTTTCTTACTGGCTGGTTTTGGACTAAGTTTTTACTTCGCAAAAACATTCACAACAACTGCATGACATCAATTGACAACAAACTGTTACATTTAGAACTTCAGAATGACTCTTTGGTATAGATGTGTATGTTTCCCTCAAACATAACTTAGTATGCAGAAATAACGTAATCAAATGCTGGATATATTTAATAATTGTTGACAGCACATCTACACTCATCTCGGGCAAATGAAGCCCAGATGGGGCTGGGGCTACAGGGAGTTGAAGACTGATTTATCAAGTCCTATGCTGGAAGTCCGCTTTTTCATTCCCCAGCAATGTACAATAGCAGTCCAAAGCTAGCGACCGGGTGAAGGGGAGACTCTAGAAGGATGTTACTTGCCCTGTAAGCATTTGGTCTTGGCATATAGTGCTGTAGATTCACATGCTTTGCATAAGTCCTCCTCGGATGATTACAAGTTGTTTTTGTTCCAAAAGGTTTTCTTCGAGTCAAGAGACTGTGTGACTCTTCTCTTGGTGATACTGCGCATGGTCATCGACTCCATTTCCAGATTGCTTTGCCGTAGATAGGTGAGATAGGAGTAGCAATATGTATCAGTAATGTGATGCCCATGCAGTAATAGGATGCAAGTACACAAAGTATATAAACTGTAACCTACCCAGGGTTTTTGGGAAGGAGGGATGGCGCATGTGAATCTACAGCACTGCATGCCAAGAACAGATGCTTACAGGGTAAGTAAATCCATTCGAGGCATGTGTGTTGTAGATAAACAAGTTTTGCATAGACTGTAAAGCAGTCCATCTCCCTAGGAAGTGGTTAACCTGTGGGGGTTGCAGGTGTTTGCAAAAGAGTTCTTAGAAGAGCTTGGCCAACATTGGTTTGTTGACGTGCAAAGACATCCACACAATGTTTTGTGAATGTGTGTGAAGTGCACCTTGTTGCTGCTTCGCAAATATCAGCAATAGGAAGGTTCCCTTAAAAAGCCATAGAACCTCCTACTTTCCTAGTGGAGTGAGCGTTCGGTGGAACAGGTAAAAGCCTTTTAGTTTTAGCATACAAGTTTGGATGCATTTGTCTATCCATCCTGAAATTCCATATTTAGAAATTGCCTTTCCTATGTGAGCAGGTGTGAAGGCAATAAATAACTGCTTCATCTTTCTGAATGTTTTGGTCCTGTCTATATAATTCTTTAGAGCTCATTTAACATCTAAAGTATGTATAGCTCTCTCTGCAACTGCGTCTGGTTGCAGAAAGAAAACCGGTAATTCTATTGATTGATTAATATTAAAGTTGGAAACCACTTTTGGAAGAAATGCAGGGTTTGTTCTAAGTACTACATTGACCCTATGGATTGAAAGAAAAGTTACTCAAGGGATTTAATTTAATTTAATTGTGGGTTTATATAGCGCTAGGAATCGACTCCCGGAGGAGTATCTCCACGCTTCGACCGCTGGGGAACCCGTCCTGGCTCACCCTGAGAGATGGTCCCTGATGGGTATCTCTAAGGTGCGACCAAGCATCCCTGGCGGTCTGGGGGGGCCGTTAAGAAGATGAGGCAAGCTGATGCCCAGAGTTGCCGAGTGTGGTTTCTGACTAGAGTAGGCACCGAGGCGAGAATTATCGAGTCCGCTGACCCTGGTCCACGACCCTGCCGCGTCGGGAATCGAACCCTGGTCCCGGGCCATTCTCTGCTTACGGGTCTGCCACCTCTAACCAGTGAGCCACACTTCTCCATATAGCCTGAATTTCACTGACTCTACGTGAAGATAATAGCAATTAAAAAGGCAAGTTTCCAGGATAAATATGGAGTGGTTCAACTGGAAGTCCATAAGTCTTGTAAGTAAATAGTTTAAGTTGCATGCTGGTGTAGGTTGAAATCTGGGAGGAATGATTATTAAGTCCAACCATAAATGCTTTGATAAAGGTATTCTAATGCAATAGCCGCCAGGTGTAATTGAATTGAAGTATAGGCCAACGGTGTGGTTTGCAAATGCAATAAGTTACTTTTGTCTGTACTTTTGCATTAAGGGTGTTGATGTTTTGTTTGACAGTATGGAACAAATCTTTTCCATTTAGCCACATAACATTGCATTGTGGTAGGTTTGCGAGCTTCTTTAAGAATGTCCATACATTGCTGTTGTAAGTTTAAGTAATCAAATTCTAAGACATTGAAAGGTTAATTTCCTTGGGATTGGGGTGTCTTACTGTTCATTTGCTCTGTGAGAGAAGGTCCGGTTTGAGGTGAATCTTCTCGTGTGGGACTAGGGAGAGCTCAAACAGTGTTGAAAACCATGGTTGGCGAGCCCATGTTGGTGCTATAAGTATCATTGTAAGAGATGTTTGTCTGAGTTTCCTGACCACTAATGGAAGTAGTGCAAGAGGAGGAAAAGAATATGCAAATATCCCTGACCAGTTCCTCGATAGAGGGTTGCCCTTTGACTGTTGGTGTGGGCACCTGCGTGCAAAGTTTGGGCATTTTGTGTTTTCAGGGGGTGCGAATATATCTATTTATGAAAAACCCTATCTTTGAAAGTATGGTAGAAGGGCTATCGGTGAGTTTCCATTTCTAAACTTGTTGCTGCACCCTGTTTAGAAAGTCTGCAACTTGATTACTGGTCCCTTGGACATGTTCTGCTAGGAGATGAATCTTGTGCTCCATATGTTCTGTGCTAACTGAAATAATTGAAATGTGCATCACCCCTGGTTTTATATGCAATACATAGTTATTATATTGTATGCTTGATTTAAGCAGGGCTCGAAAAATCCCAAAAAATGGTACTAGTCCTGCAGGTCTAGTACCTTGAAAAATCTCCTCGACCCAACTGCAACCTACTTGACCTCCGTCTCTGAAAGCGGAGCAAATGTGACAAGATAAGATTTAAAGACATCTTTATTGCTCAATAACTGTGTGAGCAATAAAAATGCCTTTAAATCTTGTGATCTTATCATATTTGCTCAGTTTTCACAGACCGAGGTCAAAAGTTAGTTTGTCTTCCTACTCGCCAGAAAGGGCGAATAGGACCTAAAAACAGCTCAACCTCGTTGAATTTAGCTCGCATATGCGAGCGGTCGAGTGGATTTTTCGAGCCCTGACAACGGTGTGTCTCAGGTGATAGAGGCTTTCAGCGTTAGGTAAACAGCTTGCAACTCTAGGTGATTGATATAGAGATCCCTGCATTTGCAGTCCCATACACCCAAAATGTGAGGTTTATGAGATGAGCTCCCCAATCAATCAGTGAAGCATCAGTTGTGAGATTTACTTGTGGAACTAGGTCTTGAAACGGCCCCCGTGGATAAATACTGTGGATTCCACCATTACAGAGAGTGATGTGTGAGTCTGTCTACCAACACTAGATCGAGAAGTTGGCCCAGTGAGTGTGCATTGATGGGAGAGACATTCCTGGAGAGGTCTCATGTGTACTCTGGTATGTGGGTCTATTGAAATGCAAGATGCCACCAGATGCCACTCAAAGAAAACGTCTTGGAACAAAAACAACTTCTAATCATCCGAGGCAGACTTAGGCAAAGCATGTGCATCAGCAGCACACATGCCTCTAACAACTGGGTTTTTCAACAAAGCATTTGTAAGTCTTTAAAATCCTTAAGATGGATGACAACTGCCTTTTTCCTGGGAACAGCAAGAAGGCAAGATACAAAGTGATGGTTCCACATCACAAAGACAGCTCCAAGTTGAGAGCCAGGGCTTGTGAAGCTGCAAGGGAGCGAAGCAAGACAGGAGGCTCTGGGAAAGGGGCACATTCAGAGAAACCTGCTTTTGATTACTACATAGTAATAAAGTGAATTTAATAAAATGTAAAAAATAAATTGCAGATACTGGGTTACTGTCTAACATGAACTCAACAAATATGGAGAAGACAGACAAACATTTGACCTCAAAGGAGAGACCTAAAAAACAATACCAAGCAATAAAGAAAAAATCACAATGTTTTTGGGAATATAATGTATAAAGCGTACATTTTTAATAATCAAAATTATTGCTGCAAGCCTGCTTGAGAGCGAGAAAAGCACAAATGCTCATCATAGAGAACGGACACTGAGAACCAAAAAAAATATAAGGGGTAGCAAGAGTGAGGAAGGAGCAACAAACAGCTTTTAAGGCAATTCTTATAGCCCTAGTGATCATTGCTTCTTATCCAGGTTGAGGATCTGGCTGCCAGTAAGCAAGGATGGATAAGTTACTCACCTGTAATCCTAGTTCTCTGCCAGGGGTATATTTAAAGTCATAAGCACTGAATAGTCCCACCCTCACGCGGGACCCCAGAGCATTTAAAAAGATACTGTGCGGGAGTGTAATATGTATATATATATTTTTTTTTTTTCCACTGAAAAAAACATAGGTTTCAGAGACGTTATAGTTAGAAATTAGCATTTAGAAAAGCTTTGAAATTCAATCAAAAAAAAAATAAGTTTCAGAGACGTTATAGTTAGAAATTAGCATTTAAAAAACCTTAGAAATTCACAGAAAAAAACAGGTTTCAGGGGTGTTCTAGTTAGCTGGACATTTCACTCGTAAAAAACTATAGAAATTCTTCTGTTATAGTTAGTTCTGCTAACTAGAACTCGTGCGCCCGCAATGCACTGCTGAAGATGTCATATTACATCACTCATGACATGGTCAGTGACATCACTGATGACATCTCAAATGACATCACTGATGACATCATCAAGTGAAATTGGTTTAGTTTGAAATTTAAATATGTATTATTTATATACCATTTGTATTGAAGATTGAGTGGATATATAACTGTCTGGATGGAGGATTTAGTAGCTGTATGACTGTCTGTTTAAGTGAGTAATTAAAAGTGTCTAACTTAATACATGGATTAGTAACTGTCACGGGGCGGGTTACCAGGATGTAGACACCGATGTAGACCCCGATGCAGGCATGGACTGGTGGTCGGCTGTTCCCCCTCTTACATCCCTTTCTGTTTCCATACTGCAGTCTGCCTCCTCGTGGCCGGAGGCGTGGCCCCAGAAAGACACTAGCGCCCAGTGGGGAAGCAGAGACGAAGAGCATTCGACATACGGCCCCTTTAATTCTGACAGCGAGGAGACCGAGGCCCCGCCCCCCTGGTTCACCACGGAACCAAAAGGAGACACAACCCGGAAGTCGACGGACGGCGTTTCCCGAGGTGAAGGCGTGAGAGACCAGAGAGCGGAGATCGAGACGGAGGACGGCGGGGAAGAGAATCGGACGAGCCCAGCAGTAGACTACAAGCCAGGAGGCCAACGTACCGGCGATTCGCCCCGCCACGTTCCCACGGGAGGAGCGTGGCTCACAAAGGTACGGGGCAAAGTGGCGGGCTGGGTCACAAGGAGTGGCAGTACGAACGTGTAGATAAACCAGTGTACATAGTGTCCAGACTCCAGCACCTCCCATCCCTCACGAGCACTTGATGCACAGGATCGGGCGTGTATATATTGCACTATAGCACTTCGTGTCCCTCACTCCCCTGGCCCACATACGTCCGCTGGACGGACACCGGAGTAATTTCTCTTTCCTGTTTTTGTTCTTCTCTCCTCCACTCGGTTCCCCTGCATTTGGAGAGAGACACCGACCCCTACCTGCATCTGTGAGCTAGCGGACTGGCGGGCTCCTACAGCTGGCGGGACAGAAACACCCTGGAACGTCCTGTGTTTCCCAGAGGCGTCAAAACGGAACCGGATGACTTTACCCGGCTGCGAGTGTCCAGTAGAAGGCGGAAAGCATACCTTAAAATAAAGCCATCTTTGAAATCTCTACTACAGGTGTCTGACTCAGTCCCTTCAACCTCTCCTGTTACCGAACCCCTAACAGTAACTAAACTATGTGAATGTGTGCATCACTGTCTCTGTTGTTGTATAACATGCTGCATCAGCTGGTCACTAACTACATGAGTGTGTATATTAATTATTGATTAGTTGGGTGAGTATTTGTATGGGACACTGAGTTTGTGTGTGGTTGGATGGTGTGTGTGTGTAACTATGCATAGATGTGTGAATGGTTGATTGACTAGGTGTATAGGTTTAAGAGTGCATGTGGAAACAGTTGTTTGGGTGACAGTGTATTTATTTGTGTGTTGGTGATCGAATATGTTTTAGTTGTACATCTTCAACAAAGTAAAAAAATAAAAGGCATTGTATGTGAGAGTTGGTGTATATAAATTAGTATATGTAAGAGTCAGTGATTGTGAGAGTAACTATATGAATGTGTATATAATTGTAATGGTGATTTTTAACATATTAACAATGAGTTACTATGTGTTTGAATAAATGAGGTGTGTGTATAATTGTGTAAGTGAGTAAATGTAAGTGTGATTAATTTTTTTCATGAGTAGGATGACTGCATAACCACCTAAGATGACTGCTGATGTGTCAATGTCTATATATGTGTATAAGTGCACTTGATAGTGTTCTATTAATTAGTGACTGCATGTTTAAGTGATTCTGTTAGGAATCAGTAAGTGGGTATGAAGTAACTGGTATTGGTGTGTCAATGGTTTCAAATATGGCACTCTGTATTTGCCAGTGAGGGATTAAAGGTTATACTAGTATATGATGAGGTGTATCAGATTGTCACGTGGATGATGTCATCAGTAATGTCATGAGATGTCATCAGTGATGTCACTGACCATGTCATGTATGATGAGGTGTATCAGATTGTCACGTGGATGATGTCATCAGTGATATCATTTGAGATGTCATCAATGATGTCACTGACCATGTCATCAATGATGTAATATGTGACATAATCAGCGGTGCATTGCAGGGTTCGCGAGTTAGCAGTTAGCAGAACTAACTATAACGGAGGAATTTCTATGGTTTTGTACGAGTGAAATTTCCAACTAACTAGAACACATCTGAAACCTATGTTTTTTTCTGTGAATTTCTAAGGTTTTTTAAATGCTAATTTCTAACTATAACGTCTCTGAAACCTATGTTTTTTTCATTGAATTTCAAAGCTTTTTTAAATGCTAATTTTTAACTATAACTTCTCTGAAACCTATGGTTTTTTCAGTGAATTTAAAAGGTTTTTTAAATGCTAATTTTTAAGTGTAATAGTAGTTATACCTATTATTTTGTACTAATTTTCTACACTTTTTAATCTGTTTATTTATAAATATTTTATTCATTAAATGACATTTTTCTGAAAATTGCACAATTAATTTTTTTATTCAAAATGAAATATTGTTGAATTTTTTTGTTTATTTTTTTATTTTAATATATTTATATTCTTTTCTTTATTTTTTCCAATTTTTGGGGGGAGTCGCGCACCCATACACATCACGGTGGATGCGCAGATTCTAGCCGCCATTTTAGAAAAGTCGTGAAGGACCCGCC
The DNA here is from genome assembly GCF_964261635.1 of Lissotriton helveticus. Classification (NCBI taxonomy): domain Eukaryota; kingdom Metazoa; phylum Chordata; class Amphibia; order Caudata; family Salamandridae; genus Lissotriton; species Lissotriton helveticus. Next base: position 835,278,640 of record NC_136068.1, read on the forward strand.
TACGGTGTGTGATGGCTGCATGTTTTTCAGTTACATCATATACATTTAATATTACGTGATGTGCGCGATTGGTATGCGACCAGTCCGCGACTCCTGCTCCCGCGCATTTTTGACACATGCGCAATACGGTACTCTAAGCTTGCGCAGTGGCGGGTCCTGCGTGACATCATATACGTTCTAGGGAGCGCTGGGTACGCGACTCCCACAAAAAAAGTTCTAAAATTATATGTATGTGCCTTTAATATACATATTAGGGCAAGAGATTATCTAATATATTCATAAAAATAATATATTTGTACTTATAATAAACTTATATTATTTTTAAATATATTTTCACAAAGTCGCGTCGGGTGCATGCTTCGTGAGCGCAGTGTGTGCGGATCCCATGTGACTTAAAAATATAAAAAAGATTTCATTGGTTCATAACATTTCCCACTAACTTTTGAAGGACCCCACCCATTTTAATCATTCTTGTTGAAGCAGACCGCTCATTTCCTACAAGAGCCCTTTTTTTTTGGGGTGTTTTTCAAAAAATATCAAACAAAATGGTATCTGGACAGCAGCAGCAGGAGGAAATATCTTCTGAAGAATTCTTGCAGGAGGCACCACGTCCACAGAGGCCGGAAACTGTCGTGTGGAAATTCTTCACTTTTCCACCAGGAGAAAAGAAAGTAAATGAGAGAAAGGTGAAGTGCAAAATTTGTGACCGAGTCCCGTCAAGAGGCAGTGAAAAAAAATACTCTTGTGGCACTGCTTCTATGTACAAGCATCTCCGGACCACACATCCTCTCAATCTTGCTTGGGAGGAAATGAGGCAAGCTGCTTTGAACCCCTCACCTGCTGTGGCAAGGACGTCTGGAGCGTCCTCAGGAACACTTGCAATGGACATTAGGCCAGAATTCGCCTTTCTCGAGCGACACAGAGTGAAGTGTAAGAAACTTATATGCTTCGGTGAGTAGTCGGTCGATGCAGTTTGTGCTGCGCAACGCAATCATCGTTGTTAATTTTTATTTTTTTGCAATGATAATTCCAAATGTGTGTTTTATTTGTTTTTTTTTTGTTCATTTAAATAAATAAAAAATACAAAATTGTTAAAAAAAATACAAAAGAAAAATAAGAAAAAATGTTCGTATCAGAACTACGTTATCTGGTTAAAGAAAGTACTATAATTGCAAGGTAATGTGTGAAAGTTTGGTTAAATATATGTATAAAGCATGATTGACTGAAAGAATGCATTAGTGGTGTATGGTGAATTTATAGGTGAAGATTTATGAGCAAGTACTGCAGTGTGACACTGCAAGCTCTTTAGCTGCACTGCACTGTGGCACTCTCGAAGCACAGGGATGTGACATATGTACATCAATATGTTGCAACTTTGTGCTTCCCTCTGCACTGCTGCACAAACTGCAGCCATGGGGTGACACAGGCACCTTAGCACCATGGTGCAATGAGGTCTGTGTCGTTCGGAGATTGTTTTTGTGCAGGAAGGTGTCCCTTCCTGCACAAAACCAATCAGTAAAGGCATTTTCCTCTTTCAATGAATGCTGTGGAATGCAGCATGCTTTGAAAGAGGAAAAAATGAGGAGAAATTAAAACAATTCTCCTCATTGCGCCTTGCTACAAAAACTCTAGGATGGCGCAGCATTCACAACAATCTCCAGATTTACGATTTCTCATAAATCTGAAGATGTGTCTTGTTCAATGCGTGTTGTGTGGGAACACCCACAGCAACACCTATGGAACGCCCCTTCAACACAAAGTTCTGTGCATGAAGTGGTCGCATTTACAAGGAGAGGAAATACCATGCAGGGTGGCTTTTCTTCTCCTTGTAAATATGGAGTGCCTGGCGCCATCACTAAGTTACATAAAGTGACGTACTGGTGGCACAGGGTGCTTGTAAATCTGCCCCATAAGTGCTTAGGAATTGGCAGAGTGATACAATAAGAACATAGCGCTGGATGGGTGATTGAAGAATTGCATGAGACGGACAGGAGGTATCCTACGCTGCATGGGTACTAGGGATTATGCACAGAATATTTTATGTATACTTGTGTTGGTGCCTAGGCCAGTTTATAAGAATACCACTAGTAACTGGAATGATGACAGTGCTGCAAACAGTGAAAACTTAATTTATAAGTGCTTACGTATTGGGGGAGATAGTGGTAGATAAGTGATTAAAGAAGTGCATGGGACAGACCGGACGATTCCTACATGGCATGAGTACGAACTGAGTATTTAGAAGATTGTATTAATAGTATGTAGCTAGTTAGAGGTCTGCTTGGATAGTGCACAAAATAGTATATCTGTACTTGTGTTAGTAGCTAGGCCATTCCATAAGTTCATGACTAGTAGCTAGAATAATTACAGTATTACAAACAGAGTGCATAGTGAATTTGTAAGTGCTTAGGTATTGGTGGAGTAATAGGATAAGTAGATAGTGCTGGATGGGTGATTGGAGAAATGCATGGGACAGACAGGAGGATTCCTACACTGCATATGTACTAACTGGGTATTTAGAAGAGCGTATCAATAGTTTGTAGCTGGTTTGAGGTGTGCATGCATAGTGTACAAAATATTTTACCTGCACTTGTGTTAGTGACTACGCCATTCCTTAAGTATATGACTAATAACTGGAGTAATTTCAGTGTTGCAAAGAAAGTATGTGCTGAATTTATAAGTGCTTAGGGATTGGTGGAGTGATAGGATACGTAGATAGTGCTGGGTGGGTGCATGGAGAAGTGCATGGGACAGACAGAAGGATTCCTAGGCTGCATAGGTACCGAGTATTTAAAAAGCTATCAATGCTACGTTGCTGATTAGAGGTCTGCATGCATAATGCACAGCATATTGTAGCTGTACTATTTTTACTGACTAGGGCATTCCTTAGGTACATGACTAGTAACTAGAATAAGTTCAGTGCTGCAAACAGTACATGTTGAATTTATAAGTGCTTAGGTATTGCGGAGTGACAGGATACGTAGATAGTGCTGGATAGGTGCATGGAACAGACAGGAGGATTCGGAGGCTGCATGGGTAGTACTTTACTAAGTAGCTGGAGATATATATATATATATATATATATATATACACACACGTACATATACATACACACACACATATATATATATATATATCAACCACAAAATTTTGCTCTTTAGGAGACGCCTCACACGGAGAAGTTTAGACACCTTTAATGACGGACAGCAAAGTGGCAGCATCTGAAACTCCATCCATCAAATTAAAACGCCCAACGCGTTTCGAGCACAGCTGTGCTCTTGTTCACGGGCTGGAAGGATGAAAGGCAAACCGCCAAATTACAAAGGCACCTTTTTACTGATAGAAAGTCCCGCCCCAATGGGCGTGTGCCCTGAGGCATGTTGGTATTTATGGTCCTTTGAGTATTACTCCCCAGTGGGTATCGATGTGCCTCGAGTGTCCTGCTGTGTTCCCCAAGTGGATTAGGAAGGGTAAAGGCACCGCCGCCTTTGTTTTCATCACGTCCTGTCAAACGGCCTTCTCCGCTCCCATTGTGATCGGGGATTACCAACCACAGGATCCGCACACATGCAATGGGGCGTCTCCGCGACTGAGCGAGCCGCCAAACATCAACCACAAAAGTTTTGCTCTTTAGGAGACGCCTCACACGGAGAAGTTTAGACACCTTTAATGACGGACAGCAAAGTAGCAGCATCTGAAACTCCATCCATCAAATTAAAACGCCCAACGCGTTTCGAGCACGGCTGTGCTCTTGTTCACAGGCTGGAAGGATGAAAGGCAAACCGGCAAATACATATATACACATATATATATATACATATATATATATATATATATATATATATATATATATATATATATATATATATATATATATATATATATATATATACATACACACACAGAACTCCGTCGCTTACTCGCAGAAGCTTCCCTCATGAGTAACATGCAGGAACGGACCACGGTAATTTGATGCCAGTAATTTATTTCAGTGCTGTTGCCATAACGTTTCAGCTCCGTGGAGCCTTGTCACATGACAGCGTGATTAGGTGATACACCCATTTTTAAAGTGCAAGTGCTAACGGTTCTTAAGGTCACATGGGATAGACATAGAAGACAAGTTGAAATAACATTTACAACTCCAAAATGCATTGGTTACAATAACTATAAGATGAATCATGGTAAAATACCAAATTGCCAACTAATATCTCTTTAGCCAACATATCATTACTATATATATGTGCAAATATCGCTTCGAAAGTGCAAGTAGTTGTGCAAAATGCCGCAATAACTTTACATTAACCACTTGGCTGCTAAGGGGTGTGTGCGAGGTCCATTGACTTTCCATTGAAATCAATGGAAAGTCCATGACGAGTTACCCTTGTCATTAGCGCTGAAGGGGTTAATATCATAGAGAGAATGTGCAAATATAGGCAATACACAGTAGTATTCATACAATACATGCATGTCCTAATACTATCTCCTCAATCTACCAAATGCTATATTGAGGAAAGTGCATCAGCAATAACCCTATGTCAGGATTGAAACCATACTAATGTAGTATTATTTCACCTGGGAATCAGTCTTCCTCGGTACTATGTTACCTGGTAGCTGGCCCATATGATTGCACATAAAAAGGGAATATTTCTCAGATGGTAATATCGGGTTAAATCCCATTTTACAATGCAATTTTGTTAATAAGTGACTCCTACTCGTGACCGATCCGTAAAGTGCAATATTCCCAAAATGTGTTAAAAAGTGATAAATGTGTTTTTGACAGTTAAAATCCAATTCAAATCCCAGATCTCAACCTCCTTAGACAAACTGAGACCAGTTCTGTCTGAGTTGAAAGACCTGCACTGAAAGTGATTCCAAATACAGCCACATAAAATGTTCGACCATACTCATATATGAATAACCCAGAATAAGTCTCAACGGACTTATACGTTGATACATGCTAGATATATTGAATTCCCTTCCATTTCCAGGTTTTATTAGCATAATGTGCCTGTGAGGGACTGCTGTCGCTTATCACGTTAAACGTGACTAAGCTACCGGATATTCAGTATCTTGTAGAGAATGCTGTGCAGAAATTTAAAGGGTTCTCCGCTTGTATGTATAAGTAGATAGGCTCAGCCATAATCACTAGGGTCTCCTATATGTCCTTGGACCGCGCAAATTTATTGTTAACAGTCTGGTGTATAAATACAGTAAAATATATCATATTAAAACAATAAATAATTATCAAAATTAGTAAAAACCGGGGGCGGGGGGGGGGGGTGGGGGGCTAGCTAGCCGAGCTGCGAAATGGCCGCTTCTTAAGCGGGCTCCTCCGGCCGGGAAGAAATCCTCTAATAATCCTACATATGGTGATGCGACAGAGGTGCAAATAAGTGGTACAAAAGGGGGCGGTGATGGACGGAGCATCTGAACCAATCAAACACTCACACCCAGTCAAAAGATCTGGGTTTGATCCATCACCTAGCCCACTCTGCCACCCCAGTTCAGACATGGCTATATGCAAATCAGTCTGACCCTGTGCCTCATGGGAACAGTCCAGCCCGAACTGCAAGGTGCAGAGGTGCAAATAAGGCGCCATGGAGTGGGGTGTCATCGGTGCCCGTAATGGTGTTAAATTTACTCGAATCGGAAGAGCGGCATTGAAGTTACGAGCAGGCGAGGTACGGAGCGGATCTGGTGTGGAGGCAAGAGCTGGGCTTGAGCGGATTGCCGCTGCTGAGGTGGCCCGGTACGCCGGAAGTGCGGAGCATTGGCTGACGACAGCGATGGGCGCCAAATGAGGTGAAACTGGGCGGCGACACCCGTATACATACAGGGGACACTACGTTGCCCCGGAGCCCCAGGGTAATACTGTGGTGCCGCACGGCGGCGAGGATCGGAGCACGACCGGCGATATTCACGTGGGCTCCTTCAGACCCAGGCAGGTTTGCGAGCTGAGGGCATAACGATACATCCATCGTGCACTGGGAGGTGTCTGCTGGGTGCGGAGCTGCGCCGGCGTGCAAGTGTGGAGGGGAGTCGAGCTCGCAGTGGTGCTTTTGGGAGACGCATCGAACCTTTAGGCCTTGTCTGGCCGGCCCAGCTCCTACAGAGCCCCTAGAAGTCCGAGGGCACAGCGGAGTGCAGCAGCGATATAGCAGTAAGTGACGGCAAGATAGTGCTTGGGATATTACACGTGGAGTGAGCACTGCCGGGAGAGACTGTGCGGAGAGGGGGCGGCGGCCATTTTGTTCACTGGGACTCAGGTGCGCCGCGTGGAGGACCTGCGGCGACGAGCCCCAGGTTTACCCCGCTCCCCGCGCTCTAAATATAAGCACACAGTAATTAATGCTGCGTTGGACAATTTCTCAGGGTCTTTTCACCTGTGCCACACTGCAACTGCTCATAACCATACATAAGCTGCCAGATCATGTGGATTCCCTGAGGGCACGTCGGTGAAAGCGGGGGGCTGCTCCGAGGCTTCGGATAGAGACACTAACAGCCACAGTGCGCAGGGGCAAGTACCAGGTCGAGAGAATACTTTACTGCTGCTTCGCGATCTCCCTCCACGGCTGGGCCCAAGCTGTAGCTACTTGAACATTCTCTCGAGCATGATTGAACTTGATTAACCTGCCGCCTGCCAACGAGCGCAACTATATTGTGAAGTTCTGGGTCACGCTTGGTTTTAACTCCGGTGCCTAGTTAATACCATTCAGACTGACTTGTACATGTCCTCAATGGTGGAGCACTATCAGTAGCGGAAAGGACAAAGACAGTTTGGGCGGACACGTTGGAGGCAGAGATAAGCAGGGGCAGGTGACGGGTCGCGAGTAGGGACTGCACTGTAGCGCTGATCCACAGGTCCGTTTTGAGGCTGCGCCCAGGCCGTATTTGTTTAAAGACTCTCCCTGTACGAGACTTGACCTCACACACACCGGCATTGAGAGATATAACTCACTGGGCACTAACTAAACCTTTTACAGAGTGAAATGAAATGAAATGAAAAATTATATTTATATAGCGCCGAACTACCCGGAGGCCTCGCAGCGCTTACATTGATTGCTAAAGCGGGCTACCGGGGAAGTTAACAAATTTTTGTGTACAAGTGTGTTTTCAGCGCTTTCCTGAAAGCCATCCTGTTTGGGTTCCCTCTCAAGGCGAGGGGAAGGGAGTTCCAGAGCCTAGCAGCCGTGTGGGAAAAAGAGCGACCACCCCACCTTGCTTTGTTGATTTTTGTGGCGGTCGCTAGATGCAGTGATCCGGAGCGGAGGGCTCTGGGGGGACATAGGGCACAACTAAGGGGACCAGGATGGCAGGGCCCGTTCGATGGAAGGATTTGTGCACAATGCACATGGCCTTGAACTGAGCTCTGGCCGCAACTGGAAGCCAATGAAGATCTTTTAGGGCATGCTTGGCTGACTGCCAACGAGGGATGTTGTACAGTAGGCGGGCGGCACAGTTTTGTGTAACCTGGAGCCTATGGGTCACTGCTACCGGAGCTCCTAGGTATAACGCGTTTCCATAATCCAGGCGAGACAGGATCAGAGCCCGGACCATGATTCTCCTCGCCTGGAGAGGGAGCAGAGGGAGCACTTTCCGGAGCATCTTCATAAGCCCCACACATGTAGCAGCTGTTTTGGTAGCTTGAACCGAGAAGTCGAGCGCCTTGTCGAGCCAAATGCCCAGGCTCTTTATCTGGGGTTTGGGAGGGGAGGGACGCCGAGGCAGGTGGGCCATATAGAGGCCAAAGAAGTCAGCGGAGAGTTGCCCAGCAGCATAACCGCCGTCTTCTCTCCGTTGAGTTTGAGACAGGAGAGTTGCACACTTGTTTAAGCTCCGGTGATTAATTGATGCCATTCAGACCAACTCGGGCATAAAATAAAGGGTGGTGCGTTCTCAGGTGTGGAGAGTGATATTCCACTGAAGTGCAACCACACCAGTGGGCTACGGTCATCCACTACTGCGCATACAATATAGAACTTACTTCTCCCCAACGACAACATGGGCAAGACGAATGCTAAACAGCCGAAGCTCACATTTGAGAACAAGCGATTCACCAGACAGACGGACCACGATCCAGACGCACCCGGTGACTCCGGTCAACGCTCCAAATCGGAGGATCATGGGGAGGACCTACGGTCCCTGATGTTAGAAATGCGCTCCAGCTTGCGCAACATCGACACGAAACTGAACAATCTAACCGTGCAGCTGGATTCTGTTAAAAAGCAGGTAACCACACATGACTAGACTAGACGGTCTGGAAAACAGGGACACTGAATTCCACGAGTTTCAAACTGAAACGAAAGAACAGCTACTACAAATGGATAAACTACTATGTGTAATAAGAGCCAAGAATGATGATTTGGAGGCGCGGTCCAGGAGAAACAGCCTTCGAATTACTGATATTCCAGAGACGACCGCCATCTCCAAGATGGAGACATTTCTGTCAGACCTCCGGCACGAACTATTCGACCCAAATTCGTCTCCGGTGTTCGTGGTCGAAAGCGCCCACAGATCCCTTGGCCCTAAACCCCCTGTGGGCGGGACTCCGAGACCAATACTGGATAAACTGCTAAACTACCAAGACAGAGACCTTATCTTACGATTGGCGAGGGAAAAAGGGCGCAAAAATCATAAAGGGAATAATATATCCTTTTATCCAGACTTTACCCCAGCTGTGCAGGCGGCGCGTAGGGAATTCCTCCCAGCAAAACGCATTCTCCTGCAGGCAAATATACCTTACTCCCTGCTATACCCGGCAAAACTGAAAATCTCGCATGATGGAACTGCTCATTTTTTTACTGATGCTAAGTCTGCATTGAAATTTGCTAAGCATGTGGGTGGTAACAGATCCAAAGTGGCAAAGGTTGGGGAGGGTTCTGCTGATGACCGTCTAAGTGACAATGACTGATGTGCTACCGATATACTGCCTATTTTGGGTTGCGATGCTTTTCTTGTACCTTGCCGTTGTTTGTTTCTCTCGATGATAGAAATGGGTTAATTAGGATTTAACACGCTACAGTTCTACATTGCAGGGTACTGACCCCCTAGTTTCCGGTGATGTTTTAGGGTATATGATCTTCCCATGTCACTTGGTGCCTCTACTGGCGCACCTACCTTACTCCCGGCCACCCTGTGCAAACGGGGGTGTCTGCCGAGCTTCACCACGACCTCTTGGGACCTCTTGGGAAGGTTCCCTATTATTGATTTACAAGTTTCCACAGTTGGAATTGGAAAGGGTATGACACAACCTGACTAGGGGGTTGGAGTGGGTGGGGGATTTTATTGTTTTATTTTAAGCCAATCTGCTGATGTCGTATACACTGCAATGTTACACTTGAGTTTTTTCAATGAATGGGGGCCGGGTGTGAGTGATACCAACTGAAAGCTATTGTGGGTGAACGAACTACTGCATTAAATGTTCTTACATGGAGCGTGAGGGGTTTGAATGATGGGAGAAAGGCGAGACTGGCTCATGCTTATCTGACAAGACACAGTATTGATATTTGCTTCTTGCAGGAAACACACCTAAATGTACAACCATCGCCACGGCTACGTCATGGCAGATGGGGAGAAACACACTCTGCAATGTATTCCAACTATGCAAGGGGAGTGACAATACTGGTCAGAAACCGTGTGGATTGGCGGAGGGACACTGCATACGCTGTTCCTGAGGGGAGATATGTAATTTTGAATGGACGACTGGGAGGTAGATCTCTGGTCCGAGCGGCTGTCCATGGCCCAAATGCAGATTCTCCTGATTTTTTTCGCGATATCTGGTCACGCATAGTATCCTCAGGCAGCCATACGATAATATGGGGCGGTGACTTTAATGCCACACTTAATGATGCTTCTGATAGACAAGACTCTACACGCCCTCTACATCCCCATGCTAGCATGGCCTTACACATTATATCTGAGGGAGACTTATTAGACATATGGAGGGTCTGACACCCAGGACGTAGGGAGGGGACATGCATCTCCAGTCAACATGCGGCATGGTCGCGTTTAGATTTTTGGTTGGTGTCACGAGATGTGGCTGCCTGGACGCTTGAGGTGTCCCACTTGGCACGTTCATTGTCGGACCATGCCCCATGCTTGCTCAAATTGTCCCTGCCAGATTTGCCTCTTTGCGCCTTCATTTGGAGGCTGCCACCCCATGCCCTCCTGGATGATGCCTTTAAAGAGGAAATCCGGGCCGATGTCACTGAGTACTTTGCCCTTAACTCTGGATCGGTGGAAACTGAGGCTTCGCTGTGGGAAGCATTTAAGGTTGTGATTCGAGGGAAATGCATAGCACGACAGGCGGGTGTACTTAAAGCCATCCAAGGTTCCATAGCGAACTTGGAGGGACAGATCAGGGTACTTGAAGGCCAATTCTATTCCGATCCTGACCCGGGCATGTCCGCGAAGCAGAAAGAGAAGATGCTAGAATTTGAGGAAGAGGCACAAAGGGAGGTAAAATGCTTAGGAAAATACGCTGAAGCACGGCGCTATGGCGAGGGGGACAGACCGGGCCGTACCCTAGCAGGACTGATTCGCAAACCTAGATCCGCTACCATTATACATGAGATCAAAGGGGCAGACGGGGACACCATCAGGGGCCACTCAGGGGTTCTAAATGAATTTCTCACATTCTATTCTTCCCTCTACACAGCCACACAATCAGAGAGCCCAGAAGGCAGGCAGGATTTTTTAGATTCCATAGCATTAGTGTGGTTTAACAATAATCACAGAATGTACATGGACCTCCCTATCACGGTGGAGGATGTTACTCAGGTCATTAAGAGTCTGCCACTTAACAAGGCCCCGGGACCAGACGGTCTGACGACCGCCTTTTACAAGACGGATGCGGAGGAGCTGGCTCCCAGACTGCTCGCCGTCTATGAGAAAGCACTAGAGGTTGAAATCCTATCACCGTCAATGCGAGAAGCGATGATTATGACACTTCTAAAGCCAGATAAAGAGGAAACAGAAGTGGGCTCCTACAAGCCATTATCCTTAATAAACGTAGACGTTAAAATATATGCAAAATTGCTGGCGAACAGATTACAGCCGTTGCTTCCAATGGTTGCTCTCCCAGATCAGTCGGGGTTTATACCCGGGCGATCGACATCACATAACCTGCGTACACTTTTTTCAGTACTACATTACCTTCACCAGAGTATTCATGCGGCAGCCATTTTTTTAGATGCGACAAAGGCGTTCGATTCGCTCGAATGGCCATATTTGTTCACCATACTGGCACAAATGGGATTTAGCCCCCTATTTATTAGTCGCATTAAACTGCTATATACAAAACCGCTAGCCCGACTGCGGGTTAATGGCCTGGTGTCCCAAATATTTCCCATATCGCGAGGCACAAGACAGGGCTGCCCGCGGTCGCCATTATTGTTTGCTATTGCTATGAAGCCACTGGCCGCCAGAATTCGGCAACACCATACTGCAAGGGGAATAGGCTTCAGTACTCGTAGCCTTTTAATATCACTATATGCCGACGATCTGACACTGTACATCCTGAACCCCAAAGACAATCTAGATCCGGTGCTCCACAAATAAGTCAAGTTTGGAGGCTTAGCTGGCATCTCCATAAACTAGGCAAAATCAGTAATTTTTCCATTGACTGACGGTACCCCAGAAGTGACCTCTGAATTTCCGCTGCGGTGGGAGGCCGAAGCGGTTAAATAATTGGGGGTTTGGCTGAGCCCCAGTCTACAGGAGATTTGGAGCTTGAACTTCGGACGGGCGTATGCCTGGTTGGAGAGTAAAGTTGCCATTTGGTCTAAACTGCCCTTGTCCATCGCTGGGAAAGTGGCGCTATCCAAAATGGCTGTTTTGCCAAAATTCCTATATTTATTCGTTAATGTGCCGATCCCTCTCACAGCATTTTTTCAAAAGTATACGCTCTCAATTGCTGACTTTGGTGTGGGCGGGTGGGCAGGCAAGGGTGTCGTGGGATCTCCCGACACTCCCCTTAAAACAGGGTGGTCTGGGTGCACCGGACATGCAGCATTATGCTCTATGAGCGCAAGCCCAGTTCCTCCATTTTTGGGTGCACCAGATGCCATATCAACCTCATGTGGCAGTTGAGACGGACGCAGTAGCAACAGTTCCGCTTACAGTGGCGTTATACCAGAAGTCACTGCGTCCAAGGGATGATGTGGACACGGCGGGTTCCTTGCGCTGGGCATGGCGAGAATTACAGAAGAGGGCCCCCCGACTTTGTCAGCTTTAGAAAATATTCTAACACCTTCCTCGCATAAATTGGTCACACGCTTATATGCCAATATGTAGAATAATGCCCCTGTGATCCAGCCGAAGTCCCTGAATCAGTGGAATAGTGAAATTGACCATCCAATAACGAATGAACAGTGGGATTTTTGTTGCAGGCAGTTGACGGAACTCTCCCCCAACTATAGGCTATGCCTTATTCATTTTAAATTTTTACATAGGTATTACAGGACTCCGATCAGCCTATGTCGCATGCGCTTAAGAGAATATGAAAGATATTGGAGATGTGGGTTTGCACCAGCATCCTTTCTACACATGGCCTGGGACTGCCCACAGCTGAGCACGTTCTGGCAGGACATTTTTGAAACAGTAAATCAGATAGTTGATAGAACAGATGTTCCCACTCCGTTGTTAGGCCTCCTTGGCTATGTGCGAGACACTATTCCCAAAAGGCGTAAGCTGCATGCACTCCTTTTATTGTATGCGCGCAGACAGGTTGCTATCCGCTGGGGTAGGAAAAGGGTACCCAGATTTAGGGAATGGCTGTCTGATGTCACTTATGGCCATACGCAACTCGGAGTATATTGGAATCTTAGGCCTCAGGCCTCAAGACCAAAGGATATATGGGAGCCCTTTTTACAATGGGCGCGCGTGAGAGGAGTGACCCCTGTGCCTGATGCTGAGACTGTGATGGAATGACTGGTCTTAATGATATGCTGGGCTGGTTAAGATTGGAGATGGTGGAGCTGAGATCGGACCCGCTCCTGTCTGGTTTTATATGGTCGATATCTGCTGTTCATTCATCCCCTCCGTTTCCCAACAAAAAGAATGTACAGTTGGAAATGTGATGGTTAATGATCTACAAATAATTGATATAATCGTCTTGCCACCTGACCCACCACTGTGGATTATGAGATGTTTTATCTTGAAAGTGTAACTCCATTGATTTGATATTGAATATCATGTATTTATCGTGTGGACACGCTGACTTGTACTGTTTAGAATCTTTTCCTTGTATTTGTAACATGCATAAAATTCAATAAAAACAAATAAAATAAAAAAGTAAAAACCATTTAAAATAACCCCTACTGTCTAATGCTATAAATTTGTTGATCCAACACATACCCTAAATAGACCTTCCACTACCAATACAAACACGTATGACGATCCTATGTGAGATTGAGTCCCCCAGGTTATTTATTTGTGTGTATTTTATAAAGCGCACAGCTACCCCAATGGGGTGTCCCGGCGCTGAATGATCAAAAACGGATATTCCCAGACAGAAGTTTATAGGCAGAACAAGTGCGTTTTTAGCGATCAAAGGTTCCCATGAGGCACAGGGTCAGAGCTGATTTGCATATAGCCAGTGTCTAACCCAGGGTGGTGTGGAGTGCAAAAAAACGATGGATTTAGGCCCAGATCCTTGTACTGGGGTGAATGTATGACATTGTTCTACATTCTGTCCATCAACTGTGTTTTTTGCTGATACTGTTTGGACCTGGTTCCCGAAGGATAAGTGGTGGTCCCATCGGACCCCTAGGTTTCTAACAGAATCCTTCGGGGTGGGAGCCTGGCTCAGATCTTCCAGCCACCATATATTGGATTCTAATGGGGATGGTTGATTAAAAAATAGAATCTCCGTTTTACCCACATTGAGTCTGAGGAAGTTCAGGTCCATCCATTTTGCGATGCTTCTAAGACACTTCTTAAGCGGATCAAAAGTAGTTGAAGATGGCTCATCAAAAGTAAAAAGCAGCTGAATGTCATCGGCGTATGATGTTTTAATGTCCGAGTGTGAAATCATTTCAGCTAAAGGGGTAAAGTAAACATTAAACAAAAGGGGACTTAACGAGGAGCCCTGTGGGACCCCCCATTTGAGTGTCCTAACTGAAGAGGTATAAGGAGGGGTATGAACCTGTTGTTTTAGATCCGCTAGGAAGGAGCCTATCCAATTAAGCACTGTTCCCTGGATTCCAATGGAGCGTAGCCTACTTAGCAGAATGGGGTGAGAGACGGTGTCAAATGCCGCCGATAAATCCAACAGCACTAACACTGCCCCGGTCAAGTGTCCACCGTACTGAGTCCGCGATTTCGATCAGGGCTGACTCAGTACTGCAGCCTGAGCGGAAACCATGTTGGGAATCATGAAGAAGGCCCTGATTATCTATAAAGCTGGCGATTTGCTGATGAGCTAATTTCTCCAATATCTTGGCGGGGGCAGGGAGGAGAGAAATAGGTCTATAATTAGCTGGGATCTTTGGATCAGCATTTGCTTTTTTTAGGATAGGAACTAAAAAGGCGTGTTTCCATGCTTCAGGATAAATACCAGAGCTAAAAGAGGCATTCCATATCTGGTTAAGATGGGGATTAAGTAAATCTGCTAAGGCTTTGAATTGTTTCGCTGGCCAGGGATCGCTGGGCGATCCAGATTTGCATTTAAGCAGTTCCTGGAGGGACGTTTCCATAGAGATTTCTGAAGATTCAGTAAGAACTGGTATTGAGGATTTGAGGTCCATTGGTGTCTCCTTGGTATCAGGGCTATCATTGGCCGCAAATGAAGCATAGATAAGAACAATTTTCCCCTCAAAGAACTCAGATAATCGGGTACAGAGAGAAGGAGACACTGGTTGGTGTCAATTCAAGGCTTGAGGGTCAGTGAAGGATCTGACAATTGAAAAAATCTCTCTGGGGGCATTACTAGCCTTATTAATTTTATCCGCTAAAAAGCTTCTTTTTTGAAGTATAATCAATTTACGATATTCTTTAAGAGCAGTACGGTACTCATGTTTACTTTCTATTGAGTACCCCTGTTTCCAACGCCGTTCAAGTGCTTTACAAGAGGACTTTTCTGTCTCCGTTCGGAGTACCCAGGGGCTGCGGGTGAGGATCTAAAGGTTTTAATTGGTGACTCAATAGCCTCACTCACCCAGTTATTAAGATTAGAGATGCGTGAATCCAAATCAGAAGTAGGAGGCGGACTGGAGTCTTTTTAGTACTCTAGAAGAGAGGTCTGAGAAATTTTACTCCAGTTCGTCCCGAATTCCTTGGGGGCCTGAAAAGGTCTGTCAGGGTTGGTCATTTGGCTAGAAAAAGGGATAAGATAGTGGTCAGACCATATGACTGGTAAAGGATCTTGGATTGAAATATCGGGAAGGTTAGAGCATATTAAGTCTAGTGTGTGGCCAGCTTTATGAGTAGGGAGAGAGACTAATTGTACCAAGTCACAGGCCGCCAAGGTGGAAATAAAGTTGGAACTAATAGTACAGGATGGGTCATTGGTGTGAAGATTAAAATCACCAAGAACTGTGAAATTAGCATATCGAGTGCATGTTTGGGTAATGTAGTCCATTAGAGCTGGTCGGTGGCTAGGACTGGAATTAGGGGGGCGATACATCAAAAGGCCGGCACATGAGATGGAAGCAGACAATTTGAAGCAGAATGGAAGACCTTCAATGCAATCAATTTGATCATAGTGAGGTGAGGAAACTGTCCATAAGGTTTTATAAATAATTGCTACTCCCCCTCCCTGTTTGCCATTCTGCCGATTAGCACAAATAATACTATAACCATCGGGGATGGCAAGCGTGAGGGCAGGATTGGTCTCCTCATTTAACCAAGTCTCTGTCAAGAAAAGGAGGTCCCAATTATTGTCCTTGAGGGACTGTAGAATATCCAAGGAATGCTTGACCAATGATCTACAGTTTATTAGTGCTGATTTAAGAGGTATCACCCTTTTTGTTTCCCGGAAAGGGGTTGGGGTAGGCAGGGGAGGTTGATTGTCAAACATGATATATTTATGTGAAGAGAAACCACACCATTTACATGAGAGGTTCAGCCTCCCTAATTCTGATGGGAAAGCCAGAGGGTGGACGCAGCCTATGGGTCTGAGTGCAAGTAATTCCCTCTGACTATATGTGATCCAACGATCAATAGTGTTTCGGGCATAGTGTCCGGCCCCGGCCGCGATCAGGTGGCAGACTGGCTTCCCTTTGGCGCGTCGTCAGCGCGCCCGCTGCGCGGCCGGGCGGGAGTAGCCATTTTATCCTGTTGGGGCGGGAGAGGCCAGCAACTAGACCGCCACCCCGCGAATTCCCCCAAGATGTCGGCTCTGCATCTTCCCTCGACAGCACCCAAGTCGGCTGAAGGGAAGTGAGCGGAGCGAGGAGGTAGGGAACGTGCAAACAAGCAAAATGGGGAAGGTATTAAAAGTTTTAAAATGAATATCACACAAGCGCTAACCTATGTTCCCGGCTTCCGCCTCAGGAACTGCGTTATTAATCAATCTGCACGCGTGAACATAAGCGCGTCTTTTATCCTGTTGGAGCGGGAGAGGCCAGCAACTAGACCGCCACCCCGCGAATCCCCCCAAGATGTCGGCTCTGCAGCTTCCCTCGAAAGCACCCAAGTCGGCTGAAGGGAAGTGAGCGGAGCGGGCAGGTAGGGAACGTGCAAACCCGCAAATGTGCTAACAAGCAAAATGGGGAAGGTATTAAAAGTTTTAAAATGAATATCACACAAGTGCTAACCTATGTTCCCGGCTTCCGCCTCAAGAACTGCGTTCCTGAGTGTGCAGGCCCCGTTAACACCCTTTAAGCCACCATCAACCTTCAGTCCTATAATGCCACGTGACCTAATTGATGTGTTTCATGAGAACGTGACTAGCCAACTTAAGGAACTACATAGTTGGACATGCAGGAGCAAATATAAATATGATAGATCAACTGTGGAATATGACTCTCTTGTAGCTAAACTATGTCAGGACAAGAACTCTATTGTGTGACCTAGTGATAAAGGAGAGAATGTGGTTTTGCACATGGTTCCATGGACCTGCCACTCCTATCTACTCTGAGTGTTATGAAGAGCTGCCACTCCCCTTCCACCTGCCTAGCATTGTCAGATGACTGTAACCTGTCCCTGCCACCTCCACCCTGCCTGTCTATATTCCATGACCCTATCCCCTTCGTCCTGTCCTCCATGGTCCATTTTACTGCCACATCCTTCTGCCCTCCCTGGTCTGTTGTGCTGCAACTGCTCCTCCTGCCTGCCCCGCGTGGTCTGTTGTGAGGCCCCTTCCCCTGAACTCTTGTCTGTGCCCAGGTCCTGACCCTCTATTCCATCCTCCATGGTCCTTTTGCATGCCCCTGCGCCCTCCTTCTTGCCCATCATATCCATTGTGCTGCCACTAACCCTCCCGTTTTCCCTGTTTAGTCAGCTAGCTGCCACTGACCCCCTCCCACCTTCCCTCCAAGGTCTGTGTGTATGCCATTATAGTCTCACTGTTGCTCTCCAAGGTGTGTCTTGCTTCTAGTGCCCATCCTGCCTGACCTCCATGGTCATCTTGCTGCTCCTGCCTTGTCCTATTGCCCCAGCCCTCTGTTTCCATGTGCAGACCCCTTGTCCCTCCCTCCTGGCTTGTCTGTTCCATTGTAATGCCCCTGATCCGTCCATCCTGCCCTTTATGGTCCTTTATGCTGCAGCTTTCTCTCCAGTCTGTCCATTATGGTCAGCTGGCTACCATTGCCTCTTTTCACTCTGTTCTCTGTTGTCCATGTGCATGGTCCTGTGCCCTCCCTATTGCTTTCTGTGGATTTTTGTGCTGCACTCCCGCATTCCCCGAGTGGTGTAGTGTGCTGCTGCAAACCCTGATGCCTGCCCTGTAGGGTCAGTTTGGTGCACCTCTCCATGTCTTTCCTGCCCTCTGCTATCCGAGTCCATGTCCCTACCCCAATTCCTCCTGCCTTCCATGATCCAATGTACCATACTTGCTAACATTTTGAACTTGGTAAGATGGAGATTTGGGAAAAAACTGGGGTAGTGATTTTCCCCTTTGACTTGCATTGAAAAAGATTGTAGACAGGAGACAGATCAAATAAAGCCCATTTGGGCTTCAAAAGATTGGACGTTTCCTGGCTGAATCAGGTCTGTTGGCATGTATGGTTGTACTACCACTGCCTCTTCCTTCTGCCCACAATGGTCTATTATATTGCCACAGCCTCTCGTGCCAGTCCTGTATTGTTAGTTTGCTGCCCCTGCCCACCTTTCCACTGTTCTCGATAGTCTGTTGTGCTGCCACTGCCCTTCCTGTCTGCCCAGTGTTGTCAAATTGTTGCCTCTGCACCCTCCTATCTGCCTTCAATTTTCAGAGTCCGTGCCCCTGGCCTCTGCCTCTCAACAGTATCCTAATGAACAACTAGATTGCTAACATTCTATATTTATCACAAAAGTGTGTAACGCCTGACGTCATCTTGATGTAATCAAAATTGTAATACCTAGAGCGTTTCCTTTGGAAATGACATATATGAGAGGGTCTTGTATGCATCAAAATTATGGTTAGTTCTCTAAAAAACTAAAATGAGGACATATTTGTTTGACTTTGACTTTGTAGCCACCCAGTTGTACTGTTTTGACCTATTGATTTATCGGTCTGACTATACTCCCTCATGTACTACTCTTTGTAAAGCGCTCTGATATCTGCGAAGATCTTGTCCGCGCTATATAAAACTTTCAATATAAAATAAAAAATAAAAAAAATATTTTCTGAGTTTTAAAATAGCGACAAAGCACTTTAATTATTTATTATCTTTATGTTTTTTTATCCAGTTGACCACTTGATTAAATGTTGCACTTAGGGGAGAGGATGTGGTGTTACTTTTAGAGCTGCAGACTTTGCAACTGGGGAATCAGGTCGGAGTTTCTGCTTCAGCTCGACATTCTGTGATTCTGGTCAAATCACTTAACCTCCCCATGTCTACAACCAAAATTAATTTATCCTTGTGTGATGTAAACAATGCTTATGTAAAGCACTCCAACACCTAACAAGTCTGCACTATATAAAACTGTAAAAACACAAAAAATAAAAAGTCTTTTGCACACTTCTGTCATTGGGCTACATCTGGGTGATGCACAAGTTACTACTTGTGTAACGATATATCTGTAAGAGACATTAGTTAGTGATAGGATTCCTTACCTTAGAATATCCCCAGGCGTTTGACTGGATCCGGAAATTGTTTGCATAGCAGTAACCATGCGCGTCAGTAGGAGTCGTCCGCGGCTCCGCGACCGTCTTCAGCGTCATGGGCGCCGTGATGATGTCGTTGGAGTACTTAGACGCTCCACGCGCTGACGTCAGTTCTTATACACAGCTTTTCCGCGCCAGAAACGCAGAGCCATGATAAAAACCAACACTGGTGCCATGAAACTAGGGCCCTGAAAGGGGATGACCTTAACCCTAGATATGCAGAACGGGGAGGATGGGTGGGTCGGTAAGGAATCTATCACTAACTAATGTATCTTACAGATATATCGTTACACAATTAGTAACTTGTGCATCTGAAAGAGACACGTTAGTGATAGATTCCTTACCTAAGAATAGATACCCCAGCAATACCAACCCCGTTGGTGGGTCTGCGAACCAATAATCACACCAGAAAGTCCTGGAGGACGGAAGGCCAAAGAAGCCATCCCTCCGGACTTGGCTGTCCAGGCAGTAGTGTCTTGCGAACGTGTGCAGCGAGGCCCATGTAGCTGCCTGACATATGTCCTGCAAGGGGACTCCCCGGCCCAGGGCAGTAGTAGTCGCCATGGCCCAAGTGGAATGGGCCCTCAGCCCAACAGGAGGTTCCTTTTTAGCCAAAGAGTAGCACGCCTGGATGCAAAACACGATCCACCGAGAGATGGTCCGCTTGTGCACCGCCCGTCCCTTCTTAGCTTCCACGTAACCAACAAAGAGTTGGGCATCCACCCAGAACTGGCGTGTGCATTCCAGACAGTAAGAGCGCACGTTTTGGGTCCAGACGGTGGATGCGGAAAGAAGGTGGGCAAGGTGATGTACTGCCCGATGTGGAAGGCTGTGACTACCTTGGGCAGGAAAGAGGGTCTTGTCCGCAACACAACCTTGTCCGGATGGACAGAAAGGAAAGGAGGTTTAGAGGAAAGAGCCTGGAGCTCACTCACTCTCCTGGCAGAGGTGATGGCAACCAGGAAAGCAGTCTTAAGCATACGAAGGAGGAAAGGACAGTTATGAAGCGGCTCAAAAGGAGCACACATCAAGTAAGTTAGAACCAAGTTCAAGTCCCACTGGGGCATCACGAAAGGAACAGGGGGGAACATATGAGTGATGCCCTTCAAGAATCTGTTAACAATCGGGGACTTGAACAAAGAAGGCTGATCAGGAAGCCTCAAGAAGAGGAAACGGCAGAAAGGTAGCCCTTGATAGTGCCCAGAGCAGAGCCCTGCTGGGTAAGAGAAAGAAGGAAGAGGAGAACCTCAGAAAGGGGGGCAGAGAGTGGATCCACAGCCTTTACTGTGCACCATGCCACAAATCTGTTCCACCTGCAGGCGTATACCGACTTTATGGAGGGACGCCTGGCTGCCAGAATCACATTACAAACTTCAGGAGGCAAGTCAAATGGCCTCAACTGTCGCCGCTCAATCTCCAAGCATGGAGGTGGAGACTGGACAGGTTCGGGTGGAGGACCGTCTCCTGCTACTGCGACAGAAGGTCCTCCTGAAGAGGCACGAATCGGGGGATCGACAGACATGCTGAGTAGCTCTGGATACCAATATCTTCGTGCCCAGTCCGGAGCCACAAGGATAACCTGGGCCCGGTCGCGCCTGATCTTCTTCAGCACTCTGGGCAGAAGTGGTATAGGCGGAAAGGCGTACAATAGACCGCAACTCCACTCGCGACGAAAAGCGTCTCCGAGTGAGTGCCGCCTTGGAGATTCCAGCGCGCAGAACTGATGACATTGCGCGTTCTCTTCTGTGGCGAATAGATCTAACCAAGGCTCTCCCCACTGCTGAAAGAGGCCTTGCACCACGTCAGAGTTCAGACGCCATTCGTGATCCATCATGCACCGACGGCTGAGTTCGTGCGCCCTGGCGTTTTGGAAACCTGCCAGGTGTTGACCCACCAGGGTCACGCCCTGATGTTCCAGCCACTGCCAGAGGCACAGAGCCTCCTGGCATAGGGTCCACGACCCCACCTGCCCTGTTTGTTGCAGTACCACATGGCGGTGGTGTTGTCCGTGAACACCTGCACTACACTCCCTCGGACAGAAGGGAGGAATGCCTTCGGTGCAAGCCGAATCGCCCGCAGCTCCAGAAGGTTGATGTGGAGCTGGGACTCCGCCGGAGACCACAGGCCTCTGATCTCCGCCTCTCCCATGTGGCCCCCCATGCCCTGGAGGGACGCGTCCGTCACAACTACGTGCTCCGGTTAGGGTAGGGAGAGGGATCTGCCGCTGACCCAATCGTTGTCCGTGAGCCACCACTGCAACTGTCTTGCAGTGCCCTCCGAGATCAAGACATGGTCGGACAAGTTGCCCTGCTGCTGAGCCCACTGAAACTTCAGGTCCCACTGCAGAGCCCGCATCCGCCACCGGGCGTGATGCACCAGAAGGATGCAGGAGGCCATCAGCCCCAGAAGCCGCAACATCAACCTGACCGAGACTCGGGATAAAGGCTGATAGATCGGAATCATAGCCTGAATATCCCGAACCCGCTGTTCGGGAGGATAAACCCGAAACAGCGCAGAGTCTACAACCGATCCGATGAAGAGGAGCTTCTGAGAGGGACACAGGTGTGACTTCGGCACATTGATGGAGAACCCCAGCAGGTGCAGGAGGTCGGCCGTAGTCTGGAGGTGGCCGACGACTGTCTGGGGCGAGCCCGCCTTCAACAACCAGTCGTCGAAGTAGGGGAAGACTGAAACCTACAACCTGCGCAAATGAGCTGCGACCACCGCCATCCCTTTCGTGAACACCCGTGGGGCGCTGGTAAGGCCGAAGGGAAGCACGGCAAACTGAAAGTGCTCGTGGCCTACCGTGAACCACAGGTAACGCCGGTGGGCCGGCAGGACGGGGATGTGGAAATAGGCGTCCTGCAAGTCCAACGCTACCATCCAGTCTCCTGGGTCTAGGGCAGCTAAGACCTGAGCCAAAGTCAGCATCTTGAACTTCTCCTTCCGGAGGAAGCCGTTGACGTTCCGTAGGTCCAAGATGGGGCGTAGGCCCCCTTTGCCCTTCTGGGATACCAGAAAGTAGTGGGAGTAACAACCACACCCTACCTCTGGCACAGGAACGCGCTCGTTGTCCCCCTTGGCCAAGAGGGCGGTAACTTCCTCTTGCAGAAGTTTCAAGTGATCCCCCGACACGCGGTGGTACTGAGGTGGCATGGCTGGAGGGGACGCCTCGAAGGGGACGGAGTAGCCCCTTCGAACGATTTGCAGCACTAACCTGTCCGATGTGACAGTGCACCAGTGGTGGTGGTGGTGATGGCGGACCCTGCCCCCCACTGGCGTCACATGGGCCTGAAAACTCAGACTAGGAAGGTTTTGAGGCGGAGGCTGCAAGGGCTGGTGTGGACTGGCCTCGCCTTTGTCCCCGACCGCCACCACGGCGGTTTCCACGTCCGCCACCGCACTGAATGGTAGTTTGCGGCCCTTGGCTGGCAGAACGTGTGGGGGTGCCCCTTCCTTGGCCACAAAAGGGGCGAAAAGCAGCCGTTTGCTGGCGCGGGGCCGAGAGGCCCATGGACTTGGCCGTAGCCCTGAAGTCCCTAAAGTGCTCGAGCGCATGGTCTGCTTTGTCGCCGAAGAGGTGACGGCCACCGAACGGCAACCCCATAAGTGTGTTTTGGAGATCAGCCGAGAAGTTGGCCGATCTCAACCAGGCGTGGCGACGAATCGCCACCGTCGTTGCCATCGCTCTGCCTAGTGAGTCAGTAGTGTCCAGCCCAAACCAGATGGAATAACGCGCAGCATCTCGACCCTCCACAAGGGCTTGGCTGAGTTTAGCCCGGACCTCCACCGGGCATTCTGGCAGCACGTCCGCGACCGTATCCCACAGAGAGTGGGTGTAGCGGCCCAAGAGGCATGCGGTGTTGACTGACCGCAATCCTAAACTCAGGGAGGAGAATACTTTCTTTCCGTATTGCTCATACCTCTTGGATTCCCGGTCGGGGGAGCCGACGGGAATGCGGTCTGGGAATTCGAGGGCTAGATGACCAGGCTCTTGGGAGTGGTGTGGGTAGACAGAAAGCAAGGGTCACCCGGAGCCGGGCGGTGGCGCCTGGCCACATTCCCATCCACAGGCTGACCTGTAGCGGGCTTGGACCAAGTGCCCAGAAGAACGTCTGACAAGGCCTCATTAAACAGCAGCAGAGGCTCTGCAGAGCTTGACTGCGGTTTAAGGACCTCAGTGAGGAGGTTAGTCCCCACGGCCGCGACGGGGAGCTCAAGGCCCAAGGCCTTGGCCGCCCTCATCAGCACCACACAATAGGCAGCCCCCTCCTCCGTAGCCACGCTAGGAGGAGAGACAAAACCAGTGTTGGGCGAAATGTCCAGACCACTGGCCTCCCCAAGCTCTCCTGTCCAGTCCGCAGAAGACTGACATTCACGTGCCAGAGGGTCCTCGGACCCCTCCCAATCCCCCTAGTCACCCATCGCCTGGTACTCCGGCTCAAAGGATGGGGCCGGGTCGTAGAAGTAAAAATCTCCCATCGGCGTCGAATGCAGCGCCGAGCTGCGCCGCTCCGGACCCGAATCGAGGGTAGGACCAGGGACGGCATCGTCCTGGGACGGGGCCGGAGATGTCGTGCGGTCGACCAGCGGCGACCCGGATACGGAGCGGGATCCAGTGGGGCCCTGCGGCGTCGGGACCAAAGTCGCTGACGGCGTCGGGCCGAAGCACCCGACGACACCGGGGCCGAATCACCCGGCCCGCGTGGGGACCAAGCCGGGACCGCTTGGCCCGAAGGCGACGCGGAACCCGACGGAGGGGCGAGCGACCTCTTGGCCATGAGGAAGTCATCAATCTCCCCCGGCGTCGCGTTCTGCCCAGGGACTGGCAGGTATGGAGCAGGCCGCGACACCTGCGGCTCCGGCGGGGCCGCGTGGGTGGTGTCGCCCGAACCCCCGGCCGTGTCGCGCGAGCGTCAGGGGGAGTCAGAAGAGCGATGGTGCCTCTTCGACTTATTGTGCCTCTTACCTGAGGACTTTGAGCCCGAAGACCGATGACGACTCCCGGAACTGTGGTGACTCCGGGGCGGCTTGCCGAAGCTCAAGTCGCTTACAGGACCGCTCCCGTCTAGCTTTAGACGTCAGGGCCCGGCAGTCGGAGCAGGACTTGTCGTCGTGGTCCAGGCCTAGACTATGCAGGCACCGGCGATGGGGGTCGGTAACCGTCATCAGTCGGCTGCAGTCAGCGTAGGGCTTGAACCCGGGCAACCCTACCGGCACCGTTGGAGTCGAGAGACTTTGAAGTAGATCAAAAAGGATCATAAAAAGTTAGTCAAAAAGGGACTAGGGTACAACTTTTTCCTGATCTGCGCTTACTGGCGCGGAAAAAAGAAGAACTGATGTCAACGCGCAAAGGCGGCGTCTAAGTACTCAGACGACGTCATCACGGCGCCCACGACGCAGACGACGGACACGGAGCCGCGGACGACACCTACCGACGCGCATGGGTACTGCTACGCAAAAAATGTCTGGATCCAGTCTGACGCCTGGGGATATTCTAAGGTAAGGATTCTATCACTAACGTGTCTCTTTCAGATATTTGTGCTACATTTGGGCTCTTGACTCTCTTCGCCATCTTGGGAGACTTATTTGTTATAAAGTTTCCTAATTTACTCATTTACTGAAGTCTCCTCAGTAAGAAAGGTTTTCAGTTTTTTTTTACTTTGGTTCCATCAAGAAGGTATTAAGATACGTCACATATTTTCCATAAACTCTGAATGTTAGCACTCTAGTTGCTAATTAGATCACTGTAGTAAAGCTACTGCTCACCTCGGAAGTCTGCTGCTGGTATTAAAAGTGCATGTTTCAGTCTGCATGTCAGAATTTTTTAATGCAATAGAAGAGGATTTGAGAAGTCACTCAAAATGTTTTAGGTGTTACCACTTTATTCCAATTGAGATGACTTCAGGTGTGCCATACTTGTCATAAGTAGGACTGTTAGCACTCTTTTTCACATGGTAAAATCACCTTAGAACACACCACAATTCCTAAAACGAGAATGGTACCATCAACAAATGATTTGTAATGTAACTAAAGTCTTAAAACCTTCTATTACCTACAATGCTTTTTAATGGGGTGCTATCATGTATATTGGTCCCAAGATGGCTGCCAACACTTCTTGGATGAAGTGCTGACAGCCAATCAGATCTTACTAGTGTGCGGTAAGGCTCCGCCCAGTTATATATATATTTTTTTCCATTAACATTTTAAAAACTACTGAACACATTTACACCATTTAACAAAAAGTGATCTTTCTGGAGCAAGGGCTACCTTTTTGCCAAATTTGGTGTTATTCCGTTCAGCAGTTCGGGCTGTAGCCGTGTCTAAAGTTTCCTATGGAAAATTGCATGGGGAAAACACGTTTTGGGAGCCCCTTTTTTCTTAGCCCCCACTTGCCGAATCACCCCGAAACTTTCAAGATAGGAGCAGACCGGAGCGGGCCATAAGTTTTGAAAATTATGCCAAGATCCGTCAATCGGCGCCAAAGTTATTGGGAATAGAATGTTGCGATTTTCCTATGGTAACTAGGTCCTAACTATAACTACCTACTGGTGACCGCCAGTAGGTAATATATACACATATATATAACCAAATCTAAAACCTAGTCCTGTGAAGCATAAATCAATATGAACAAGTTACTTCCCTTCAATAACGATATATCTGTAAGAAACATATGTTAGTTATAGATTCCTTACCTTAGAATTACCCCCAGGGATCAGATTGAGTCCGGAAATTTTTTAGTCAGCAGTATCCCTGAGCGTCGGTAGGTGGCATCGTCGGCATTGTGGCTGCCTGGATGATGTACCGGAAGTTACTTAGACACCGCCCTCGCCTGCGGACGTCAGTTCTGTACACTATTTTCTGCACCAGGAGCGCAGAGCCATGCAAGACACTGACCATTGGTGAACAAAACTAGGGCCCTGAAAGGATGTCCTTAACCCTAGAAATCAGGTCGCAGAACGGGGACGATGTGTGGGGTGGTAAGGAATCTATAACTAACATATGTTTCTTACAGATATATCGTTACCGAAAGAGACCATTAGTTACAGATTCCTTATCTTGGAACAGATACCCCAGCAATACTAACCCCTGAGGTCGGTCTACGAACCAAGTTCAAAACTGAAAGTCCTGGAGAACAGAACAGCCCAAGAAGCCGTCTCTCCGGTCTTGGCTGTCCAGGCAGTAGTGTTTGGTGAACGTGTGCAGCGATGCCCACGTAGCTGGCTGACAGATGTTATTTAGGGGTACTCCCCATCCCAAAGCAGTAGTAGCTACTGTCGCCCTTGTGGAATGGGCGCGCAGCCCCACTGGAGGCTCCTTCTAAGCCAAAGAATAACAGGTTTTGATGCACAGAATGACCCACCTGGAGATGGCCCGTTTGTGAACGGACCAAACTTTCTTAGCGCCCACGTAACCAACAAAGAGTTGTTCGTCCACCCAGAATTGTTTTGTGCGATCCAAAGAGAAGGAGAGCGTACGTTTTGGATCCAGACGGTGGAGCCTCTGTTCCGCTTTTGAAGGATGCGGAAAGCAGGTGGGCAAAGCGATGGTTTGGCCAATATTAAAAGTTTCCACCTTTGGAAGAAAAGAAAGTCCAGCTCTGAGGACGACCTTGTCCGGATGAACAGCCAGAATAGGAGGCTTGGAAGACAGAGCTTGTAGCTCACTCACCCCGCGCGCAGAGGTGATGGCCACTAGAAAATCAGTTTTCAGAGTGAGGAGTCTGAGAGGACAGTTATGTAGTGGCTCAAAGGGAGCGAACAGAAATCTATTTACAACAGGGGACTTGAAAAGAGAAGGCTGAAATGGCCGAGAGGTAGCCCTTAAGAGTGCTGAGAGCAGAGTCCTGCTGGGCCAAAGACAGGAGGAACAAAAGAACTTCAGAAATAGGGGTAGAAAAGGGATCCACAGCCTCTGCTGTGCACCATGCCACAAATTTGCTCCATCTGCAGGCGTATACAGTCTTAGTGGAGGGACGCCTAGCTGACAGGATTACATCACAAACTTCGCAAGGCAAGTCAAATGACGTCAACTGCCGCCGCTCAATTTCCACGCAAGGAGGTGAAGGCTGGACAGGTTCGGGTGGAGGACCGTCCCCTGCTGCTGTGACAGAATATCCTACGGAAGAGGCAGTCAGATCGGAGGATCGATGGACATGTTGAGCAGCTTGGGACACAAGACTCTTCATGCCCAATCCGGAGCCACGAGAATGACTTGGGCCCGGTCGCAATTGATCTTCAGCACTCTGGGCAGGAGTGGTATAGGCAGAAAGGCATATAAAAGACCGCAACTCCACTCGCGATGAAAAGCGTTGCCTGGCGAGTGCCGCCTTGGAAATTCCAACGCGCAGAACTGCTGACATTGCGCGTTCTCTTCGGAGGCGAATAGATCTAACCAAGGTTCTCTACACTGCAGAAAGACGTTGACCACCTCCGAGTGAAGACGCCATTCGTGATCCATAATGCACCTGCAGCTGAGATTGTCCGCCCTGGCGTTCAGTGAACCTGCCAGGTATTGAACCACCAGGGATATGCCCTGAAGTTCCAGCCAAGTACAGAGGTGCATGATCTCCTGACATAGGGTCCACAACCCCACCCCGCCCTGTTTGTTGCAGTACCACTGTGGTGTTGTCCAGAAACACCTGCACTACTCTGCTCTGGACAGAAGGAAGGAATGCCTTTAGTGCAAGCCGAATCCCCCAAAGCTCCAGAAGGTTGATGTGGCCTCTGATCTCCGCCTCTCCCATGTGGCCGCCCAATGCCAGAAGGGATGCGTCTATCACCATGGTGTGTTCTAGCTGGGGAAGGGAGAGGGATGTACCGCTGACCCAATCCCGGTTCATGAGCCACCAATGCAATTGTAGTGCAGTGCCCTCCGAGATCTGGATGCAATCGGACAGATTCTCCTGATGCTGCGATCACTGGAACTTCAGCTCCCACTGCAGAGCTTGCATATGCCACCTGGCATGATCGACCAGCAGGATGCAGGAGGCCATGAGGCATAGCAGCCCCAGGGTCATCCTGACCGAAACCCGGGATAGAGGCTGAAAGATCGGAATCATAGTCCAAATATCCTGCACTCGCTGTTCGGCAGGATAAACCCAAAACTGCGTCGTGTTCAGAACCGCTCCGATGACAAGGAGCTTCTGAGAGGGAATCGGGTGCGACTTCGGCACATTGATGGAGAACCCCAGCTAATGCAGGAGGTCAGCTGTAGTCTGGAGGTGGGAGACGACTGCCTGGGACGTGCCCGCCTTCATCAACCAGTCGTCGAGATAGGGGAAGACTGGAAACCCTGATCTGCGATGATGAGCTGTGACCACCGCCATCACTTTCGTGAACACCCGAGGGGCGCTGGTAAGGCCAAAGGGGAGCACGGTAAACTGAAAGTGCTCGTGGCCTTCCGTGAACCGCAGGTACCGCCGGTGGGCCGGCAGGACAAAGATGTATAAATAAGCGTCCTGCAAATCCAACGCTACCATCCAGTCTCCAGGGCAGACAAGACCTGAGCCAGGGTCAACATTTTGAACTTCTCCTTCCAGAGGAAGCAGTTGACGTTCCTGTGAGGAAAGATAGGATGCAGTACCTTGTCCTTCTTGGGCACCAGAAAGTAGTGGGAATAGCAACCACGACCTACTTCTGGGATAGGAGCGCACTTGATGGCCCCCTTGGCCAAGAGGGCTGAAACTTCCTGTCGGACAAGGGCCAGGTGATCCTTCGACATGCAATGGTACTGAGGTGACATGGAGAGAGGGGTAATCTCGAAGGGGAGGGAGTAGCCCCTTCGGACTACCTGCAGAACCCACCTGTTGGATGTGATGGTGCGCCAGTGGGTGAGGGGATGGCGGATCCAGCCGCCCACTGGCGTTTGGTGGCCATGGAAAGTTGGACTAGGAGGGTTTGGAGGCTGATGCAGAGCGGCCAGAGGTGGACTGGCCTACTCGTTGGCCCCCAGAACCACACCGGTGGTTCCCACATCCCCAGCCACGCTGGGGCTGAACAGTCTGCGACGACCGGCTCTGGGCGAGACGTAGTGGGGCACCCCTTCCGTAGCCACGAAAGGCAGACTGCACAGGGCGGGTGGTGGAGAGGCCCAAGTACCTGGCCGTAGCCAGAGAGTCCTGTAGGTGCTGTAGCGTGTTATCTGCCTTGTCGCCGAAAAGGCGACGCCAATAAAAAAGGGCATGTCCATAAGTGTGGATTGGACATCCCCGGAAAAAACAGTTGAACGCAACCAAGCGTAGCGCCGAAGGGCTACTGTTGTGGCAATCGTGCCACCAAGTGCGTCGGCGGTATCTAGCCCACAGCGGATGGTAAACTTCGCTGCGTCTCCACCCTCGGTGACTGCATGGTAGAGCACTGCCAGGCCTCCTCTGGGCACTGAGGTACTTGCACCACCGTATCCCACACAAATTGGATATAACAGCCCAACAGACATGCAGTGTTTACAGACTGCAGTCCCAAGCTGGAGGATAAACATCTTCCCAAGTTGGTCCATCTTCTTTGATTCCCTATCAGGTGGAGCTGTAGGGAAGGCGCACTTGGACGTAGAGGCTTGGACCACCAAGCTCTCAGGGGTAGGGTGTTAGGAGAGTAAAGTGGGGTCGCCCGGGCCGGGCGGTGGGGTCGGGCAACCATCCTATCCATAGAAGCCCCTGTGTGTTGGGCCTGGACCAGGTGCTCAAAAAGATGTCCGTTAGGCCTTCATTGAACGGCAGCAGGGGCTCCAAAGAGCTCGCTGCCGGCTGAAGCACCTCTGTCATGGGTTGGGCCTGACTGCCACCGTAGGAAGCTCAGGTGCAGAGCCTTGGCTGCCCTACGCAACACATGGCCATGTCTGAACTGGGGTGGCAGAGTGGGCTAAAAAACGGTGATGGATAAAACCCAGATCTGTTGACTGGGTGTGAGTGCTTGATTGGTTCAGATGCTCCGTCCATCACCACCCACTATTGTACCGCTTTGTTCGCCATAAATTGGCAGGGTATGCTCAGACGCGAGTCCCTTGCTCACTTTGCCACTGGATTCAAGCAAGTCGGGCTGAAGACGGCTGAAATGCCAAAAACCGGTCCTCGGAAGCCTGTTTCCGGTCCAGGGAAGGCATGGCTTGGCAGTTCGGGCTGGACTGTTCCCATGAGGCACAGGGTCAGACTGATTTGCATATGGCCATGTCTGAACTGGGGTGGCAGAGTGGGCTAAAGAACGGTGATGGATCAAACCCAGATCTGTTGACTGGGTGTGAGTGTTTGATTGGTTCAGATGCTCCGTCCATCACCACCCCCTTTTGTACCACTACGCAACACCACAGCGTATGGTGCTCCCTCCTCCATAGCCACGGTAGGAGGAGACAACATGCCTAGGTCTGGGGAGGTATCCAGACCATTGGCATCCCCCAGTTCCTCTCTCTAGTCCGGCTCGTACTCCAGCTGGTCTGTCAAAGGGTCACCAGACCCCTCCCAGTCTTCCTCACCCTCCTCTGGCTGCCAATCTAGCTGAAAATGGCCAGGGTGGAACAAAGGGACAAAAGTACCCATCGGCGCTGGATCCGGCGGCAGTCGGGGTAGAAGCCAGGGTTGATGCCGGCTGGGGGTAGAGCTGGCATCGGCTGCAGACGTGGTGCCAGTGGAATCGGCGTCGGTGGAGGTGTAACGAGGTCGACCAGCGCCGATCCGGATCCAGGCCTGGATCTAAGGGGCCCTGCGGGGCAGGAGCCGCCAGCGTCTTAGGCCTAGGGCCCTCAGCCGACTCAGTCGGGCCCAATAGATGCCATGCATCGCTTCGTAAAATTGACGAAGCTGGACGGGGGTCGCTCCCGGTCAGGCCAGTCCCAACCCTGAAGTCTCCGCACGGGGAGCCGCTGGAGGGGCACCACCCGCACCCTGCATTGTGTCAGCCGACGGGAAGTCGAACAGCGACGATGCTTCTTCGAATTACCTGACCCAGAGTGTGAAGACTTAGACGACGAATGGTGGGGATTGCTCCGCAATCTGTCCCTGCGACCTCCTTCGCGACCGGGACCTTGAGCGATGCGGAGCAGACTGCCGGGCCTCGAGGAGCTTTCGTGACAGCTCCTGCAAAGACTTCGGCCATGGTTCGGCAGTCGGAGCACGACTTGGGGTCATGGTCGCGCTCCAGGCAGCAGAGGTACACGCGGTGCGGATCCGTTACCAACATCAGTCGGGTACAGGAACCGTAGGCCTTGAAACCGAGCATCCATCGTACACCAGGAGTCGAATATTCAAAAATGAAGTCGACAAAAGTCACAAAAACCAAGTCAAAAAGTTACTGGGGGTACCGCTCTCTCACGATCTGCGCTTGCTGGTGCAGAAAAAGAAAGAACTGACATCAGTGCTTGAGGGCGGCGGCTAAGTAACTTCCACTAAATCATCCCAGAGACCACGACGACAGACGTAGAGTCGACCGACGCCACCTACTGACACGCAAGGGTACTGCTGACGAAAAACTTTCCGGATCCAGTCTGACGCCTAGGGATAATTCTAAGGTAAGGAATCTATAACTGTTTTTTTCTGATATATACATTAAATACACACACACACACACACATATATATATATATATATATATATATATATATATATATATATTCACTCAAAAAACTATAAGTTTTAGTGGTGTTATGTCATCAGTGATGTCATTTGAGATGTCACTGACCATGTCATGAATGATCTAATATGTGACATCATCAGCAGTGGATTGCGGGTGCGCGAAATATAGTTATTACAACTAACTATATAGGAGCAATTTCAATGGTTTTGTATGAGTAAAATGTCCAGCTAACTATAACACCACTAAAACTTATAGTTTTTTGAGTGAATTTCAAAGGTTTTTTAAAAGCTAATTCCTAACTATATAACTCCTGAAACCTATGGTTTTTTCAGTGAATTTCAAAGGTTTTTTTAAATGCTAATTCCGAACTATATAAGGCCTGAAACCTATGGTTTTTTCAGTGAATTTCAAAGGTTTTTTAAATGCTAAATCCTAACTACATAAGGCCTGAAACCTATGGTTTTTTCAGTGAATTCGCAAGGTTTTTTAAATGCTAATTCCTAACTATATAAGGCCTGAAACCTATGGTTTTTTCATTGAATTCGCAAGGTTTTTTAAATGCTAATTCTATTAGCGGATAACGTTTTTATATATTAAAACGTTTTTAAAATCTCAAATGCCTGCTTTGCTAACAGAGTTTTTAAGCACAGGCTCTTTTGTCTCTGGTGGCCATCTTGGGAGACTGCTTATCAGAATTTTTTTAATGAAATATAAGAGGATTTGAGAAGTCACTCAAAATGTGCCCTAATTTTTCTTTCTTCAGCACTAATCATAATTTCTATTGCAAAATGAACCCCCTCATTTTGTTCCTTTGCAAATTAAATGTTTTAAGTGTTAACACTTTATTCCAATCAAGGTGACTTCAGGTGTGCCATACTTTTGTCATAAGTAAGACTGTTAGTGCTCTAGTTGTTCTTTAGAACACTCTGGGACATTCTGTCATTGGGCTATAGTTGGGCTACATCTGGCTGATATTTGGGCTACATTTGTTTTTTTTTGTCTCTGGTGGCCATCTTTGGGCTACATTGGGCTACATTGGGCTACATTTGGGCTCTAACATATATATAGCCCAATGTAGCCCAATATATATTTTTCAAAGTTAATTTTCGTAAAAACCACTGGAGCACATATCTTGAGACATAGCAAAGGCACATCGGGCTACCAGTCCCTACAATTTTGGCAAGTTTGGTGGAAAACCATTCAGCCGTTCGGGCTAAAAGTGAGTCCAACCGCCCTATGGAAATTAACATGGGGAAAACACGTTTTGGGACCCCCCTTTTATCTCGGCCCCCGCTTGACGAATCCCCCCCAAACTTTCAGGGAAGGACCAGAGCGCTGCGAGGCAAAGTTAAGGAATATTTCAGGAAGATTCCTCAACCGGCGCCAAAGTTATTCCCAATAGAATGTTGCGATTTCCCTATGGAAAACAATCCTAACTGTATATACCTACTGGCTATCGCCATTAGGAGAGAGAGAGATATATATATATATCCTTTTTTTCAGGGGGGGGTATCACCACCACAGGATTCATTCAGAATGCCTTTCCACACTCAAATACTGGGTCACAAATTTTCAAACCTCAGTTTTGGTAGGGAAGTAATAGCAACTAGTTATCAGCTATATGGCAAAGACCCAGGCGCCTCTAGGTACCGACCTATTCTTAAAACATACAACGGTTAAACTCTGAACGACAGAACTAAGAGCAAGAAATGAAAACAACTACCAAAAAGAGTTTTAGGGAACAGGACACAGATTCAGTAATAATCCTGATGAAAATGCGGGGAGACAGGGTGTGAAGGGAGAACAGGGTTTGAAAGGGAGCAAGTTTAAATTGAAAAAGAACCATGTAGTTGAGGAACTACGGGGAGAACAAAGGGCAGCGGAACAAAGAGGACAACAAAACTTTTAATTTTTTTAAATACAAACAGGGTGAATGAATCCTTGTAGAGCATGTTGGCATGTTAAAGATGTGGAAAATGGACAGGAGGTAACATAGGAAAAGGGTTGGTACTAACGTCCACCTTCAGTGTTATAAACTCAATGGATTATTGAAAATAAATTTAATTTTTCATCCTGCTGTCAGTTTCATTATTGAATAAGAAAAGGGAATTTTAATTTGAATCCCTGCAGTCCCGGTGGAGCGGGTGGTGTTCTCCTTTGCCTACATTGTTTGTGGTGCCCTGAGCGTACTTCCCCTTTACTCCTGGTTCCTGTGCTTGTGCTGACTCGAGAGTCCCCCCGCTGCCGCTTTCTGTCACCTGCGGCCGCCGAGCGGGGGACTCCATTGCCCAGGATCCTTTGCTGGGGCGCCGCCTGATGACCTCATCCCAGCGCCCGGAGGACATTTAAAATCCCTGCAGTCCCGATGGAGCGGGTGGTGTTCTCCTTTGCCTACCTTGTGGTGCCCTGAGCGTACTTTCCCTTTACTCCTGGTTCCTGTGCTGACTCGAGAGTCCCCCCGCTGCCGCTTTCTGTCACCAGCGGCCGCCGAGCGGGGGACTCCATTCCCCAGGATCCTTTGCTGGGGCGCCGCCTGATGACCTCATCCCAGCGCCCGGAGGACATTTAAAATCCCTGCAGTCCCCGCGCCGCGGGACCGCGCGCAGGCCAGCGCCGGGCAAAGGGCGGGCCCTCTGTGGCCCTCAGAGGCCTAAAGAGACTGGACTGGGCAACGGACTCTGGTCGGAAAGTAAATACCTCCTTTATTACATATTTAGGCGTGTATAGGTTTATTATGCGCGATTTTAATAAGGTTAAAGTTGCATTGATTCCTCGCCCTGTAACCTACTAGTGTGTTAGGCTATTTGTGCTTCCGGAAGTGTTTGATCAGGTAGATCGTTGTTATTCAATATTGTTAGCTGTTTGGTTTACATCTTATTCACGTTGTGTAACTATGTCCAACTGTAAAAATTCTACCAAAGGCCCTGGAGTATCTACACTTGACAACTACCTGGTAAAAGTGGTCTCTAAGATCAATAGTGATCGGAGAGCTTCACTAGGGAAATCAGGCTCTCCGTGGCTACTGCTCCCCAGCTCCCTCTCCGATACAACAGTGATTTCCCTTGAGGCTAACGCTGACTAAGGAAGTAGGGGAATGGTAGTGACGGACGCCCAGGTACACCCACCCCCATTAGAAGTAATTCCCGACATTGCTGCGAGTCCTGCTGGCTCATCTGGGCCAGATGAGAACAGCCCCAAAATAGTAAGAGCAGTCAGGGCATGCAGGAAAGTCTCAACCAAAAGGGGTGGTGGGGGGCAAAGAAAAGTATTAGAGTGTAAGCTTTCCCCTCGCAAAAATAAAGGCAAGCATGGGGGACATGATTTGCCGGATACTGCTGCAGGCTGTAGTAACATGGAACAATTTGAAATTTTACTGGGTGCGTTTGAGGCTAAACTAGAGACAAAAATGGTTGAAATTATTACTCCACTGTTGCATAAAATAGATGGACTTACCTTAGAAGTTGATAGACTGATGGCTATTGTTAATACTCAGTCTATTCCGGTTGAAGTGGGTAAGGTTGCAGATAAAGCCCCCATTGAGGGGCAGCATCAGGATGGAAATAGCCCTGTACATTTATTGCAACGAGTGGAAATTTCCACCAAAGAGAGGCCCACACAAACTCAGACACCCTTAGTGACTCAAGGGCCGTCTGGTTGCAAAAAACCTGATCCCATTGCCATAGAGTTAAATGATAGCACAAGTCCCAGAATCGACCTCCCCCCTGAGGCTGCATCCTTTGTGTGCATACTTTCAGGGGTTCCTGAGCTGAAACAAGAGAAATCAGAGAGCTATCAAGAGTTAAAAAATAAAGTAGCCTTCTGGCTCTCCAAGAATAGACCCCTACCCTCTACTATAGATGGTCGAATTCTAAATGTTCGAAGGGTGGGGTGGCTCGGTCACATGACTAAAGATATATCGGGCGATCTGGTCATTGTCAACTTTGGGAGTGCTCATGTAATTCCATTCCTTAGAGGCTGGTGTCCGCAAGGTGGTGATGGCCCGACTGTAATATGGGAGCTCTCTGACTTTTATCCTAAAGCCCGCCCTAGTACTAATGTGACACCCTTGCTGTCAAGGCCTAACAACATCCCTATTCGGGGTCGGACAAACCTGTTAAGCATTGAGTATTTGGTTTCCGCTGGAAGATATGCTCCACTGTCTCATCTTGACGAAAATGATTGAGTCACTGCGTGGCAGGTTTTATGTAATACAGGGGAAAAGAGGGGCTCTACACCAGTTGATTTAGGCATGGAGGTTTTATCCATTGCTCAGTGCTCTGAAACCAGTATTAGTGTTAGTACATCAACGGCACAAGACAATACTGCACCTATCCCCTCAGCTACCGTGCCAGTCCAGCTTGCAGTATTAAACCCTCATTTGTTGGACTCCGACTACACTAAGTGTGTAGGTTGGAATATAGCTGGGCTTGAGTCCCGCTTGTGTATCCCGGACTGGACGGATTTTATAGATCAAAGGGGAGGCTTGGTCTTTTCAAGAAACTTGGGCACTTCTGCCGGTGTTTCGAGTGGGGTTTTTAAACTTCAGCAAACCCGCTGTAAAAGGACAAAAAGGGCGCCCGCTGGAGGGCTGACAACATGGGTTCGCCAATGTGAGGGTGTACGGGCTGAGGAAATTGCCATAGACAGTCCAGATATATTGATAATTAGGATTAGATCTTCCAAAGGGTTAAATACCCTTTTGGTTAATATTTATGTTAAGGGCGTCCAGGGTGGAAGGGTCTCACCTACCCTTCTCATTCTGGACGACTTCCTCTCTAGTGTATCTGAAGAAGGGCACAAGGTGGTGTTGGGGGATTTTAATACATGCTTTGAGCCCCTGGGTACAGAAGATGGTTCCCTTACAGAGGAAGAAGATATGTTGTGGGGTATACCACAGCTCGAGTTACCACCGATCGGGAAATGGTCTAGCTCAGCCACATATATTAAGGGGCTGTGCCTAGATTTGGGCCTTAGGGCAACTAATTGTAGGGTAAAATCTGACAGGATGTGTAGTCACACATTCAACAACGGCAGACAGTAGTCGTATCGACTATATCTTAGTCGACATACAGCTGTGGGCAGCGGTTGTTGATATGGAAATCATGGAACGCCCCGAAAGTGATCATGACCCGCTTGTATTGGCTTTAAGGGATTTTAGCTTTCAAAGGACCACGAGTTGTGAAACAAATGTAGGCCCAGCTGAGGTCACCTTAAGTAATGATATGAGAAGGGTGCGCTGGCCTAAAATTGCCGTGGATGAAGGGGCGAGAAAGGAGATTAGAACATTAGTGTCCAGATCTTTGGGGCTTTTGAATAATTGTGGGTCGCAGGACGAGATTAATGTGAATCTCACAAGTATACATATCGATTTGTTTATGGGCCTCAAAAAGCTGTTTACTAAGATTATCCCCAAACAGGTTAGGGTGATGAAGCCTAGAGCAGTTACATGGTATGATGAGTGCCGACGGACACAAGGGGACTTATTTTTAGCAATTAAATCCAAAACCCCGGACGAATCAGGTCCTGTAGAAAAGCTTACAATGATGCTAAACGCAAGGCTAAAACTAACTGGGATGAGGATCGGTGGTTAACTTTGACCGAAGCTTGTGGTTATCAAAATATTCAACAGTTTTGGCATCTCCTAAATTGGGGGAAATGCCAGGATGATCACCCTAGCCCAGCATCTGTTGGTCAACAACAGTGGGTAAGCTTCTTTGAGGAACAATTTAGGAGAAACAATGTTGTTTTGGTTGATCTCCCATGCTCTGTTCCTGAGGAATTACTCACGTTTTCTATTCCTGAGGTTAGAAATGTTATGAAAACAATTCAGAGAGGTAAAGCACCTGGCCCCGATTGCATCCCTGCCGATGTATTTCTGCAGGATCAAGACCTCTGGGCCCCATATATTTCCCATCTGGTAAATGCACTTGCTTCTGGAGCAAAGGTCCCCGATTCCTGGTACGGGCCGAAATTCTACCAATTTACAAGAAAGGCGATCGCTCGGTTCCCTCAAACTACCGACCGATCAGCCTCATTGACGCGGTGCAAAAAATAACAGCCCTCCTCGTCTTAGGTAGGATCCAGGAATGGATTAATGATTTTGATATCCTTACACCTTTGCAGGCAGGTTTCCGGTCCCATGTGAGCACTCTTGACCAAGCACTTCGTGTTGTGCTCCTATATTGGAAGACAGTTGCTATTGGCAAGGGCAAGCTATATGCTGCCTTTGTGGACCTAAGGTCCGCATTTGACCTTGTTCCTAGGGCCAAGCTGTGGGAATGCCTATTGAAAATGGGAATGCCTGCCGTTCTTGTGCGACTCTTAGTGAATCTATATGCCCACACTTTTGCTCAAGTACGTTGGGGCAAGCCTGGGGAGGTTACGGATAGATTTCCAGTTGCCAAAGGTGTTAGACAAGGGTGTGTTCTGGCCCCTACCTTGTTTTCCCTATTTATTAATGGGGTCACTAATTATTTTGTGAACCACCCTACGGATGCTCCTACACTGGCGGGCATGAAAGTACCTCTGCTCATGTTCGCGGACGACACTCTGTTAATATCTAAGACGAGGCAGGGTCTCCAGGAGGCCCTGTCTAGATTTGAGTTGTTCTGCCGCGAGCATGAGCTGGAGGTTAATGTGTCCAAAACAAAGTTCATGGTACTGAGAGGACCTTCTCCAATTGCTGCCAGGGTTACAATGGGTGGTACCACCCTTGAGCAGACTGCGTTATTCACATACTTAGGTGTCACCTTTAGTGAAAACCTTAGTTGGAAACCGCAAGTCGAGCTCCTGGCACTAAAACATGCGCAAATAGGTGGAGCCCTCCTCAAAGAACATAAAAGTTCTTACACCCGGCCAATGTCCCCGCTCATGAAAATTTATGGCACAAAAATCTTACCCTCTGTTCTTTATGGAGCAGAGCTTTGGGGCTACAGCAATCTGGATCACTTAAAGCTTGTCTAGAGGTAAGGGATTCCCTGGGCTCTGACAATATAGGATGGTTCAAAGGGGTAAGGTCCACTCTTTGCGCCATGGGGCTTGGTGAATTATGGCATAACCCTGACTCGGCCACCTTTCCTCCCAAAAAAGAGCTGAGAAATCGCTATTGAGAATGGGTTGTTGGTAAAAGACATTCGGAATTGATAGGAAGTTCTCTCACAATAACATTTGTTCTTCTGAAGGATGTTTCTTCTTTTGAAAAGTACTGGGATGTCATCACCAAGCCCCTGGATCTTTCAGAGATTAATTTAGTTGACCCAGAGTTCTTCGACATTAACGAGAGGGTGGCAACATACATTGCAAGGGACAGCAATACAATCATAGATTATATATTAATTTCTCCTGGCTTGTTACATAATGTTATCTTTTATAATGCTATACAAACTACATTTAGTGATCACAACCCAGTGGTGTTGGAACTGGATAATAATTTGTTTATATTTTAAAAAGCTGCAAATACTGAAACCAGGTTAGATTTAACTGTCCTGGATCAGGGGAGACGGGTAAAATGGAGTAAAATCATCCCTGAGGACTTTTTTCACTCACTTAATTTAAAGGTGGGGAAGGAACTTAACACCTGTAGGGAACCACTGAAGTTTGGTGGGAACATTATTTCCTCATTCGAATTAATCTGTCGACAAGTGGCTGAGGATTTAAAGAGTAAGTCGAAACATAAGGTCCAAAGGCGCAGGGGTGGTTTGATAAGGAATGCTCTAAAACCCATAGAGATCTACTCATAGCACTAAAAAAGACACCTCGAGATAGACAGGAAGTCGCCAGGCTAAGGAAAAAGTATAATACAACCGTTCTGAGGCGAAAGAACGAAGTTAAAAAACAAGCATGGGATCAACTCTACGAGGTGACCACTTTGAGGGACAGCGCCAAATTCTGGTCAATAGTTAATACCTAACACACAAAAGAGCAGACCAGGTCTACAAAGGGTATGTATCCATAGAGGCTGCTGTGAAACAGTAGGATGCAGAGGTGGGCTGAAGCTGTTGGCTAACAGAGGCTAGAACAATTCCCATCAGCCCAACATTGTGGAATTTCATCATGTGGGAATTGATGATCACTCAAAAACCTCACCCGGCCATATAGTGCTGGGAATCAATGCCAAAATTCTGACCATACTGTCCCTCAAAAAAGTGCAGTGCTCAAGTGTTCGTGATAGATAAAACTGACTACTTAGACTCAAGGAATGTTCAGACAAAAGTCTTGGTGTCAAAAATTAAAAAACACACCGAGTAGTTTGATACTAAAACTACCCTCTGGCGCTGATTTTTGCAGGATGGTCGACATGTTTCAGCCTATAGGGGAACTACCCCGGCTTTCTTCAGGACCTTTAATATTAAATTACTACTGCAACTAAAGATAATTTGTGATATGAAGGACAACATAAAATGTACTTAAGAAGAGTTACATATCTACCGAGAACTT
Organism: Lissotriton helveticus; assembly: GCF_964261635.1. NCBI lineage: Eukaryota > Metazoa > Chordata > Amphibia > Caudata > Salamandridae > Lissotriton > Lissotriton helveticus. The sequence continues at coordinate 835,318,885 of NC_136068.1, forward strand.
TCAGTTCCAAAGTTCACTGGAGGAAGAGAGACATAACTTCTTCCTGTAGGGAGACAAAAGATAACACAACAACACATAGTCACCCACATACATCCGCATGGATACACAATCGTGTATCCATTGTGGGGCAGGCAATAATAGAAACAGGAACATCTTGAAAGCACTGTGCATGACAAAAACAAAATCTTATTATATGGAATAAAGTTCTCCCAACTGCATCTTGTTAGGATGGTGCGAGTTGTGAACATACAGAGGCACGAGACCACATTCAGAGTGCCTCAAGGAGGTGAAAAGAACTCCAAGACACCTTGCAATACCCGTTTGAATATGATCTGCAACATCCTTTACCACTTCTGGTTATTATTCCCAGTACATGCATGTCACGTGGCACTGGGGCGGCCTGTGAATTCTTCCCATTAAACAGAGGCAATAAGTTAGTTATGTCGTCACCAAAGTAATGTGGCTCGTATCCAACAAAGTGCTCTACAGCAAGCCAAGTCTAAGGTATGCTTGAAGCCTCTGTGAGATGCCATCTTGTGAGCTACAACCCTACTTCAACTTCTCACCAAAAAACATTTGATCTTAAAAGGAATACCATAGGCTTCCCGCAAAACTGGTTTTGCAGGTTCATTCCTCCTCTTTACTGAGCAGATAGTACCTTGGGCCCATAGCGGCACCTCAGAGGATCAATGTACCTTAGTCTTTGTTCCTACTCATCATAGATTCCTATACCATGTGACCTCTGCAACTCATCTGAAGGTGCTTCTTGACACCTGAAAGCACCGAAACACATCCACTCCTTAGCACACAAACATTTCAACTACTCTCAGCTCTAAGTCAGAGGTCCTTCTTAAGGTAAGCCAAGCTGTTGAGTAATGAAGTGTTAGCAGCAGGGTGATCTGTAAAAACGGTCAGGACGTTTTGCATTCAGCAAGTCTCAATTTTCCTCAAAGCAGAATACTTTTATTTGAATGTTCTTTGTGTGTAAACAACTGTTATCTGTATTATGTATTTAAGGGCACGGATTATGAAGATCATTATGAAACGGGATAAGATCTTTACAGTTGCTGAGATCGCATGGAGATATAATCTTATCATTCTCTCATCTTGCCTACACCCCCAAAGAAAACGCTCTGAAATGATGCTAGACTTAAGTTGCAAAAGATCCACCAGTCGAGAGAAAAAAATACTGAGGCAACAATGTTGAGCCATTTATAGTTCATCCATAGTGACTCACAAAAGAAAGGTATAAAAAATGATCAACATGGAAATATTCCTGATTAACCAAGAGTTTAATAATGGATACGTAATAATACAGCGCTGTATGTACCACCTTTCATAATTACTGATTAACAATTAAAGCCATTTAAACAAATGATGAGAACGTAGAATCCTGGGATTTTTGTTGACTTGCTGGTCCTAATGTACTAGAAAAGCTCCTGGACAGTCAAGAAAGCAAATTGTTAAGACTGTCCAATCTCATAGTACTATGGTACTGAAGAAAAGAGCTCACAAAAAGTGAGTATTATACTCAGACAGGAATACAGTTAGTAAAAATAAGATGCAGAAAGCTTTCGTACCTTGTGCTAGAAGAAGAGCAACCATTTCCTCATGTCCTTCTCGAGCAGCTTCCATCAAAGGTGTATAGCCTTCATCATTAACCTCTTCTAGATTTGCTCCTCTTTCTATGAGCAGAGCTGCCAATTCTACATGCCCACCACAGGCAGCCAAGGTAAGTGGAGATTCAAAGGAATCTGCAGGCATATTGACCTGGGCACCACTATCCAAAAGCAACCGGGCTACTTCAACATGCCCATCCTAGGTATTTTCAATAATAAGAATACAAAAAACAAAAAAAACAACAACAAAAACTCAATGTTAATTCATATACATTATTAATGAAAAACATACATTTTAATTTGGCATGTTGCTTTAAAATTAATAATGAAAGATCTTCATTAAGAAAGAACAAAAATGAATTACATTGTACCATTTTTTGAAATCTTCACTTAACATCACCATTAAGCATTATTATTATACAGCTTATAGAGCACCTGGTTACTCCAACGGAGTATCTCCGCACTAGAACACCAGATTAGTACCCAGCAGCTGGGCCAAGACCACCCGCACACCATGCAACCAGAACCCCCTAAAGAACAGCTACATAAGGCCTATTTCCCACCATCACGGTGAAAGCGGAATAGCCATGTCTTAAGTTTTTACGAAACACAGTCTCCGACTGGCACATCCTTAGGTCAGCAGGGAGGTTATTCCAGGCTTTCCCTGCAAGGAAGCCGAAGGAACTCCCACTCGCCCATGCCTTCTGAACCTTAGGCACAATCTCCTTCGCCGTGCCCAAGGACCTTAGGCAACGTGCCTGTCTATAGGCGGTAAGAAGGGGGAGCAAGAATCCAGGACCTTTCTTATTGAAAATCCGGTGAGTGAAACATAAGGCCTTAAAGATGACTGGCTTGTATGGGGAGCCAGTGTAATTTCCACAATGAATCCCCTACCGAGGCCCGTCTAGGAATGTTCAAAATTAGGCAGGCCACAGCATTCTGCACCTTCTGCAGTATGTACAGATTTTTTTGGGTCACCCATAGGTACAAGATGTTACTATAGTCTAGGCGCGACTTAACTAGAGCCTGTGTAACAGTCCGTCTAGCCTCAATTGGGAGAAGATCCACAATTTTACGTAACATCCTCAGAGTACCAAAACAGGCACCCGCCACTGCTGATATCTGTTCAGAGAATGAGAGGGAGTCATTAAACCACACTCCAAGATTCTTAACCTTGGCCTTGGGGTTAGGGGATTGTCTCAGCTCCTCCAGCCACCACAAGTGTGACCAAAGGGAGGGCTGCTTACTAACTACCATCACCTCCGTCTTACCCGTATTCAGCTGCAAACAGCTGAGCTTCATCCAATTGGCAAGCTCACCCAAGCAGGCCTTGAACTTGGCAGCCGTTCCTACCTCCTTTTGCTCCAGGGTAACTATCAACTGTGCATCATCAGCATATGATACCAGTTTTACCCCATGTCTCATCACAATGTTTGCCAAGGGGCGCATATAAACATTGAACAGGGTAAGGCTGAGAGCAGAAACCTGCAGCACTCCTTGCGACAATGGATAGACTCTGGATTCAATAAGATGCTGTAGGACCTGGAAGGATCTATTCTCCAGATAATGTTTTATCCATCTCCATATCACTCCCCCGACCCCGGCCTCCCCCAGCCGTTCTAAAAGTAGGCCGTGGGAGACTGTGTCGAAAGCGGCACTTAGGTCTAGGAGGATCAGAGCAGTTGTTCTATCCTCATCGGCAGCCCTCTTCAAAGCCTCTGAAGCAAAAAGAAGTGCCGACTCTGTACTATGTCGGGGTCTAAACCCTGACTGAGTTTCATGGAGTACTTGTTTCTCTTCCAGAAAAAGGGACAATTGACTGTTAATCAATCAATCACGGCATTTGTATAGGGCGCTACTCACCAGGGAGGGTCTCAAGGCACTGGGGGAGGGGTAGGTTACTGCTCGAACAGCCAGGTCTTGAGCTGCTTCCTGAAGGAGAGATGGTCTTGGGTTCGCCAAGTTGGGTGGGGAGGGAGTTTCAGGTCTTGGCTGCCAGGTAGGAGAAGGATCTTCCTCTGGCGGCGGGTCTGCGGATGCGTGGTACGGTGGCGAGTGCGTGGCTGGTCGATCGTAGCTGGCGGGAAGGCGTGTAGAAGGTCATGCGGTCGTTGAGGTACTTGGGGCCCAGATTGTGGATAGCCTTGTGTGCGTGGGTGAGGAGTCTGAACGTGATTCTCTTGTTGACGGGCAGCCAGTGCAGGTCTCTCAGGTGTCCGGTGATGTGGCTGTGTCGGGGGATGTCGAGGATGAGTCGTGCGGAGGCGTTCTGTCACTTGTCACAATGTATATATTCTCCGACAGCCTTGCAAATGTAAATTTGGGTATTTTTTATAAATGAAGCCATTTATAAAAGCTCTTAATATCCTAAATGATTTGTGTGTGTATTACAATTGATTTTTCATTGTTTGAAAAGTCATTTTGAGTAATCCTATTGCCTCAAGAAATATACTCTTAGCACCCGACAAAACCATTTGTATTCTAGTACAGCTTAAGAGCAGCCAGGTATAGCACCATGTTCTCCTATGGTTCAGGTCCATTAAGGAGCACTCAAGGTGCTCCTACATTTTCAATCTGTACTTCACTTATAAATGACCTGAAATGGGTACGTCTTATGATGCTCTTGGTTTACCTAATTAGCAACAAGACATTTTCCAAGAACAGAGAATATAACGTTGTCTATCTCGGAAGGAGCTGGAGGAAGTAAATGTATATGTGTAGGTCTTCTTAAAGTGTCAACATAGTTGGGAAACAGAATGCTTAACGTCAATGCAGGAGGAAAATAGTTTGGGAGAAGATTGAAGATAGATAACAAAAGCGTGTACAGAGTTCCCCAAGGGGATGAAATAAATTGGTTCTCTCTCTCAAGAAGATTGAATCGTGTAGCAGGGAATCAGATAAACCCTTGACGGAATTAAGGATGCCTCACACAATTAAAAGGCTGGACAACAATTGCCATCCTACCTCATGATTGTATCGTGTCATCATTGGCCTCCTGCTCCAGCTGGCAGTGCAATGCCTGCCGGGTAGCACGTGGTGCTACTCTTTGGTGGAGTTCTTTTATTCCTGGCCAAAAGATGCATATGTGTGTGGAACCTCAGAAGTGCAGTAGTGAGCGTGAGTGAAGGTTTAAAATAGGTCAGTAGAGTCCATTAAGAACACTTTAATGATATGGCTCACTGCCTAGTTAAAAGGTAAAGGGAGGGGTAGCGAGGCACAAAGATTTAGGTACATCAGGGTGGTGGTGACGTTCGAAATTTCCTTACCCGCAATCCCTGGTGGACGAGCCCCACAGTCTGTCCTTGGGGGGCCTGAGCAGGAAGGAGTTTCCTAATTGGGAAGGTGGACAAGGTATGTTTGGTGTTCGTGATCGGTGTCGTCTCTGCGGTGTGTAAACCGTCAGGGACAACAAATGCTGTTAATGATCAAAAAGTATATGCGTCAATCAACCCCCATCGTTGCCGAGCTCCCCATCTTACCTAGATCGCTCGAGGCGCTAAGCTTGTAAGCACCTACCCATCCCACAGCGGCGGAATCGCAGGACAGCCGGTGGGTCGGTTTGTAACTGCGGGGTTTAAAAGCAGGTAGCCGCAAGGGTTGTGGGTGGGTGTGTCCAGGGTGCGTTGCTAGGCAGTGCGGGAGGGCGTCGTATGGAAAGCGAAGGCGGTCAGAAGACGCTGCTAGGAAGCGTCTACAGTGGAGCGCCATCTTAGAGTGGTGAAGTTCCATTTATGAGGAATGCACTCGGTCCCAGGAACAGTGAGGACGGAGGATACTCGGGCCCCAGTGTGGCAAAGGGGATAAGGCACATAATAGGGGGACAGGCTGAGCATAGTGTATCTGGCCAGCATATTCCAAGGAACGGAGTCATTGAGCCCCTGGACATCTGTCTGAAGACGGTGCACCCACCGCTGTTCCATCCTATAGAGTGCCTGTTGGTTAAAGGATGGGTGGCATTCAAGGATAGTCCATTGTATGTGTTGGGCCAAGTGATCTTGTTGTCTACAGTGTTCGTACAACCTCGTGTGTGTCTTCTTACATCGGATGTTGCTATTATGCTCCATGATGCGTAATTTGACGGTACGCATCGTCATCCCGATGTATATTAATTTGCAAGGACACGTAAGCAGATAGATGCATTTTGCACTGTTACAGTTAGTGTGTTTGTTACGGTGCCACACGAAATCATTGGGGAGTTGTAGAGTTTTGCCCTGGATAGTCTGGGGGCATACTACACAGGACCCACATCGATGATGGCCCGTGACTGGGGGCAGATCCCACAAGGTATTAGGCGGACGTGTGCTGGATTTTTTAGGGCGGGTGTGGATCAGAGTGTCTTTAAGGTTGGCTGTCCTTTTGAAGGCAAACCGTGGACGTGGTAAATCGAGGCCCGCCGTATTTAGGATTCCCCAATGTGAGTTCACAGTCTTCTTTATGAACGTGGAGTTCCTTGTGTAGGATGTAACACAAGTGATCAAGTCATCCTTCTCCTTGGTGTGGGTTTCCATAAGTGAGTCTCTGTTGTTGTTGAGGGTCCTCTTAGATGATTTTTTAAGGAGTTGTGTCGGGTACCCCCTGTCTGTGCACGTCACTACTATGTGCATGTACACACCTTGAACCATATTGATTTATTACAGTATGCTTCCACATGTATAGTTCCCACTGAATGTACCTAGGACTGATTGTACCCTTTCTCTCCTAACATTTAGGGCGGGAACACTTGCAGGATCTCCTCCTGCCCTGACATACAGGTTGTATAAGAAATTTCTTTCAACTAGGTTGAAATTTCCCGCGTGCTGATGAGCATATATAGGTCCTGACGAATTGCCTTCATGGCAAGAAACATGTTGACTGCACCTTAGGTGAGGGTTGAACGAGGGCAAATTACCTAAATCTTTGTGCCTCACTACCCCTCCCTTTACCTTTTAACTAGGCAGTGAGCCATATCATTAAAGTGTTCTTAATGGACTCTACTGACCTATTTTAAACCTTCACTCACGCTCACTACTGCACTTCTGAGGTTCCACACACATATGCATCTTTTGGCCAGGAATAAAAGAACTCCACCAAAGAGTAGCACCACGTGCTACCCGGCAGGCATTGCACCGCCAGCCCGCCGCTGGAGCAGGAGGCCAATGATGACACGATACAATCATGAGGTAGGATGGCAATTGTTGTCCAGCCTTTTAATTGTGTGAGGCATCCTTAATTCCGTCAAGGGTTTATCTGATTCCCTGCTACACGATTCAATCTTCTTGAGAGAGAGAACCAATTTATTTCATCCCCTTGGGGAACTCTGTACACGCTTTTGTTATCTACTTGTAGGACACGTACACTGGACCCCGGTAAACATTGTCCTTGGTTGTCCCTCTTTTGTTAACAGAAGATTGAAGATTACATACATAAAGTGGTGCTTTATACGTTTTTCAGTTACATTTCATGATTACATTTGTAAGTCATGGTGAGATTAAGTGATTTGTCCGTATGGTTAAATATGAGGTCGTTTAGAAGTAGGGAGAAGAAAATAAGTTCCTTGCCTATAACTGCAGTTATCCAGTATTGGTATCATTCACAGATTCACATGCTTGAAACATTCCCCATCATCGAAGTGAGAGCCCCACAGTATCATAATCAAACAGTAGTAAAAAAACGATCATAGGCTATAATGACTGTAGGCCATAAGTTTACTAGCCTATCTATATCCTTTTTAAAAAATGACCAACCTTCAACTATAACCAATCAGCTGCTAGCACCCTCTGGAACTGTAGTATGGATAGTGGGTTCATTGTCGACATTGCTAAGTTAGCATGAGCTTCGCTGCCATGAGGCTGTTTTTCCGCACAACACTCCCTTCACATGTGACATTTGGTGAGAATCTGAGGGACTTAGCCTCTCTTGGAAAGATTCCAGAGGGGGATAGCAACTGATTGGTGTAGGAAGCTGGGTTTCTGTTGCAGTAAACCCCCTCCTGCCAACCACTTTTTGCCAGATTTCTGATGCACTTTGACTTGATGTGCCCGGGGTCCCTGCCAATCAGGTTCCCAGGGCCGGTGTTCTTTCCCAAAACTGTACCTTTGTACCCCCAATTGGCAACTCTCTGGCCACATTGAAGTCCCTTGTAAAATGTACCAAGGGCGTTGTGACTAGGGAAGGCCTCCAAGTGCTGCAGCACATTCTGTGGCACCCTTAGATGTCCTGTACCTGAATACACACTGTCCTTGCAGGATGCATGTTTTGGTGCAGAGAACAGTGAAGAGTTGACATGGCACACATACCTGTGTGCAATGCCTGCAACCTACTGCCTATGGTATAGGTAAGACACCCCTCTAGCTGGGTGCAATATACTACCGGTGAGGGTACAGTTGCATGGGCACTGTACCCCTACAGTGTCCAAGTCCATTATTTGACATTGTCAGTGCAATAAAGCCAAAAAGAGTATATGGTCTGGGAGTATGTCATTACGAACTCCACAGCACCATAATGGCTTTACTGAATTCTGGGAAGTTTGGTAGCAAACGTCTCAGCATAAAAAACCCACACTGATGCCAGTGTGGGATTTATTTTACAATGCACTCAGAGGGCATCTTAGAGATGCCCCCTGAAAACTACAAACCTATGGTGGGTTCCCTGACTGATAAACACCAGCCTGCCACCACAAGACATATTTCTGGACCCTCTGGACCCCTTGGGTGGAAGACGTTGCTCCCTGAGCCCAGAAACAAAGCCTTTCTTGGGCAGAGATATTCAAACCACCCCCAGATCAGGAAGAGCCATCTGTGGCAGGGGAGCTTCAAATGCATTCCTGCCATTGTAACGCAACCCCCAGCCTCTCCTGCCATCAGGAGCAGGCCCCCTTCCGGTCTCCCCTCTTTTTCAGGTGGAAGACCGATGGGAAAAATTAGAACAGCCCAGAAGGTGTGCCCACCTCTGCCAACCCCACCCCTTAGGTGGGGGAGGCGAGGTGAAGTCCACTCTTCAGTGCCCGCCATCTTGCAGAAGGCAGACACTCTCCAATCAGTGTTAGGGACTGTGCCCACTAACCCACGTGGAGTGAGCACAGCAAGGGTGTAGTTCCCTAAGGTCAGTAGCCCATTGGCTACTACCTCGAGACCCCTAAAACGCCCCTTAAATATAGTATTTAGTGGGCATCACTGAATCCAGAAGGCAGATTCCCACAAGAAGAAAAGACGACGCCCAGCAGAGGAGACTGCAGAAAAGAACTGACTTGGCCCCAGCCCTACCGGCCCGTCTGCAGATTCCATAGACCCTGCGCCAAAAGTCGCCTTGTCCTGCAGCCAGCAAACTCTAGAACCCCTGGGAGAACTGACTGCCTTCAATAAAGAACAGATCTCCTGTCACCAGCAGCTCAGTTCAAAAGAATCTCCAAAGCAAGACTCTGAGCCTGCTGAAGACAAAGAAACCATACGCCTGGAATCACCACTGCACCAGTTGCCTCCTGCCCGAGTCAAAGTGGCCTACCGGTCCCAGCGAAGTCCCTCAGCGCTCCAGAGCCCACCGTGGGTTGACCCCTCCAGGACTCCCCGCCGTCACCTGCAGCATATTCATGGACACCCCCCCACCCGCGAGTGACCCGGTAAGGTGAAATCAGACCTCAAAAGGCACCCCTGCATCCGGCCACACTGCACCCTGGAGAAGAGGACCTGAGGTGCACCTATGAGCCCCAACTCCTCCAACTTCCTTGCCCAGCTGTTGGTTCCTCACACAAGACTTCCTGGACCGAGACTGCAGCCAAAATCCAAAACCTGCAACTCCCTTTGAAAGTGACAGGTAACCTGACGCCACAACAGCACCCTGCACCCGGCCGCCAGTGTGCTGCTGTGGGTGCTTACTTTAATCCCCCCTTTGCCCTGAGTTTAAGTCCACGAGCTTTGCTCCCTCAACCTTGTGGCCTGCTTGTGAGCAGCCACAAACCGGAGGTCCCCTATCTCCCATTGGATAACAATGGGCCTCAGCACTCTGCACCCGACCGCCCTAGTGCCGCTGAGGGGGCTTTGAGAGTGCATCCTTGACCCTGGGGGAACCCTTGCTCTAATCCCAGAAACTCAAGACCGTTTACTTACCTGTAAAACGATAACCCTATTTTCCTCCGTAGGATTGCATTGACTGTTTTCTTCTGAAAAAATTCTAAGCGTGGAGGGCGTTTTGCATGGGAACTTAAACTGTTTTGAGAAAAACTGTTTTACTTACCTTTTATCAGTCACAGCATACTTTAGATACAAACTGGATTAAAAAGAAAGGAGAAAAAAATCTCCCTGTGCAATCAGATCACCATGTTTCCTTGTATGAATGGCTTCACTTTGCTACAAATTATCTATCTTCTTTAAGTGTGCTTAAATGAAAACAGTTTAGGCTTTGATCTTTCATCGTGGAGCCTATTGTTACCTAATCTTCGACAGTTTAGAGTTTTTGGTAAAGCCAACTTAATCTTCAGTCATCAATTTTACTAAATGCACAATTGATGTTAGTCTCACATAAAGTAGATTTCAATGCATCAAATGATTTCAAAAGTACAATGTACCAAAAAGAAGGTGTGGACAAACACCTGCATGATTACTTCGAAGCATAGTCTCTTTTTTCTCTGGCCACTTGTAAAATAGCATTAGTGTTCCAGTAAACCTGAATCTTGGCCTCAACTGGTCTTGGGTGGCCTTCGGTTGCTGGTCTTAAAAAGCACCACTTGAAATACTTTTGATTTCAATATTAGGGACTTTTTCTCAAGAACAGAATGTCAATGCAAGATTCCAGTAGCCTGATCTCTCTAGTTTTGCAAACAAGCACAATATTCACATATCATTACACCTTGCTCTAGCTTTTAGATTTCCAATTCTCCCTGAAGCAACTTTAAGTTGAATGATTTTTATTTCTTAAAGCAACTTAACATATCCTTCCAATTCCTTGTCATATGCTTTCCTATATGTCAGACTTTTCCACTGACTAAATCCAAAAACTTATATCACATCTAATATAAAGCAAAAAAATGTTAACTGGCAAAAAAAAAGTTCTTTCTCTTATTTTCAACATTATCTTACTTGTGTAACCGTTATGTTGGCCAGAATTGGTAGTTTATAGCTTTTGAAGCAGGCTGCTAGATTTATCTGCGACAAACTACTTCCTGTGTCATTAACAGAAAAATTTACAGATCTTTGCCAGAGTTTTCACAGCCAAAATGTTTGCTTTAAGTTTGATTCAGACTACAAATTTAGTAGAAGTACCCCGGAGATTGGTCAGAAAACCAGCATCCAAGTGAATTATTATCCCATTATGACAAAAATAGCATGAAGCAAAAAGAAAAAAACTTTAATTAACCTACCTTGCTTCTGTACATGGCAAAATGACAGTATTTAATATTAAATCAATATATAAAAGAAACCAAATTTACCATGCATGCTTCCATTAGAGCGGTGTGCATTTCATCGGTCTTGTGCTCCTGGTCAGCGCCAGCTTCCAATAAGAAACGAACCATGTCCAAGTGGCCTAAAACCAAAAAAGTAATAAAAATACATGTTATTCACTCTGTTGACTATTGTACTAATGACACCAAGAACTCCAGCATCACAATTTGTCCAGGACTGGTATGTAAGAACGGAAGTGCAATTTTTCATAAGTATAAAAATGGTTCACTGCACACCGTCTGGGTGTCCCGGCCCAAGCTCAGAAGACAACGTATTAAACCTCTGCGGCCGTTGAAATCACAATAGCTTTAAAGATAGGGGTAGGGTGAGAAGGGTTATTAAGGACTACTGCCCAGTACAAGTATTGCTAGAGTGAATAGTCTGTACTTATAAATAAGTTCACTTCCACCCATCCTCGAGACAAAAGGCAATATTTTCAGTAGCATCTACACATTTTATCTTTAGCTTGGGAGCAACAGGATGAGGAGGTGCAGTCAAACATCTTCATCAAATCCTTATTAACTGCATAGCTCTACTTGAGGCAATATTCATGGCATTGTGTTTGTAAAAGAGGTGCAGCACATCAAGTTTTATGTTGAAATTCAAAGCCTACTCCACATACAGGCAGTGGCAAACCCACACCACACCCTAACAGAAAGATATAGATAGTACACAAGGAGAAAAGCTGTTTAAAGAGGTAGTCTAGCAAAGTCTTTGGGGTCCTTGGATAACATTAGTGCATAAACTGAATATACATCTGCAGGGAATAGAGAGAAACTTTCCTAGCCATCTCACAGAGTAAACTATCAGCTAAAAATGCCAGGTAGTCGATTGATCAGTTGGATGTACGGATGATCCTGGGTTCAAATGCCTAATGTGGTAAAAATAGTTCTATTCAGAATAGATTCTACATCATCATTTTTAACAATAGCCACTGCTGATCCAACTCACTAAGAAATCCCTTCTGACAGGTTCTTTTCTGAGGTTGCGGTAGGAAGGGCACTCAAGCGGATCTTCAGTTCACTGACTAGAAACAGGCAAACCAAAGATTACTTGCTGGATCACAGTAGCATGGTAACCTGAGTCCTACAGAAGGTATAGGTAATAGAGTGAACTTTACCTTTGTGACTGAAGACAGTGGGTGAAACATGTCCATCACTTATCTGAATGGTTTCAGGAAAGGCGGCCATAATCAGACAGTAGTCAAAGAATAGATTGGAAAAAAGTCACTTACCTGTACACTGGGGTTCTTCAGTATTGTGAAATTTTATAGATTCACATGCTTGAATCTTCCTCGTAGTCCTAGTGGGAGTACCACAGTAACAGTAATGACAGTAGTGCTAAAAGCATTAGCATTAACTCCATTGAAAACTATAGTATTTAGTAACCCACTTACATGGTTTTAAAACAGCCAAACTTCAGCTACCGGAGCAGAAAACCTGGAGTACTCATCCCAGGCAGAGCCACCAAACCCCAAATTTCGAGCTCTAGTGTACACCAACAGAGGTAGCAAAAGGTGAGGCTGAACTGGGAGGAGGGAGGGTTACATGTGAATCTATAAAAGATATCAATACTGGAGAACCACAGTGTACAGGCAAGTAACCTGTTTTTTCTCCAGTATTGTATCTTATATAGATTCACATGCTTGAATCAGACTAGTTAGCAGTACACAAAAACAAACAGCGGCCATGACACTAGACTGAAATACGAGTTTATGCAGAGAGTCGCCAGAGAGCAGCCAGACCAACTGATACATCTACTTTACTACAGCCACAGAGGCAGCAATGCTTAGCAATATTCACCCATGTCGCTGCCCTGCAGATGTCAGGTAAAGATACTTCTGCGAACAGGGCTGAGGAGGCTGTAACCTTCTGAGTGGAACCTTCTGAGCCTTCACCTTTGCAGCTAGTCGACGCCCCACCTTTTCATGGCAGAAGAGTATAGCGGAGGAGACCCGGCGAGCAATACTAGCCCACGCTAAGGCCCGTCCTTTGCCAGGAACAGTGAAAGAGATGAGCAACAGAGTTGATTTACACAAAGTCTTAGTTCTTTGCAAGTACAATTTCAAACAACACTTAATGTACAGCAAGTGCAATGCTCTCCCTGCCGTTAAAGCACTGGATAAGAATGAAGGCAGAATTACTGGCTCATTGAGGTGAAAATGTTTAAGGCACCTTGGGAATGAATGAAAGATTAGTGCGCAGGACTACTCTGTCCTCCAGAAATTGGAGGTAAGGCTCCGTTATGGTGCAAGCTTGAATTTATTTATTTATTTGCGGCATTTATAGAGCACGACACTCATCCCGAGGGATATCACGGCGCTATGTACCAGAGAGGACTACTGATGGCGTATGCTGAGAGGTTACAATTTAGGGAAGAGGTGTGTTTTCAGTTTTTTTCGAAACTGGCGGTAGTTTGTAGTATGTCTTAGGTCGGTAGGCAGGTCGTTCCACCTGTTTGCTGCAAGGTAAGAAAAGGAGCGGCCGCCTGTTCTGACTTTGTGGATACGTTTGGTTTTAGCCAGAGCTGATTGACACGAGCGTAGGTTCCTATTGGGTACATAACATTCGATCTTCCCTTGAAGAATTGTAGGGCCTGTTTTATATAAAGTCCTGTGGGCATGGCTAAGCAGTTTGAAGGCAGCCCTCTGACGCATCTGGAGCCAATGAAGTTTCTTTAGGCACTCCGATGCAGAGTCTCGTTTGCCTTTGTTGCATATGAGTTTAGCCGCCATGTAAAAAGTTCATTCGGGTCGGGGACAATCGATATTTGCCCGGCGGTATTGCCTCTGTGACCCTCTAGTTATTTAAATCAATGAAGAGGCAGGCGCTGGAGACTGGAAAGCAGGAAACAAGGTTTTTTTATTCTCTCCGGAGGAGAACACAACGAAACGGACAGAAGGTATCGTTCTGAGGTGCTCTAACTGCATCCCGGAGGCCTGGCCTCTTATATCCACATTTATGACTTTATTGCAGATTACACATACATGTTTAAAGCTTTGATGTGCGGAAAAGACATTCTCGGAACTCCCCTTTGGGCCCGTTCCCACACACATTTACAGTTAAAGTCCCCACCCTAGTCACAACAGGTGATGAGCATCGCGCAGCTGGATAATCCGCCGATTCACGGAATGTGGGGAGTCTGATCGGATCTCATGGGGTGGGGGGGGCTTTGATCAACCCGGGGATTCTTTGATGGGGGAAGCTTTCTATTGTACGGGGAGGGGCAAGGATGGTATCGGCAGAGCTGGGTGTCGGCTTGGGAACGGGGAGGACGAAACGGGCTCACGGGGAAAAAGGGGGGTTTGCATCTAAGGGCCGGAGATCATGAAAGGAAAGCGGGGAGGTGTCGCGCTGGGAACAGGATGAGGGCCGGGGGCAGAGCCGCGCCGAAGAGGGGTTTATGACTCAAGGCAGGTGCAAGCGGGGGGTGGTCAGCGTGCAGGCTTAGTGAAGGCAAAGGGCTATGTCAGGGGCCAGCGGCATGCAAAAGGGTTTGTTCTGATCGGGGTATCTTAAAATGGCGGGCACGCACGACAAAAGTGTGGCATCAGGGGAAGAGGCAAGATGGCGCAGATAATGTTCACCAAAACGCACTAATTTTCCACAGTCCCTCCTTTAACATATTCAAGACATCTTGCTGGTTCATTTTCTACTCGGGTCTATTGTGATGGGCATGAGAAAGAAACTGGTAGGACCTCTAGAAAAGAGTTGTAAACAATACATTTCGAGGTTTCTAGTTTTTAGGAGGTGCACCTATTTGATAAACTTTGATAAATGTGTTCAGCAGGAAAGTCATAGGAATGAAATACAAAAAACGGCGAGCAACAAGTACATATCATAACGTGAACTGGCAGGTTAATACATATTTCAGATTCGGTTTGGAGCAGGATCAATACAATGGCGGCTGGGAGAGAAATGAGGCAAAAACGGTGATTGAGGATGTCAAATGTTCGAAGTTTTACGAGTTCTCATTGTTCTTTGTGGTCTTTCGTTGGCGCTGTTGAGCACCGGCGGTGGAGCTACAAGTCCAGCTCTGTTCTAAGTTCTGCGTTGCAGGGCACGACCCTTTCCTCGCGTTTCTGGTCGGAAAGGTCCTTTTCGCCCTGTGTCCTTTGAGGTGATTGTCAGAAAGTTCCGATGGAAGAAGAGCGTTCAAAACAGTCCATAGGGTAGGTCAGAGGGAAAAGGGGGATGGAGCAAGGCCAAATTAGGAACAAACTAGGGGAACGAGAGACTTCAAATAGGCGGGCGTGTGACGGAATTCAGAGAGCGGGGACTTGTCGACAGGCACTGGACGTCGAGCAGGGGCATCAGGTCGACCCTTTCTTTTCACGCTGTCGAAAACAGTGCCTCGTCCTGCAGCTCTTTTCAGTCGTGGTCTCGCCTTGACTAATGTCGCAGGTGTCCCTTAGTCTGCAGTCGGGCCTCGTGCTCCCACATCCGGTCCTTCTCTCCTCCAACAGCAGTACCCTTAAACAAGTTTGAAAAGACAGTTTTTTAGAAAATTTGCGGATGAAGATAATCAAAAAAGTCTATTTCTCTCCCAGTTCCAGGCAAAGAATGAAAATGTCCGTTATTTTTAACGTTCACAACTGGCATATGAATGACCGGTGGCGGACCTGCTGGATTTACTATGACTTTCCTTCATAATTATTTATTACAGGCATGACAGTTCATCTGATGGTAACCCACCTTCGGGAGACAAATCTGGCAAAGGTATGCCGTTCTCTAGAGTTTCACATTTACAAAAGGGTACAGTGAGTCGTCAACATGGTACTACACAGGTATTTTGCTGAGAGACGAACATGGCTAAACATTTCCTTTCTATCGGTGCATCCTGTTTTTCAACTACTGCGGGGTTCATTTTGACGATTTCTTTACCTTGGTCTAGTCTGTTAACCTAGTAAAACATCATTCTGGGTCCTACGTAACCTTTTACAGCCCGGTTACTTAACTAGGAAGGACAGGGGTTTTATGGGAAACAACCAGGGACATAGACAGGGGAGGTAACGGGGGTGATCGTTTTTCTGGTTTGGGTATTGCGGCGTTTCGGGGAGGGGAGGGTCGCGTATTCTGAGGTCCTTGTTTTATACTATAGGAGCCGTTGACATGTAGTTCCCTCATTTCGGGCCAGATTAGGGAACCTCTGTCGTCTTACCTGTCCTTTCCCTTACGGCCCAACCTGGGTTCATTGACTTCTATCGGAAAAGGAGAGGTAATGACGCGGCCTCAGGGTGATTGTATTAAAGACAAGCGTTTGTGCAAATACTGACGGTATTTGAAGCCAATTAGGTGGTGTGCTAGGGGTGGCAATCTGCCAATTTCGGGGCTAACCACTCGGGGGAGTGGTAGTGCAAAAATAGAGAGAGAGAGCGAGAGAGAGAGAGCGAGAGAGAGAGAGCGAGAGAGAGAGCGAGAGCGAGAGCGAGAGCGAGAGCGAGAGCGAGAGCGAGAGCGAGAGCGAGAGAGAGAAAGAGTGCAACGGCAGGCTAAATAGTACACGTGCAACAGAGAGGGCGGCAGTGCATTCAAGAAAGGCTATTTAGTGCATTACACAGTAAAGGGTATTCACGAGTCCGCGTTAGAATCTTGTAATCATGCAGTTTGAGCATTAGGCAGGGTAGAGGGGACGTGCTTTGAGAAAAGGAAAGAAGAAAAAGGAGGTACCATTTTGTCGCACTTTCTCGCATTCTCGGTCCTTTGACCAGTTGGGTCAACGCCTCAGTCATACACACACACATTCCCTCACAGTTTCGCATCATACATAACGTGGGTTCATTCGTCCGGTCTGGTTTAAGGGTGATCACTTTTTATCAGGTTGTGCTAATTTTTCGGGTTTGTTCGATACGTGAGTAGTTTGCAGGCGTGCTTAGACACCACCCTGCGGCGCTAGTCCGTTTCGTGTATTTAGACATGGCAAGGTCTCAGATCTTCGCCACGCCTTGGCCGTAATCTCTGATGTAACCTGCAGAGGGAGGAAAAAAGGGGGGGGGGTGGGGGAGACAGCATTCGCGCGCATTCAAATACATGGATTCATAAGTCTTTTACTTACCTCTTACTCGTCTTTCCTCCTTGGGGCAGGGTCCCCGGGGATATGGTTTTCGGAGTCGGGGGGGTAGTGTGTTCATGTAGGGCGTGTGCGGGGAAACATAAAAAGGAAACCAGGGGGGCCTAGTGCGAGGTATCTAGTCAAAGGATATATCTCACTATCGGGATCCTTAAACCTCTTTCAACGCCGTGGCGTTCTAAAGTTCTTCGGTTCTTGGGTCCCTGCTACTTCGGAACGTTGTACTTTACAATATTTACATTATTTCATTTCACCCTCCTTTTACATTCCCTCATTTACACCATTCGTTTTACCCATCCTTGGAAGTCACGGTCTTCCTCTACGCGAGAGTTCATGAGTCAGTCGCGTACTTTTAAGGCGGAGTGTCGAGTTGTCGATCCGATCCGTCCTCCAGGGCTGGGCAACCATCTTCCTTTAACCTTAAAGAGAGAGCAGAGTAGGGTGCACAGAAAAAGAACTTTCCTACCCATCCCATATTGTTTTAAAATAAAGCATGCAATACCCGTCCATAGTTTCAAAGACTTTATTTTGCAATTTCATTTCAGCATATGGTTTAGGAGGGTGTGGTCGTACTTGGTCGGTCGTGGCAATGGCTAAAGTGCGTACAGTGGGGGGGGTGTCGTTTGCAACAGTAAAAACATCGGAAAGTTTTACTCATTCATTTGTAAGAGACTAAAACGTCTATTAATTGGCTGGGGGTTTGGGGGCATATATTTTCATAATTTCAGAAACATAATCATAACAGTTGTAATCAGATTTCCTATATGCATACCGTACGTGTGCATCGTAAATGAGGTTTACATCAGTTATAAAAATATAATACATTGTATATTCGCAATCAACATTTGTAACGGGGATCTTTTCATACTGTTCGTCGAGTGAGCTCTCCTTGTCTTTTCTAGCCAAGTGTACAAAGGATCACAAAAATCTCAGAACATCAAGTTTATATTAGTGCGAAGGAACACCACGAGGTGTTCGTAAGTTCCGATTGATACCAGCGCCATTTTGGGCGGGGCCGGCACAGTCCGGAAGCAGCATCAGGGGGAAATGTTTCCATTACTGGCAGTTTGGACCAGAGTCCTTTTCGGCAGTTCTAGAATTCACGCTAACAGAAGGTGTGGCAATGTCATGTTTGTTTCGTTGGCGATCGAAGCAGCCGTCCCTTACCGGAAACCTGCAAAGGCCGAAGGCTCCGCCGGGGACCTTTGTATGATCTTCAAGGCTGCGAAGATGCTGTCGGAGATGGGGGCTCGTGCTCCATGGGACAAATGTTCGAGTTATACGGCTGGCCAAAGTTACTCTAGTGGCCGGGGCCCGCCTTCCAGCGGATCCAGACGCCATTTTGAGGCCCTACAGGGGCCACTCTCGTCGAGTTTGCAAGAATGGATGAGACCCTTCGGAGTGAAAGGAAGAGGTCCCTGTTTTGTGAGAGCGGGACGTTCAGCTGGGGCGCAGCTGTGATGCCCTCACCTGGGGGGGGGGGGCAAGGGAGACTCGTTCACATCGTCTCCTTCTCCCGGTGCACTCCATGCCGCTCCTTTTCATCGCCCCGCATGAAGGCCTCTCCACATCCGGTGTTCCCCGAGTGCCACCATTGTACGTTCGGTGCTGCGCAAATACTGGGGTGCCACCATGGTGTGTCCGGTGCTGTGGAAGTATGGGCACCATCGCCTGACTGGGGGTGTTCGGCGCCGGCTGGGGGCTGGGAAACCTCCTACCGGTGGAGGTGGGAGAGGCTCGTCCGCGTCGCCTCTCCCTCCCAGCCCAACTTGGACAGATTGTTGTGGAGGTACGTGCAGGACATCCCGCCGTCCAGGACTGCTACGGCTGTGACGGAAGAGAAAAGGAAGAGGTGCCTCGTTCTCCTTTTGACCTGTGGCGGGACTACCTTAGTCTTTCCAGGCCCGTTGCGGCCGGCCAAGGAGACATGCGGCGGGACTACCTGCAAATGCCCAGGCTGCGGGCTCCTGCCTCTCCTCCGGCTCCCCCATACGTTAAGATTTCCTGACCAAGAGTTGGCGGCGGGGCTCGCCTTATATGGGTTGCCGTTGGTTGGGCGTAGCCGTAACCCTGCCCTACTTTGGAAGGTTCCAGAATGGGGGGGGGGGCGAATGTTCTGTTTGACTTCCATTTTCTACAGTTTATCGTTATTATTCCTTGTTTGTTGTGTTAAATTAAAAGTTCAAGTTTGTTAATGTTCTACGGATTTTGTTTTATCATTTCTTTCTTTCCAGGTTGCTTTTATGCTAAGTTTCTGCTAACAGGGGTCGAGTAACACGGAAACACGTGTAGAGGGGTGACGCAGATTTGTACATTACATATACACGAACTCAGACGGGGGACAGTACAAGTACGACATACAAAGACCCAAGACAAATATAAAAACAGTTATTGGTCATAATTATCTCTTTCCGTCTGTGAATTTTAAACGAGGCTGGGTTCCCGTCTTGACATTGCCCGACCTAGGAGAACTTGATCATGCCGCTGAGATTTTCCTGGCGAAATCTGTGCCATCGGGCATAATCAAACGTGGTGGTTCTGTCTGGTCTGTCTATGTAAGTCGAGTTCTCCTCTGTCTCGCGCCTTTTCTCGTACTGTCGGTCTGTCGTTCTTGTCGGCCCTTTGCCTTTACTCACGCTCAGTAGAGTCGGGCATTGGGCTTTCCAGTGTCCGACATACCTACAAAAAGCGCATTGGTCTGACCCTAAGTCTGGTCGTCCTTTGTATAGTGTCGGGGGATAAGTTGTGGGTAGCGGTGTCCTGGGGTTGTCCTGTCGGTATATTTCCCTACTTGGTTTGTCCTCGTCTTTTCTCTGTCGTTTCGTAGCCTCTCTGCGCCACATACCGAGACTGTCGAGCATAATTGGCGTCGTCTTATTATTTCGAAGGGCTATTTCTAACGTTTCTATTTTATCAAGGTCAAAGGATCCTGCCAGTGGCCACTGTTTGTCTTGGCTATCTTCGGTATACCTGTGCCATAATTTATTATAAGCTATGGTGACTAACCCATAGTTTATGAACATGTCCTTATTAGGGGTGCCTTCTAGTGGAGCCATATGGTCCACCTCTAACACCCGGTCCGGGCTAAACAGGCTATTTATCAATGGGGAGAAGACAGACATGACGGCTCGTAACGAGGGACTAAAAAGTCAGCACTGCCTATCTTATCACTAGGTGCAAAGACTAGACAGAATATTTCTATTCTACGTTGTTTGCAGGCAGTGAATACCTCATGGAACCAAAAAAACCAAAAGACCAACAAAATAACAATGGGGAGAATGAGTAGGACCGCAAAGATCTGCGTTACCTACCCTTTTCACTATCTGCAAAAAGGATGGTCTCTTCCCTGCTTGCAGACAGAGAATCTCCAGGAAACAATAGTTTGTGAACAACAGTTCAGTTTCAAGCAATTATTGAGTGGGGGAGAAAAAGAACAAGCACGGCTGCTACCCTACTTATCCTCCACTGCTTGCAAAGGGAGAGAGAGCCTGTTGCTTCTCCGTTTGTAGACAGTGAATCTCTAAATAAAAATAAACAAGGCAATACTAGTATTTTTTGACAATCAATCAAAACAAATTCTTTCGCAATTTGTCGTGGCAACACGACCTTACCCGGACCATGTGGACAGTTTCTTGTCTTCCGAATCCAGCGCCCGATCGTCCTCTTTTTCTCGTATTTCTCACGGCACTCCTGATGGTTCCCAGTCAGGACCGTAGATCACTCGAGAGAGGTCTGTTCGGAACTAGTGAAGTTCGGATGATCGGCTGCCAGACGAGGGTCTATTGGGCAAGAGCTCTCCCGATCGTTGCAGTCGTTCACTCTGTCGTCGGGACCTCTCCCACTGGATCCACGAGTCGCTGATGGGCCCCACGCTTGGGACGCCAATTGTAAAAAGTTCATTCGGGTCGGGGACAATCGATATTTGCCCGGCGGTATTGCCTCTGTGACCCTCTAGTTATTTAAATCAATGAAGAGGCAGGCGCTGGAGACTGGAAAGCAGGAAACAAGGTTTTTTTATTCTCTCCGGAGGAGAACACAACGAAACGGACAGAAGGTATCGTTCTGAGGTGCTCTAACTGCATCCCGGAGGCCTGGCCTCTTATATCCACATTTATGACTTTATTGCAGATTACACATACATGTTTAAAGCTTTGATGTGCGGAAAAGACATTCTCGGAACTCCCCTTTGGGCCCGTTCCCACACACATTTACAGTTAAAGTCCCCACCCTAGTCACAACAGGTGATGAGCATCGCGCAGCTGGATAATCCGCCGATTCACGGAATGTGGGGAGTCTGATCGGATCTCATGGGGTGGGGGGGGCTTTGATCAACCCGGGGATTCTTTGATGGGGGAAGCTTTCTATTGTACGGGGAGGGGCAAGGATGGTATCGGCAGAGCTGGGTGTCGGCTTGGGAACGGGGAGGACGAAACGGGCTCACGGGGAAAAAGGGGGGTTTGCATCTAAGGGCCGGAGATCATGAAAGGAAAGCGGGGAGGTGTCGCGCTGGGAACAGGATGAGGGCCGGGGGCAGAGCCGCGCCGAAGAGGGGTTTATGACTCAAGGCAGGTGCAAGCGGGGGGTGGTCAGCGTGCAGGCTTAGTGAAGGCAAAGGGCTATGTCAGGGGCCAGCGGCATGCAAAAGGGTTTGTTCTGATCGGGGTATCTTAAAATGGCGGGCACGCACGACAAAAGTGTGGCATCAGGGGAAGAGGCAAGATGGCGCAGATAATGTTCACCAAAACGCACTAATTTTCCACAGCCAGGTTTTGCAAGACTTGAAGGCGGGAAAATAACTGTTCATTCATCCCTACAAATAATACATTCCCGTAGTCTAGACGACTGACCAGAAGAGCTTGTGTGACTGAGCGTCTGCAGTCCAGGGGTATCCAGGGAAATATCCTGGCGAGGAGTTTTAGTATGGCAAAGCCCCTACCACAAAGGGATCGGACGTGATCCTTCATGGACAGGGCATCGTCCATGATGATTCCCAAGTTCCTGGCGTGTTGTTTAGGGGTGGGGGCCAGTCCCAGTGAGGATGGCCACCATGTGGCATCCCACACGCGTTTGGCTCCACCGAACAAAAGAATCTCCGATTTGCCTGCATTCAACTTTAGATAGTGGTTATGCATCCATTGGGCCATTTCGGAAAAGGCAGTCGTGTAGCTTAGTTTTGGTTGTTTCAGGCCCCTCGTCCATGGCCACCATCAGCTGCGTATCATCCGCATAAGAGCAGATGCCAATGCCCCACTTCCTTCCAAATGTCAGCAAGAGATGAAATATAGACATTGAAAAGGGTGGGGCTCAGTGAGGCACCCTGGGGGACCCCGCAGCCGATGGGGTTTGGCCTTGAATGGAACTGACCCATATGTACTGCCTAGGCACGATTACTCAGGAAAGAGTGTAGCCAGTTCAGTGCTGTAGATTGGACTCCCTTGCTCCGGAGTGTGTTCAGCAGACAGTCGTGGGATACCGTGTCAAACGCCGCTGACAGGTCAAGCAGTATCAGTGCCACCGCTCCCCCTTGGTCGGTGGAGGATCTGATACTGTCCGACACTGCTAGCAACGATGCCTCGGTGCTGTTATTGGCTCTAAAGCCAGTCTGGGAGGGATCCAGAAGGAAGTTGTTTTCTAAATACCTGGTCAGCTGTACGTTGACCAGTTTCTCCAGGGCTTTAGAGAGATAGGGAAGCTGGGAGATGGGTCTGTAGTTCTCTGGGTTGAGAATATCAGATCCCGCTTTCTTCAGGAGGGCGGTCACTGACGCGTGCTTCCAAGCATCAGGGAAAGTGGCAGTGGCTAACGAATTGTTAAAAATAGGAGTGATCAGGGGACAAAGCGTGGATGCAATTTTAGAGAACACGAAGTGGGGGCATGGGTCTGAGGGGGATCCAGATTTAACTGTGTTCAGAACTGCTAAGACTTCATCTACAGAAAGTGGTTCGAAGCTGGTTAGGCGGGGTGCATTGCCTAAGCCTGGTTGGTCTTTGGATACTTCTGGTGACACAGCAGTTTTAGATGGGTTGTCTGAGTTACCGTGGGTATTTTGGGGGGTAAAGGTGGCGTATATTTTCTTAATCTTTTCTGAAAAGAAAGTGCTAATACGCTCACAGACCTCCGTCGAGGGGGTGAGAGTTTGTGAGGTGCTAGATGGTTTACTAAGCTCCTTAACTATTCTGAACCGTTCTTTCGCTGAGTTGCTGTTTTCTTGAATACGCTGAGTAAAATAGTCCTTCTTTGCGTTTTTGATGGCCAGAAGGTACTGCTTCCGTTTATGGACATAGATTCGTCTTGTTTCACTGTCCTTGGACTGTCTCCATAGGTGTTAGTTTTTTTGACATTCCTTCTTATGATTTTTTAGATGGGGGGTGTACCATTTCTCGGATACGTTTTTTTTTCTACATTCTCGCATGGGGGCTAGTTTGTCTAATGTTTGTAGTATTCCCGCCTCTAGTAATGCAACGTCATTGCAGACAGGGGAATCGTCCGATAGTTTGACATGAATCTCTAGAAAATATTTCTCAAAATTGGATTAATTAATTAGCCTCCAAGCTCGTTTAGAGATGTGGGGGGCTGTTTTGGGTTTCAGAGGTTTACCGGGAAGATTAAGTGAGAAAGATATAAGGGAGTGGTCTGACCAGGATAGGGGGTGGACTTCTCTTATATTGGTAGATTCGATGTTGGTGAATAGTAGGTCTAGGGTGTGGCCAGCTGAATGTGTGAGGCCCACTATCCACTGCTTCAGTTGGAGAATTCCCATGTCATATTCCAACTGGGAGGTTCCTGGGGCATCCATTTTCTCATAATGAATGTTGAAGTCGCCAACAATCATATAGTTTTTGTGTTTTAGGCAGAGTGGCAAGAGTTGATTCAGTAATTTGGCGCCGAGACTAGCCTGTTGTCCGGGGGGATTGTATATAACTGCACCAGCCAGGATGGTGAGGCCCTCAAAGAGTACTTTAAAAGGTAAGGTCTGATGTTCAGTGTGGGCAGTTATTGGTTCGGCAAAGCATGTTAGATGTTCTCTGAATATCACAGCAACCCCTCCTCCTCTTTTGCCAGTTCTGTCTTGCGTAATGATTTTGTAATTAGAAGAGAGGACGTTTGCTAAATCGGGTGCGCTTGACTCGGATAACCATGTTTCGGTGACGAAAACCAGGTCTGGGGTCTTAGATATAAGTAGATCCCAGATGTCCAGAGCATGTTTAGGTAAGGATCTGGCATTGAAATATAGACAATTCAAGGCAAGGCGATTTTTTCCAAGGATTGAGTGATTACCTGGTGGGGTTTGACTCATGCTGGACCACCGACAAGAGATAGGTCCATAGGATAATCCTGGCTCAGTTTGGATGCATAGGTGTGGTTTTATGCCCGCGTTAACTTTACAGAATGCTAATAGCTCGCTGCGCGAGTAACTAATCGGCATGGGCAGATTTTTAATAGAACCAACAGGGGGTATAGCCCTTGGTCCCGGCCGGTCGCAGACGGGCTTACCTTTGGCGCGCCCGCTGCGCTCGTCCGCTGCGCGTTCTACAAATGCACATCTTTATAGTAGCGGTGGGGGCGTGGCCTCCCGGCAGTGGGCGTGGCCTGTAGGTTTGTGAGGCTGGTGGCTAATGGCGGCTGTAACTTTTTCCAACCCGCGGCAGCGTTGTCAAGAGCTGCGCGGGGAGGTTCAGCAAGTCTGCAAGGGGGGGGGGGGGGGAGGGGGAAAGTCCCAAGGGGGCAGAGTGTTACAGGTAAAACAGTTTATGACAAAATACAGTTTTAAAAAAATTGCGCGTGATATCTCCCGGCTTCCGCCTCAGGAGTCAAATCTCTAATTTCGCTAATACATCTCGAAGATGTGATGGCTAAGAGAAAAGCCACTTTCCAAGAAAGGAATTTCAGATTGCACTTGTGAATAGGCTCGAATGGAGACCTCATGAATTGCACTAAAATAGTGCTGAGCTGCCAAAGCACTAGAGGAGACTTTATGGGTGGGTAAGCCCTTAAGAGATCTATCAGAAATTCCGTAACAAGACTGTTGGACGACAACGAAAACTGCTCAGGCCACCGCCATCAGTACCTGGAAATGAGCATCAAGAGTACCTTTATGGATGAATGGGAAAGGCCTGATTTGGAAAGATGCAGAAGATAAGGTAGAACCTGATCAAGTGTTGAAGTAAAATGATGATACAACTGAAGCACACCCTTCACAGAGCCTCTTCCATTTTGCTGAGTAGCACTTGGGAGTAGAAGTAGCTCAAGCTTTTTGAAGTATTGATTTGCATTAGCCAGATATTGTAAGAGCTCCGAATTAAGCATGGTGAGGAGCCAAGCCAACAACTGAAGAGTGCGAATCTGTGGGTGAATCACTTGAACGTGTACATCGAGAGGAGATCCTCCGCTGGTCGAAACTGAATGGGAGAGCACTCAGTCAGGCGATACTGTGATGTATTTACTATGGGTACTGTATCGATCCCCCTATTTCTGACCCTAGTCTGGTTAATAATTAACTAGCAGCCATTCAACTGCACAAATACCCGTTATCTGATTAGCCATACAACGGCACAGAAGCCCGTTATCTGATTAGGTCATAGCGCATGCCATCTCATTAGGCAAGCACTATTTCTCCAGCCCCCTAATAGGCATACGGTGTTCTCAAAACAAATCAAACCTACAGCGACCTGGGAAATCCCCGCAGCCATTGTTTTGATTTAGCCGAGAACTTCAGTAAAGAATGTGCGAACTACCAGTTCGTATGACATCCTTATTGACGTATTTATGTCCATCCTTACGTCAATCTCGGCACCCTTCAGGTATAAATAATACCGACATTGCCTTAATTAAACACACGAGGTGGTGACAAGATTGGAGCAGCGAGACTTGCCGAGGAGCCCAGCTGACAGCGAAGCCCACTGACGCTGCCCCTCCTTTCTGACGCGCTGAGAGAGAGACGCTGCCTTTTCTCCTGCCGAGAAATCCAGCTCCGGCGCTTCCAGCCGCCCTTGCAGGCAGCTGGGATATCAAGCCCTGAGATAGAGATACCAGCCCTCCAGCCTTCTAAATCCCAGGTACTGAACTGAATAACCCATTGCAGAGAATTCTTGAAGCAGACCCTTGGCAAAGCAAACTTAACTTAAACTGCTACTTATCTACTCCCGCCCACGTATTAGGCTTAGGTCAGGTACATTGGGGTAGGCGTAGTTAGAAGCACCAGTTGAGTACGATTAGTCAATGTATATATGTATGTATCTATTTTATCCATTTTAAGTATCATATGGCTAAGAAACCATATCAATGCTTTTACAGTATTATTTTATAATTCTGTTATTACTGTATGCACTTTACTTAACTATTGCAATAATAGCGATTCATTTCTCTTGTATGAGAAAAGAGACTGATCAATAAATAACATCTTTTATTGAACACGCCCGTCTCTTCCTTTTCTCTACAATCTGGTGAAACTAAGAATGCACTGAACTGACTGAGTAAAATAAGTTGTCTTTTGTTTTCACACGACTCTAGAGATATACTCTTGATTAGGGGAGAGCAAAGTTGTCATGTTCTATGGTTGTCAGAAACTAAATCCCTTCTTGTCTATCCAGGGAGGTTAAACTCCTCCTTGTCTATTCGAGAAAGTTTCTAGTGAACTCTGAGGTAGCTGGCAAACACTAAACTTTAAGTCTAATATCGTCAGTAGAAGACCTAGTTAACCTCTGTCCTACGTCTATACTATTGAAGATATTATTCCAATGCGCAGAGCCTATTGGGATAATAGGAACTACACTACATGGAGCCCAACGGTTTGGATAGGCGATAAATCTAACGTAAGACATTAGAGTAACTCAGTCGTGCTTTTTCACACAGACCCCCTTTTTCCCCATAATACTCCAAAGACGTCTGGAGTGGGTGAAAGGTTATATCCGCCAAAACTTCGTAGGAGGAGACTCCTATGTATGGTTCTTGGTTTATTCAACGTTGAAGGATACACTGTTCCAAAATATTGTGCATCTAATCTTTGTTTCCATAGAAACCTGATCTGCAAATAAACAAAATAACCTTTTTGACAGTAGAATGTCAAACTGAAGAAGAAAGAGAGACAGCTAGAATAGCAGCTCAACTCCTAGCGGATGACACAAGTCTCCTACAGCAAGACCCGGATGCAATACTCATCCCGGTCAACATAAGAAAATCTATAACTTTAAAACTTATAGAAAATGGGCTGACACCGAGAGGTGGTACAGTCATATTCGTAATTGAGGCACACGAATATCGGCAGACAGAGGTATTCTATTCATGGATCAACTTTCCAGCAGCAAACGCTGTAACAAAGGACTTCCACTATTATAAAATAGAGGAACCTCCTAATGAGTACACTCCTTTCGAGGAGGTGGAAATACCACTCAAAAACCAAGAGCACCTGCTCTGGTTTAATGGCGCCCTAAAACATAATAATCACATCACCAGGCTCGGTCCACTAGGTAGACCAGGAGCAACGTGGCCGGTCCTAGCCGGATACACACCACATCCAGACATTGAAGAAATGTCTGCACCAGATCTTTTAGCACAGCTAAAACAACTAATTAAAATACATAGACAATTAGTCCAATATGTAATGCGGACTTCAACAGTCCAACCAACTATTAAAATTCCACAGCTGATCCCTCATCAGGGGAACACAAATAAAATTACACCACAGAACATACAGTCCTGTCTAGGTAAAGTACCCGCAAAACGAGAACGAATTCCATTCTGGTTAGCACAAAAAAAATCACTCAAATAGAGGCGGTATTTCCAGATACCACCCCGGTTGAGAAACACAGGATTCTGACTATCTGTCTTCCAATGGGAATCGCACCACATGTGGAGGACTGTGACACTTGGGGTACAGTCTTTGCTTCCATTTACACAAAAACACATGGTGTCCCATCCATGTCAGTAATACCAGATGTGCTAAAACAAATTCAAGATGAATACGGTCCAGAACCTGCTTTAACTCTTGGTATGAAACTACTAAAAGACTTCAAGCAGGTCTCGGCAATATTATTAGCCAATATAAAGGGAGAAGCAGCAAATGTGGCGATCCGCCAGAGGTTGAAAGAGACAAATCTAGCAGATCAACCATTTGAAATTGCCAGAATCATAGAAAAATCCTATGAAGAACTAGGAAGAGATAGTTTGGGTGGAATACCTGTAAAACCCCAACTTATTGAAAGTCCTGAAAAGGTATTTATTAAAAATAACCTAAACACTTCAAAGAAGATCTGGGATGGAAATAAACAATCCACTCCCAAAGAAAAAAGATTCCAGTCCAGAGGAAGGTCTCCTCGGCGGAGAGAAAGATCTCCGGACCAAGGACGCAAGTCTCCCCAAAGGGAGCCCTCTGTGAAAAAATACAACCTTAGAAATAGGGATAATCTGAAGAAACCTGATAGATATCAAGATATTGATACACGTCCCTCTCAATCTTTTCAGACTTCCTCGCAGAAATCGGAAAGAAGAGGACGATCAGAACACAGGGAAGAGCACGTCAAGTCCAAAGACAAGGAACCTGCTCATCAAAATAAAAAATTACAGTTTCCAAAAAAGAAGGTAGCCAGTATTAAAGTAATCAACCATGCCGAGAATACTGAGGACACAGCTGAAAAACGGAGAATGGGCTCAGACAATGCTAGACAGCGCAGCAGAAGTGAGCATAGCTCGCAAGATCCTTATGAATCATCTGGAGACAGTGGACACGAATGAATACATTCAGGTGGAAACTGAAGATAACAGAGTTAGCAAACCTCATAAAATATATGAAATAACATTACGTATAGAGGGGGATAAGACTAGGAAAATAAGGGGTCTATTTTGGGATAATCTCTCCAAGGGCTATGACATCCTTCTAGCTGAAAGAGACTGGCCACCAGAGTTTGTCAGGGAGTGCCCTCATGGCGAAGAAATAATTATGCCTGCCTTCTCAAATCATATTCCAATTCATAAAAAATATACACTTGCAAGAAAGTGGGCAGTAGCCCAAGCTCCTGCATTATATACAAACTATGTGGGATGGGATGAGGACTCTCCTCCTCACAAAATCCAGTTAAAATCACAACCTACTGCACAGAGGCAGTACCCAATTAAGCAAGAAGCTAAAAAACGGGTAAAAGAGATCCTAGATCAACTTGAATACCAGGGGGTGATTGAAACTTGCACCTCACAAATGAATAATCCTTTGTTTCCTGTCTCCAAACCAGACAATTCATATCGTCTTGTTTTGGACTACAGACACTTGAACTCATGTTGCAAAACTTTTGCAGTACAAAATTCGCATAGTGCTGCACTAATGAATAACATAGTGCGCAAAAAATACAAAACAACATTAGACATCTCTAATGGATTCTTCTGTCAAAATATAGCACCAGAGAGCAGATATTTGACCGCGTTCTCAATAAATGGCGCGCAAAAAAAATTCTGTTGTTTGCCCCAGGGGTTCAAGAACAGCCCAGGATTATTCTCAGCAAGAGTAACAGAGTTACTACAAATATATGATGATGAAGCATTATCTTATGTCGACGACATCTATCTAACAGATGATGACTTGGATACTCACTTGAAGAGAGTGAACACCATAATACTTGGGTTCGCAGCAGAGGGTTACAAATTCAACTTTAAAAAGTCAAGAATTGCCCATCTAACTGTCCTGTTTTTAGGATATGAACTATCAAGTGAAGGCAAAAGCCTGGCTGACAATTTCCTAGAGAAATGTGCTGTAATCCAAGCACCTAGAACACTAAAAAACTTACAATCAATTCTAGGTTTCCTAAATTTCGGAAGAACTTACATTATAAATTATGCAGAGAGAGTTAAACCTCTCTATGATCTTATAAAACCAGATTTCAAAAGAATCAATTGGACTCAAAAACACACAGAAATTTTGAGATCTTTACAAACAGATATGTTAGTTAAAACAAAATTACAAACACGTGATAACACACGCAACCTTGTGATTCGAGTCATCCCAGGAAGATGCGGATTCACGTACCTAACCTCTAATGAGGGAGAGAAGGTACCAATTGCATACAAATCACACTTGTACACAGAAGCTGAAAAAAGGTTCAGCATTAAGGAAAACATTGTTCATGCGGTTCAAACAGCTGTAGCAAAAGAAAAATACCAAACCGACGGTAGACAGGTTACAGTCAGAACAGCAGAATCAGCTTTTGAGGCATTAACAACACCATGTAATTTACCGACAACGGCACTGAATCCAGAATGGATACAATGGGTAAATTCTGTTGCTACAGACAAAGTAAAATACTATTTTGACCCGGAAATGAAAGAATTAAAATATCTAGAATATGAGAGAGAATACCCTCTGCCAATCGACATTCTGCCTTTACGACAGTACGCCTGTGTAATATATACAGACGGTCATGCTCAACCCTCAGTTTGGGGAGAGCTGGCTTACAACGCCACATGCGAAATTGTAAAAGACGTATGGCGCGGAGGTAAATTGAGACCTCTATTGACAAAAATACACTCAGTGGAAAAAAATTCAGAACATCAAACTGAAATAATAGCGTTAAAAATGGCGCTAGATAATGCCGATCGCGATTTCCCGACACTTATAGTGTGCGATTCGCATTACTGCGTCAAATCATACAATAACAATTTACAGAAATGGATTCAAAACGGTTACAAAGATGACACAGGTGCAACAATAAAGCAAAAAGTGCTTTGGGAACAAGTAGTTCTTTTAAAGAAAGAACTACCAAAAACTCACGTGATACATTCACTGAGTCATCAGCATGATGGCGTTCACGTTGCAGGGAAATCATTGGCTAAGACAGCAACAGCGGTAGCAACTAAATCGGCTTCCGTAGCTACAAAGAAGCGTGCAGTAAAATACATTGACGGTGAAACTGTGCTGGCAGTAAAAACGTCATCAAAAGGCGACTGCTCAGCGCTACCGATCAATTCCCCACCCAATTATACATACATAATCGATGCAAACTCCGTTCCTTTTGCTCGAATCCCTGGAGTGGGGGATAGAGTGATTCCAAACATGAACAGGAGAGGCTTGTTAATAGCAGACGCACATATGGGTGAGGGTCTCAGACACCTTAAGCTAAAAGATTCTCTGGAAGAATTACAATCAGTGTACTGGTGGCCAGGCATGAGCCTGCATCATCACATTTTTGTAAAAAACTGCCCAGACTGCAACAGAGATCGCAGTGGCGAGAGAAACGGTTTAATACCATGGCGTTTCGCTCCAGAATGTTTCAAATCATCAAAAAAATAAAAACCCAGTATGAATAATGCGTCATATTAACATGTAGAGACTATTTTCACTTATAATGTAGACCCCAACTTTCGGCTGACGTCGGAACTGTTATACAAAGATTTGCAAGTCTATAATGGCATATACGCTAGAAGCATGTTACGTTCTGACCAAAATCTTTCCTTTAGCTCTAAAACAGCTTATGTGGGGGGTGCCCGGTCAGAATGAACATTGCATTGCGGGACTCTTCTCACTTCCTTCCTGAGGGAAACGGGATGGTGTAAAGAAAAAACCAAGGCATAAAGCAATCTATAACAACGAAGATATTAGGTTCAGGAGCTGGGTGGGTCAAACATTTAATTAGTGTCCAACGTAGTCTAAATAACCTGCCAAGAAATTCTCTGAAAGGACTCAGTCCGTACGAACTATTGTTTGGGACTAGAATGTTAGTCCAGGACTTAGATAGTCAGACTTCAGTGGTTAAAGAAAAATGCTTTGATATCAAAGATTGCTTGGCTATTTTACAGGACTTAAATGAAACAAGAAAAGACCTGAGCAACATAAAGTTGAAACAGCAGCCAACAACCACTGAAGAAAAACCACCTGTCCCAGCAAGGCCTGTCTGGATTCCAAAAGTCGGGGATCTAGTCGGAGAGAAGATCGCGGTAAAGAAGGAATTTGGGCCTTCTTACAGAAAAGCAGTTCCTGTCTTGTCTATCAACAGGACAAGATCAGTAGTACTACCGCCCCTTGCTGGTAAAAAGGAGAACCGAGTCATATCCATCGACCTGGTTAAACCACAATCATGTGGCCGATAACAAATAGTAGGCCAAGTGGACTCCCAAGAAGTAGCAGAACACCAAAGTTTGCTACATCCACAGAGGTTCAAACTGAAAGACTGATCACATTTGAAAAATCTACAGTGAAACAACGAGGACTATGCAATAAAGCAATGGAACTTGAACCTCTAAAAACCAGAATCAAAGCTTTTCATCAAGAAACGGCAACCTACGATGATGTATCTACAGACTTTTCTAATGAAACAAAGCAAAAGCAAAAAGCAAAAAGTAATCCAGAAGCAATTGGAACAATTGACAGAACGGCATCCGGCTACTTCATCAACTTCGATGATTTTTCTGAAGATCCAAGTGAACCAGAAGTACAGCCATCAACAAAAACTTTTAAAGACAAAGCAAAGGAACTTTTTCATCAACTAAAGGGAACCTATCTAACTTCTCCATGGATTGAAATTTGGGTGACATTAGGTGCATTTGTCCTCATACTTTGGCTCATCATGGTACTATGCTTGGGACATTTCATTGAGGGAAAATATGCTAAAATGGACACAGCAAGCCAGAAAATCAACTTGGTCCTTAAACCACACACATCTTCACATGTCGAGAAAAGAGAACTTTCTTCAGTGAACTTCACAGCCAATCCTATACCAGGCGGTGTAGCATGGGACAATACTGATTATGAAATCTATGGCCCGGTTGAAATCCTGAAGTATCCACATCAATTTAAGATCTCGTTAAATGACTTTGTAAAACCAAGCACATTTGCTGATGATTGGGACTTTGAAAGTATTAATGATATGATGTCTGACCTAGTAATGTCTGCTAAATTTGCAGAAAATGATTTGCAGGGTTCGTCTAATTATGATCAAATGTTCTGCTACAACCACTATGGTAACCATTTTCTACATAAATCTGCACAACCTAGAAATGTTTTAAATTATAACCAATGGGAACATTGTGCTACTCCTCCAAAGGGTAGTTCTAAAACATTTTATGATAAATATTCATATTTTTCAGGGTTTAACACAAGTAATGCAGAAACATTTTATTTCAAATTGTCGAATAAGACAGGTATGAAGACCATGCTTACAAACACAAAATTGATATATTCAGATTCATTTTTTGAGCAAATGAATACATTTGGTTTTGATTTCTGGAACAATAACATTGAAGCAAAAACTGTTTGGGGTACAAAAGATTGGCAAGTACAAGGTATAGAATCATTGTACAGAGCCTGCATGATCCCAGAACAAATTATATTTTTGAATGATACTATTCAACAAACTACCTGTCTTGGCTTAGCCAAAATCAAAGATTTGAACAAACCGTCTATTCCAAAGCCAACAACGAACAGTAATAGCTCTATAGATGTTGAGATAGACGTGAACCATATTTTAAACCAAAACAGAACACATCCTGATTGGAAACAATGGTTGATCTGGCCCACAGACACAAATAACTGTCAAGACAGATTCCTGAAATAAACACAGGGGTTCAAATTGACCAGGCCAGACCCTAGATATTCCCAAAGACAACATCCAGGGATAGTAACTACTTACAGTGTGGGCAAGCTCTGCCTTCAATGGCTACAAACATCCACACTGGCAGAAATTAAGCAACACCTAACTTTACTTCAAGATGGTGCTGACTTGCGTGATTTCATTATGGGACCACGCAAACAGCGTCAAAAACGTTTCATAGCGGCCTCTATATATGCAGCTTACAATGAAGCTTGGAAAGAAACTCAAATTGAGACAGCAGAAAAACTACGGGAAATTGACCGTATTAATTTGGAAAAATCACTTTCTGTTGTGGACAATGGGTTAATGACTCTGTCCTCCAGAATATATTCACTGGACAGTATTGTGTCTTCAGCAATCGATATAATATCGCAAGACTTACTGATGTTACAACACGGTCAGTCCCAATTGCGTTCTATTGTACAACTTGGCTGGACGTTACAAAATCTGCGTTCAGGCTATGTGCCTTGGCGTTTAATCAACACAACGTCACTGTTTAATATCTTTAACCTTACTGATAAACAAATCAGTTTGGCACAGAAGGGTGCTGACTATACAATTCTGAGCATTGAAAAACTTGAGAGATTACCATTGACGATGTCAGAACGACCTGTCATTGAATGGATAATACACAGGATAATAAATATTCCGATAACAACTTTCCAGTTTCAATACTGCCAAAAATATATGCAGGCCAGTATGAAAGGTTGGGTAAAGGGTACATTAAGTCAACATGGAACTTGCCCTATACACACACATGTGTTAGTAATAAAAGACAGAATGTGTTTCTTAGTGGCAATAATTGTGCAAGGTCACTAAGCGGTACACTTCTGTGTCAGGGTATTAGTTTGCATGGAGCCTGTGAAGGGACTACAAATAACCTTTCATGTCACCAGCTAGGCACACCTGCAACACAAATATAACCATTCTTTAGGAGACTCTCGAACGGGAGTTACATTCTAATTGTAGATCGCAGATGTTGCAGTCTGCTGCCCGGAAAACCTTATCTCATAACCGTGACTACGAAGGTCATGTGCTGTGAACGAGTATTGTTCCCAAACGATGCTCGAGACAGAGAGGCAAGGTTATGGCCCAGTTTGAAAATTTCTTCTATTCGAATTGATACTTTAAGCAGAATGAAGACTGTGCTCCTACAGACGCCAACCCGGTTAACGTCATCAAAAGAAACGTATGATCTCCAAGTTGCAAGGACAACTGCAGAGATTCATTCACTGTTATCAACCAATTCCCCATACATTTCGCAGAAATACTGAGCGAAATCTTAAATATTTCTGATACAAGCGGAATCTCGAGTGTATTTAAGACAGTGTTTTCGTGAGCTTTAACCCCATTCAAAGCCATCCTGGGTATTTTTCCTGATTTTGTCCATTCCATCTTTGGCGGACTTCCTCTTCTTTTGGGACTAGTGGCAGGCATCCTATTTTTGATCCTGTTACTTCGCTATGGCAAACCACGTCACAGACAAGACACCAGCGACAATGGAAGAAACAATCCTAGCCATACGCTACAGGGACCGCATAACTAAAGTCCTTGGAATAGCCCGGCTTAGAGACCTGAACATGACTTGGTTTCTTTCATTTAGACCGATGTGGCAACGCTGTGTTATGCCAGTATTAAGGTGCTTGCTATGCGGCGAAGAATGCGTGTTGGACACCTGTCTGACACTACAATCGGATGTGCCAATGGACGCAGAGACTTTGTTGGGTCCGGTAACGGCTCATGCATTGTACTGTCCCCAGCGGCTACCAATCCTGATGACGGCATTCGTGGAGACTTCACCACTACGATTGAAGAGTAGTGAAGTACAAGATGAAAGCAGCATCGATCAGGTACGACCTTCTGTCAGCTATGCTGATCGAAACATCAATGAAGGCAATCATGCTCATGAATGCATGTTAATTAATTTTTCCGAGTTAGTGTAACTTTCGCAAGAAGCAGTTGACAGTTTTTTCGAAAGTCTCAACAATATGATGTTTTCACCAGAGCAGAAAGAATGACTTTGAGCAAACTAGCACATGGCGTTCCCTACACCCTGAATTTGGCCTTCAACTTTGAAAAAAAACAAAAAAGCATTAAGAAATTCTCACCAGTTTTTACGGAGAGCGGGACAGTTTTTTTTTCTTTCCATTTCCAAAAATATTTACGATTTTTTGGGACACTTATCTTCTGCTTAAAGTAAAAATATTCTTAGAGAACAATTTTCTATTTTTAGCTACTCTAGAGACATTAGCTACCCTCTAGCATATTCACAAGTATTTATGATTTTGTGATGAGATGGTCTCGAATTTTTTCTTCTGTATTAAGAGCCATTTCATGTGTAATTTCCGAATTTCACTCATGCTGATTTCAAAATATGCGTATTAGATTTTGCATTATTATACTGCTTGAAGTGCATATAGTAACTATACTCATCTTTTCGTGTATTTCACATTTCCAATTTTCAAAATGCATTTGATTGTATTTTGGGGTGCTTCGGTATACACATGCACTACTAGTTTTGTTTACTATGCCTAGATTTGTAAATATGGACATAGATTACGTGGAGTGGGTGTGATGTATTTACTATGGGTACTGTATCGATCCCCCTATTTCTGACCCTTGTCTGGTTAATAATTAACTAGCAGCCATTCAACTGCACAAATACCCGTTATCTGATTAGCCATACAACGGCACAGAAGCCCGTTATCTGATTAGGTCATAGCGCATGCCATCTCATTAGGCAAGCACTATTTCTCCAGCCCCCTAATAGGCATACGGTGTTCTCAAAACAAATCAAACCTACAGCGACCTGGGAAAACCCCGCAGCCATTGTTTGGATTTAGCCGAGAACTTCAGTGAAGAATGTGCGAACGACCAGTTCGTATGACATCCTTATTGACGTATTTATGCCCATCCTTACGTCAATCTCGGCACCCTTCAGGTATAAATAATACCGACATTGCCTTAAGCAAACACACGAGGTGGTGACAAGATTGGAGCAGCGAGACTTGCCGAGGAGCCCAGCTGACAGCGAAGCCCACAGACGCTGCCCCTCCTTTCTGACGCGCTGAGAGAGAGACGCTGCCTTTTCTCCTGCCGAGAAATCCAGCTCCGGTGCTTCCAGCCGCCCTTGCAGGCAGCTGGGATATCAAGCCCTGAGATAGAGATACCAGCCCTCCAGCCTTCTAAATCCCAGGTACTGAACTGAATAACCCCTTGCAGAGAATTCTTGAAGCAGACCCTTGGCAAAGCAAACTTAACTTAAACTGCTACTTATCTACTCCCGCCCACGTATTAGGCTTAGGTCAGGTACATTGGGGTAGGCGTAGTTAGAAGCACCAGTTGAGTACGATTAGTCAATGTATATATGTATGTATCTATTTTATCCATTTTAAGTATCATACGGCTAAGAAACCATATCAATGCTTTTACAGTATTATTTTATAATTCTGTTATTACTGTATGCACTTTACTTAACTATAAGTATTGCAATAATAGCGATTCATTTCTCTTGTATGAGAAAAGAGACTGATCAATAAATAACATCTTTTATTGAACACGCCCGTCTCTTCCTTTTCTCTACAATCTGGTGAAACTAAGAATGCACTGAACTGACTGAGTAAAATAA
This sequence comes from Lissotriton helveticus, assembly GCF_964261635.1. Taxonomy (NCBI): domain Eukaryota; kingdom Metazoa; phylum Chordata; class Amphibia; order Caudata; family Salamandridae; genus Lissotriton; species Lissotriton helveticus. The sequence continues at coordinate 835,356,182 of NC_136068.1, forward strand.
GTTGTCTTTTGTTTTCACACAACTCTAGAAATATACTCTTGATTAGGGGAGAGCAAAGTTGTCATGTTCTATGGTTGTCAGAAACTAAATCCCTTCTTGTCTATCCAGGGAGGTTAAACTCCTCCTTGTCTATTCGAGAAAGTTTCTAGTGAACTCTGAGCTAGCTGGCAAACACTAAACTTTAAGTCTAATATCGTCAGTAGAAGACCTAGTTAACCTCTGTCCTACGTCTATACTATTGAAGATATTATTCCAATGCGCAGAGCCTATTGGGATAATAGGAACTACACTACAATACAGCTCGGTGTACCAGTATTGTCTAGCCCACGCTGGGGCGATAAGAATGAGGCGGCAGGTTCTTATTTCATTTTCTGTAGAATCCTTGGGAGGAGAGGGAATGGGGCGAATGCATCAGCGAACATCCCTACTCATGAGAAGTGGATGGCATTTTTTGTTGAGGGATGTTGCAAATAGATCTAAGGTTGCATAAACCCAAGACTGGAAGACTTTGTACCTGCTTGTCACCCACTCATGACAGTGTGTTGGTGTCCGTGCTGAGAGTTGGCCCACTCGTTTTGTACACCCAGAACATGCTCCACTTTCAATGAGATGCCACTGGCTATCAGCCACTCTCATATTGGTTCGCCTGAGAACCTGAGATCTCGACCCACCCTGTAAGAGCAGATAGAACATGGTGGTGTGGTCTGGCCTGTCGAGGACCGAAGCTCCCCGGAACCTGGGAAGGAAGGTTTGAAGACCATGAAACACAGCCTTCAGCTCTAGAATATTTGTGGCATGATGCTTCCTGTTTGGACCACTTGCAGTAAATCTCTAGATCCTGCAGGTGAGCTCCCCATACTTACATGGAGGCATCCAAAGTCATCACCATCTGTGGTGTTGTCTGGAGGAAGGAGAAGCCCTGAGAGATGCTGTGCTTGACCATCCACCAGGACATTGCAGAGGTCATATCTAAGGTTATGGAAATTATGTTGTCAAACGAGCCCCCAGATTGAGCCCATTACGCATCTAACAGTTCCGGCAGAGGCCTAATGCGTAGGCAATTAACAAGATGCAGGATGGCATCTTCCCTAGCATAGATTTGTATGCCCTTAGAGAAACTTACTTTTTTTAAGACAGTAGACGTGTTATCTTTTGTAGACGTGAAATCCTTTCTGCTGTGGAAAAGGCCTTGCAAGCTTTGTATCCAGGATTGCTCCTAGAACAACCAGCAACCTGGAAGGGATGAGACATGAATTTGTCATTGAGGAAGAGCCCTAGGGATTGAAATAGTAGCCGGCAGGCTTCTGTAGACTTCCTAGCTACCTGGAAGGATGAAGCTTTGATTAGCCAATCGTCCAAAAAAGGAAATACCTGGTGACCGGAAAGTCGTAGAAAAGCCGCCACCGGGGCCATGCACTTAGTGAACACTGTGGATGCTGACTTTAACCTGAAGGGTAGCCCCTCAAATTGATAATGGCACCCTGCCATTTCATACCGAGGAAACCTGCAATACTTAGGAAGCATGGGGATTTGGAAATATGCATCTAGTAGATCGGGGGCGGAAAGATAGTCTCAGCAGCCATGAGAAGCAAGATCTCCTGGAGATGAAACATTCTGAATCTTTGATTTTTTTCTGAACTTGTTCAATAACTGGAGGTCCATTATTTGCCTCCATTTCCCGGTCATCTTCAATGAGGTAGAGGTATGAGCAGAATCCCAGACGGTACTGATCGCATGGTACCTCTTCTATTACATGTAATGTAATGTAATGTAATGTAAATTTGCATTTGTACCGCGCGGCATTCACTCCATGGAGCATCTTGGCGCCTACACTGACCAAGGGATCTGGGTATTAGGTCACGCTTCTTTCACTAGTCCAGTTGGAATGGTCATACTCTTGCACAGGTGTAAGAAAGATTGAAAATCCAGGTCTTTAGTGCTTTGCGGAACTCAGATTCCCGTTCAATGGCACGGAGGCAGGTGGGAAGTTTATTCCAAGCCTTAGACCCTAGAACGGGTAGAGATTTTCCACCCCTCGTACTGAGTCTGAAAGCTGGGACAGTCAACAAGTTAGCATTAGAGGACCTCAAAGTCCGCGAGGGATGGTATCAAAGGAACCTCCTTAGTAGATACTTTGGTCCTTGCGAATGGAATGCTCTAAAGGTAATTAGCAGGACCTTAAAGAGGACTCGTTTGGTCACTGGTAGCCAGTGCAGGGCAATTAGCGCTGCTGAGGATTTCTTTGGCCATTTCAGCACAAGCCTAGCAGCCTAGCAGCTGCATGTTGCACCATCTGCAGCTTGTGGGTGACAACCTTGGTGGTTCCTGCATACAAGCTGTTGCAGTAATCAAGTCGAGATGTTACAAGTGCGACTGCTACCATTTTCCTGGCTGCCAAAGGCAGTAGGTCAAAGAATTTCCTTAGCCCCTTGATGACATTAAAGCAGGTCCCTGCTACTGATAGAGCCTGTTGTTTAAATGACAGGGTGGTGTTGAATTTTGATACCCAAGTTGCGTGCCGTATTGGTAGTGTGCGGTGGTAACTCTGCATTTATTGGCCACCATAGTTTGGGTACAAAGTCATTTTGGGGGCCCATTAGCATTATTTCAGTTTTGCCCGTGTTACATTTCAGGTGATTTTTTTCCATCCATTCAAATGTCGCAGTCAGGCAGCATTTCAGATTTTCTTCCCAGTCCCTGGTATCTTTGTCAAGGACTAGGATAAGCTGCGTATCATCTGCATACGCTACAACGTCTATACCATACGACAATATTAGCTTAATCAAAGGGGTGGTATAAACATTGAAGTGTCGGGCTTAAACTGGATCCCTGCGGGACTCCGGTCCTGAGTGGCTTTTCCTTTGAGCAAAAGTCTCCCAGCATAACTACTTGCCTCCTATCACTTAATAAATTCTTAATCCAATCTAATACCATTCCTGTAATGCCAGATGTTGCTAGCCGGTCAATCAAGATGGTGTGAAGGACCGTGTCGAAGGTACGCCGACAGATCTAAAAGTATCAGGACAGCCTTCTTACCCTGGTCTAGGGCCATTCGGATGGTGTCAGTGTTGCAGGAGGGCAGACTCAGTAGAGTGTTGGGCTCTAAAAACGGATTGGTTAGGGTGCCAGGCTTGGGTGTCTTCCAGAAATTTGGTGATCTGTTTATTTGCGAAGGATTCCGTTATTTTACAGAGCACAGGGAGTAGCGAAATCGGTCGGAGATTGGACAGCGTGGTGGGATCTGCTGCCAATTTCCATTCTGGGGGATCCTTGCCGTGGATAGTGATGTATTTACAAAGGCATTGATAGTAGGATTGGAGTAGTTTCTGTCCTGTAACTCCAGTTCTGTAGTAGGGATATCTCTGTTATAGTCATAATCTAGTGAATAGTCCCGCCCATGTGCGTGGACCCCAGAGCAATCAAAAATAATCTCTTAAAGTGTCGAAAAATGCAGACCTGCACAGACACTTAAGAGAATTAAAGACAGCTAATGCAGCCTATAACACAGGCTACACTGTCCAGTACTTCAACTAGAAATTTCACCAAAAAAATCCACAAAACAGCAAAGCCTGTACAGATTTCCCTTGCTTTAACAGCAAAAACCCTCTGGAATGATAGAGAGGAGGATCTGGACAGACAAGCCCCATAGGCTGCCATTATGTGGCTCAGAACAGGATACTGTGCCTTTAAGAGAACTTTCCAGAACTTCACAGTATCCCAGAATGCACTGCAGGTCCCTTTTACTTTCAGTTCTTTTTGAAGGCGTAACACGCCAGACCTGTAGCATTCCTTACATGAACATCTCTCTCCACCGGGGAGGAGGGCGGGCGCTTATGACTATAACAGAGATACCCCTACTACAGAACTGGAGTTACAGGACAGAAACTACTACTCCTGTAGTAGGGGATCTCTGTGTATAGTCATAATCTAGTGAATAGAATGGCAAGCCCATCCCCACACCAAAGCGGCGGTGGAGAAACGGGAAAGAACACCACTATTGTGCGAACAGATTTCGCAGCGAAGCCTGCCCAACCTGAGCGTCTGCTCTGGCATCAGTGTCCAGGCAGTAATGCTTAGCAAAGGTATGAACCGACTTCCAAGTGGCCGCCTTGCAGATTTCTGCAATTGGAACATTACGGAGCAAAGCAGTCGTGGCAGCTTTGCCCCTGGTGGAATGAGCCTTAGGCTTACCCCCTAAGGCCTTATTAGCTTTTTGGTAACACAATTGTATGCAGGACACAATCCACCTCGAGATGGACTGCTTACAGGTAGCAAGACCTGTCCTGACTGATCCATAATTGATAAACAATTGGTCCGACCTACGAATATCTTTGGTTTTATCCAGATAAAATTTCAACACCCTCCGAACATCCGGGGAATGTAAAGACCTTTCCGCTGGAGATGAAGGATTCTGAAAAAACGTAGGCAAAGTTATAGTCTGGTTAACATGAAAATCAGAAATAACGTTGGGAAGAAACTTAGGGTGAGTACGCATAACAACCTTAGCAGCATGAAATACAGTATAAGGTTCTTGGCAACACAACGCCTGAATTTCACTCACCCTGCGGGCCGATGTAATGGCCACGAGGAACGCCGCCTTCCAGGACAGGTGCTGCAACGAAGCCTTATGAATAGGTTCAAAAGGCTCCTTCATCAACCTGGACAGCACCACATTCAGTTCCCATGAAGGCGAAGGAAGCCTGACAGGAGGAAACACTTTCTTCAAGTCTTCCAAAAAGTCTTTGATCACAGGGATCTGGAAGAAGGAAGTCTGTGAAGGGCATTTCCTGTAGGCAGTCAATGCAGCCAGATGGACCTTAATGGAATGGACATTAAGGCCAGACTGCGCCAGATGTAGAAGGTATGGAAGGATGACATCTTCCTTACATGTCGTCGGGTCATAGTTCTTGGACTTGCACCAGATACAGAACCTCTTCCACTTGTAAGCATAAGAAGTCCTAGTGGAAGGTCGCTTAGCCTCCTTCAGTATGTCTTATGCAATCTTCTGGGAGATTAAGATGGCCATATTGCACTATCTCAGGAGCCATGCCGCCAAACTCAAAGACGAGAGGTTGGGGTGCAACATCTGCCCCCCCCCCGAACTTCGTGAGAAGGTCCGGCCTGCACGGCAACTTCATGTGAGGAAGGAGAGACCGGTGAAGCAGGTCCGTGAACCACCACTGCCTGGGCCATTCCGGGGCAATCAGTATCATCCGAGCCCTGGACTGGGACAGCTTGATGAGAACAGTCGGAATCAGGGGAATGGGTGGAAAAGCGTACAGAAAGCTGTTCGACCAGTTGATCCATAACGCATTCCCCAGTGTACCCGGCTGGTAGTACCTGGAGGCGAAGTCTCGGCATTTGCTGTTTTCTGCGGTGGCGAACAGATCTACGTCTGGCGTTCCCCACCTTGCGAAGACTTCTCCTAGTACTTCGTCGTTTATGACCCATTCGTGGTTTTCCTGAATCAGTCTGCTCAGTGCGTCTGCCTGAACATTCTGCACACCTGGCAGATGGGTGGCCGTTATCGTCAGTCCTCGGGCCAGAAGCCAGTGCCAGATCGCCTGCGCCTCCTGTGACAGGGTGTGTGATCTTGAACCCCCCTGCTTGTTGAGGTAATACATTGTGGTCGTATTATCCGTCTGAACAAGCAGAGGGTTGGTCTGGAAGGACGGGAGAAAGGTCTTCAGTGCCAAGTGAACAGCTCTGAGTTCCAGGAAATTGATGTGGTACGTGGACTCAGTCGGGGACCACGTCCCTTTAATCTGCAAATCCCCGGAGTGCGCTCCCCAGCCCTGGAGAGAAGCATCCGTCACGATAGTCTGAGTGGGAATGTCCTTGTGGAAGGCAACTCCTCTGAGGTGATTCTCCGCTGAACACCACCACTTCAGAGACTGAAGAGCATGCAGAGACAGTCGTATCTTGTCGTCCCAAGATCCTCTCCTCTGGTCCCACTGATCCTCCAAGCACTCCTGCAGCGGTCTCATGTGCAGCCGCGCGTGTGGCGTCAGGAAGATACAAGAGGCCATCGACCCCAGTAGAGAAGACACCTTCCTCACTGTTGTAGATGGAGTGGTCATAAGAGCCTGAGCTTTCGGAAGGAGTGATAATCGTCGCTCCTCCGAAGGAGACAAGCTTGCTGACATCGTATCGATGGTGGCCCCCAAGTACTGAATGCGCTGGACCGGAGTCGGGACAGACTTGGACATGTTGATGTGCAACCCCAGCTTGTTCAATAGAACGCACGTCTTCTGGAAGTGCGCTTGAGCTTCCGAGAAGGAGGAGGCCTTGATCAACCAATCGTCAAGGTACGGGTAGACAAACACCTTGTTCTTCCTCAGGTGTGCCGCTACCACTGCCATGCATTTCGAGAAAGTTCTGGGCGCAGACTTCAGCCCGAATAGAAGTACCGTGTACTGGTAGTGATTGGCGCCGACTTGAAACCGCAGGAACTTCCTGTGTTTGAGTGCAATGGGCACATGGAAGTACACATCCTGTAGGTCTATTGCACATAGCCAGTCTCCCTGTTGCAACTGAGGATAAATCTGATGCAACGACAGCATGCGAAACTTTTCTCTGCGAATCCACTTGTTTGCCTGTCGCAAGTCCAGAATGGGCCTGAACTCGTTCTTGTCCTTCTTGCGGACCAGAAAGAACCGGGAGTACAGACCTCTTCCTCTTTGAGACAGAGGTACGTCTTCCATCGCCCTTTTCCTTAACAGGATATCGGCCTCCGCTTGGAGCTCGCGCAGTTGATACTCCGAGCTGACCGGAGGAATCGATGGAGGAGGGCTGGTGAACAGAAGACTGTATCCATTGCAAACAATATTCAGCACCCACTTGTCCTGAGTAATTTTTCTCCACTCTGCCAGAACAAATTGAACGCTTCCCCCCACCGGAGCGGTTAACGGATGAAGGGGAAGTAACCGCTCAGGGTCGAGACCCGGCCGGGCCTTTGTTAGTTGTAGAGGACTGCTGTCCACCTCTACCCTTCTGGCACTTCTGGAAGGGTCTCCGGAACTGCTGCTGTTGTTGCTGCTGCTGTCCTGAAGACTGTCCTCGCCCTCTGCCCTGTGCACCGAACCGTCTCTGGAACGTACGGTAGGACTTCTTCTCCTTGGGCTTCTCCAAGCCCACCGCCGTCAGGGTCTCTGCCTCCGCCTTCATGCGGGCCATCTGATCATCGGCATGTTTTCCGAACAGTGTTTCACCTGAAAACGGCAGATTGGCCACCCGCTGCTGGGCCTCCGGCTTGAGTGACGTGAGCCTGAGCCAAGCATGACGGCGCTGGTTGATCCCATGACAGTAACCATGGGCTCCCAAAAGAGATATCCGCAGCCGCGCTGGTGACCTGGTTTGAAACCAGCATCCCTTCCTTAAGGATCTCTAGGAAGTCCTCCCTCTTGTCTCGTGGTAGAAGGTCCGTGAACTGTTGCAGGGAATCCCACAGGGCACGGTCGTACCGCCCCAGCAAAGCCGAATCGCTGGAGGTTTTCATGGTAGTGGAAGCAGTCCCACAAGCCTTCCTCCCAGCCGAGTCGATCCATTGGCTTTCCTTATCAGGCGGCACGGTGGAGGACGGGTAGGTAGAATGTAACTTCCTGGCCGCCGTCACTATAACGGAGTCGGGTACTGGATCCATCCGCAGGAAAGCCGGGTCCGAATCCGGGGCCCTATACTTCTTCAGAAGTCGGGAGGGAGCGGCCTTCACCACCGCTGGCGTAAGGAACAGCTCCTCCGCAGGTTCTACCAAACCTGGCACTAACGGCAGCAGGGGGCGAGACAAATGCTTCTTGTGAAGTGTCTCAAATATCACGGACGTCGTAGGTGTAGGAGCAGTCACCGTGATGCCTAACTTTGTCGCCCCCCCTCAGGAGAACCTCCTGGTACGTGCTGATGTCGTCCACCGGAGACACCCTTGTCCCCGGGGAATCCGACAAGGTCGGCGAATAAGATCGTGTCCTGGAGGAGTCCGTGCGGGACCTGGACCCTCGCCTCCTATGGCGACGTCTAGATCTAGTGGAGGATCTGCGCCGACTCATAGATCTTCCTCTCCGTCCGGAGCGTGATCTTGACTTCCTAGGCCTCGGGCGATCCGCCGGTTCCACCGGAGCGGGCGTCTTAGGTTTGGCCGGGGCCTGCGGCTTAGGAGTCCCCTTGGGAGGGGTCGGAAACCTGGGTAATGAAAACGACCTCGGAGGAACCGGAGGCGGCTTCAGTGGCACCTGAGGTTGAGGTACGGGTTGCGGAAGCGGAGGCAAAGGAGGAGGGGTAGGAGCCCTCGGAGGGGGACCCCTCGGCAATGGCGGCAGAGGCGTAACTTGCGACGGCGTATACACCTCGGAATACACCGAGCCCGGTGATCCACCACCCGCCTGGGACGTTGGCGAGCCTCCCATGGCATCAGGCCTCTTCTCCCGCTTCTTCGACGTCGAAGAACGGTGACCAGACGGCGAGCGTCGGCCCCTCGTCGTCGACCGTCTTCCATGCCTTGACGGCGACCTCGTACGCCTCGACGACGATCTCTCGTGCCTCGACGGCGATCTCAACCGCCTCGACGACGACCTCTTGCGCCTCGACGGCGACCTCGTCCGCCTCGACGGCGACCTCGACCGCCTCGACGGCAACCGCCTCGACGGCAACCTCTTCCGCCTCGACGGCAACCTCTTCCGCCTCGACGGCGGTCCAACTCCTCGACGACGAGGATCCCCTCGACGACGATCTTCTCCTCTTCGCCGACGGCGAACGGCGGTGTCGCTTCGACGGCGAGCGCCGAAGAGGATGACGACGAAATCGTCACAGGAGACTTCGACGGCAGTCTGTGTAACTCCCTCGACGTAGAGCGTCAACGGCGCTTCGCCCCAGAGCCCTGGGGAGATGGGGAACAGACCGTGGTCATCCCTCTCGACGTCGTGGTCGGTGCAATCGACCCAGACGGAGAGTGGGCACGCTTACTGGTCTTCCTGCCTCTGGGGAGCCCCCCAGAGGCCTCAGCACGGGCAGATGAAGCCCCTCCAGACCCACCTTGCGCCTTCAGCCTTCTTTCCTCAAGTCCCTGAAGCCTGATCTTCTGTCTGTCCTTCAGGGTCCTGCCAGAGAAGCCCTGACAAATCTCACACTCCTCTGGGACATGGGAAGAGGGAAGGCAGAGGATACACACCTCATGGGGATCTGATGTAGCCTTCTTCCTGGAACACTCCGGGCATTTGTCAAATAATGCAGGCATATTTGACATCAAAAAGGAGCAAAAGCCAAGAAGAACAGCACTAAAGTACTTTAGAAGCACTCAAATCGAAATTAATAGTGAAAAAACACCAATAAACCCTTGAAAAGGGAGAGCTCAATGCTCCAGGGTCCTGCTTGCAGGAGCCGGAAAAAAGAACTGAAAGTAAAAGGGACCTGCAGTGCATTCTGGGATACTGTGAAGTTCTGGAAAGTTCTCCTAAAGGCACAGTATCCTGTTCTGAGCCACATAATGGCAGCCTATGGGGCTTGTCTGTCCAGATCCTCCTCTCTATCATTCCAGGGGTTTTTTGCTGCTGAAGCAAGGGAAATCTGTACAGGCTTTGCTGTTTTGTGGATTTTTTTGGTGGAATTTCTAGTTGAAGTACTGGACAGTGTAGCCTGTGTTATAGGCTGCATTATCTGTCTTTAATTCTCTCTTAAGTGTCTGTGCAGGTCTGCATTTTTTGACACTTTAAGAGATTTTTGATTGCTCCGGGGTCCACGCACATGGGCGGGACTATTCACTAGATTATGACTATACACAGAGATCCCCTACTACAGAACACCTTATCCACAATTTTATGTAAAAGCATTGGTGGACACGGGTCAAATGGGGACCCTGATTTGGTCATCAAAATGGCTAGGCGGGTTTCCTCCAAATTCAATGGTCGGAAGGTCGCCATCTCATCCGAAAACATGCTCACCGTGCTTCTTTCATCTCCGAGAGCTTTATCAGGAGTGGAGTAACAAAGTCTTTGGTAAGACCTTGTACTTTTTGCTCAAAGAAGTCTGCTATAGTATTGCAGAGATGTTCAGATGGGGGGGATTTCCTGCTGTAGTATTTTGGGGTTATTAAAATCTTTAACTATCTTAAAAATAGATTTTTGCTTGTTTTTGGCCGCCTTTATTGTTTTGGTATAGAAAGTGGCTTTTGCCTTTTTGATGAGTTCATGATATTCATTTCTTACTACTTTGTAGATATCTGGATCCTCCTCCTGATATTCTTCCCGCCATCTACGCTCAGCCATGCGTACCTCTCCCGGTTTCATTTTTAACGACTGATCGAACCATGGGGTGGGCATTCTTTTATTATGCGGCCTACTATTCCCTTTAGCATGCCCAAGTTTATCCTTAAGGGCCAGCATCCAATCCTCGAAACGGTTATTATCCGTTTCCAGGTTTCCTGTCACATGTGGTTTACAGTCGTTCGCTAGCCCGGTCAGGTCTGGATGGGCTATAATGACTTTCCATCCCTCGTGTCTGGCCAGCGCGTGATTCCCTAACTTCTTGTTCTTTCCGCCTTCTCCTACCGAAAGATGAAATGGGACCAGAGCATGGTCTGACCATGTCTGGGCCATGGGGGGGGGCGGACAGTGAGCGTGCCAAGATTAGAGCAGATGCAGTCTAATATATGCCCTGCTCTATGTGTAGTTTTGAGAGTAAGGATGGGTAGTCCTAATACCTCCATTGTGTCTCTGAACGAGATTACTGCGGGGTCTGTGGGGGAGTCCAGGTGGAGGTTTATGTCCCCGAGCAGCGTAAAATTAGAGAATCTCAGTGCTAAATTACTGAGTGCCTCCCCTACACTCTCAAGAAAATCTTTATATGGGCCAGGTGGATGGTAGATTAGAGCTCCTGAGAGCGTAAAAGTGTCCTTAATCTTTATACAGAAAGCAAAACTTTCCGCTCCTTTAATATCTTGAAGCTCATTTATTGAGCAATTTAGGGTGTTTTTATAAATAATTGCTATGCCCCACCCTGTTGATGATCCCTCCTGTCCTGCCTTTGTATAAGGTACCCTGGCGGTAGAGCATGTTTGGAGAGGAGCAATCAGATATCCTTTGTGAGAACTGGAAGACAGCAATGTGATGTCAATCGCAAAGGGAAATCTGAAGGCTGTTAAACAAATTCCAGGAAGTGACCATGCTGAAAAACGTCCAACACCCATTTGTCGGCAGATATGAACTTCCACTGACCGAAGAATTTGGACAAGGCATGACCAATTGAAGTGGGACTGTGGTGGCAGGGGCCTGAAGCTTCTTATTGTCTCCTGCTGGTATCTTGAGACCTCACAGCCGCTAGTGGACATTGGCATCCCGATGCCCTGGAAAAACATGGCATTGTGCTCGGGCAGTAGGCCTGGGCCGAATACGATGGTCGATAAGCCTGTTGGGAATGAGGCAGAAGCCGCTGCTAAAATTGCAGTCAAGAGAGATATTGGCCTCTGCCTCGAAAGGACTGACATACAGCCAATTTGGCCATGTCAGTATCTGACTTGAGCGACTGGAGTGAATCGATGTGCTTACAAAAAAAAAAAAAAAGATTCTCCGTCGAACAGCATGCACAACCTTAGCCTGCACCTCTGGGCGGACAGTGATGGCCTTACGCCATCACTGGCATCTCATCACCTCCGCTCCAGCCATTTGCATGAAGGCAGAGGACCATGGTGATATCAACCTCAGAAGAGGTCCTTTCCCTTTCCGATAGGCTGTCTCTCACCTCCTTCTTGTCCACAGGGAGATACTCCAATAGAGACGAGGTGTCGGACCACATCTGGCAGTCTTTTCTCCCTGATGGAAGTGGCCGCCAGGGCAGAAATTCTTTTGCCTAGGTTGTCGAGACGGCAACTTCTTTATTCAGTGGGGCCATGCATGGCAATGAAGGATTCTTGGCTGGTCTCTGTGATGACAATCTGGCAGAGGGTGGACAATATGACCTGTAGGGGGATTTTAAGGGGCCTTAGATTTTTTATCAAGCATTGGTAAGACAGCAGGAATGGATGCTGGTGTCATCAGTTTGAGGCCCTCCTGCCACAAGAACTCTACAATGGGGATAGCCCGAGTGGTGTGTGGTGTCGCAGAAAATACTCAACTTGCTTAGCTGGCATAGGGAGGTCGACGCGTTTTGAAGCTCTCTAGAAGGTCGTGGAAACTGCCAATATCCGCAGGCTGCAAATCTGCTACTGGCAGGGTAGGGGCAATATAGTCGTCCCATTCATCAGGATCAATGTGAAGCTCAACCTTCCTACAACTGATGATCATCATGTTCTTGTAAATTATCCGAGATGGAAACAACCGGTGGTATAACCTTTTCCTTCAGCAGTCTTGGTTGTGTTCTGTGGAGCAGGGGCGGTGATAGGGATTTCCTGTGGAGGTGTTGACCACTGAGCGAAGTTGGCATCAGGGACACATCTACAGTAGTCAATTATTATTAGAAGCAAGTCCGTAACTAAGGATATAGGGACATTGATGGAGGGTTCCTGGAGGTGATGGTGTTCCTGCTCCTCCTCATAAGGGTAATGTTCTTGAAAGGTATCCAAGCGCTGAGCAGAGGGGGGGGACCCCATAACAGATGGATTGTCGTCTGTATCATCTTCATCTGACTTGCCATTTGCCCTTCTATTGGCACAGGCTGTATGCAGGGCCAAACAGGCCTTAGTCTTCTGACTTTTGGAAATCCAGCAGGCGAGCTGGAGGCAAAGGAGAGATCTTAGAAAAATCCTGAAGCAATGGTTTTCGGACTAAAATGCTTTTCCTTCCGTCGACAAGGCTGACTGCAACACTGATGACGTGGCGTGAGGAGTCTTCGTCAATGGTGCAGCTTTGGATGCAGCTGTAGATAGTGAGGTGGCCGTTGAGGAAATCTTCATCAGTGGGGATGGTCTCGTCACCATCAACGACAGACTGAAACAACGCCGTGCTAATTGACGTGGTAGCAGTCGCAGAAGAGAAGGTTGGCGGTGCACCTAAAACTGCGGCCCTAGCTGTAGATGGCAGATTCTTCAACGAAGGTGCCGTCGCCGGATGGTCTATGTAGAAGGCTCCCTGAAAGGGGTGTGAGGAGCAGAAGAAGGCGCTGAACTAGATCTCTGAAGAGAGGTGGAAGGGCTAGCCTGGTTTTTCTTAGATCTTTCTTCTTCAGAAGTCTCTTCATTCCGAGACTTGGATCTTTTAATGTCTCTATGGGGAGATGACGATTCACCCTCTTCATTTCCTAGAGAAGGTATGAGCCTTCTCCACTCACTCAAAGCCTGAGTCAGAGGCTAACTTCTTAATCTGCAGTCATAAAAGTAATCTACCCTCTCTGTTCGTAAGGGTTTTGCGGAAAACTTACAGCAGTATTTACATTCTCTGGGTTTATGGTCCACATTGAGACAATACAGACATTCCTTATGAGTATCCTCACCGAAAAGGCTGCTTTTTCCACAAGTCTTGCAGGTCCTAAACAGCCCTTTTTTAGACTCTGACATTCTGTGAGAAACACAGCAAAACACACACTCCACCTGTAACTCAGATGCTGATACAAGATGAAGTGATATTAGGAAGTTGCTGGTCAAAAGGGTAACAGGGAAACACTGGGGCTAAGCAGAGCTCATGGAGATTCCCTCAAAAGACGAACTTTAAGAAATCTGAGCTATGGTGGCTCTGCAGGGAATGACTACTCCTGGGTCTCTGCTCTCACTGGCTCAAGTTTGGATGCTTTAAAACAATGTAAATGGGTTACTAAATACTCAGGTTGTCAATGGAGTTAATGCTAATGCTTTAGGACTATTGTTATTAGTGTTATAGTGGGACTCCCATCATGACGACATGGAAGATTCAAGCACGTGAATCTATAAAAAGGTACAAAACTGGAGAATAAATCTTTTGCGGACACTTCAGTCATGACCTTAATTAAGACCAATGCGGCTGAATTCCGGCTGAAAGGTGACCAACTCTGTGACACATTTCAGGATGCCAGTGCAGTGCTCAGACACGAATTGAGGCCTACTTATCAGTGAATCCACCAGTAACAACAGGATCAGAGTTACTTTCTAGAAGAATGAATAGGAGTGCCAGGGGCAAGGGGAAACAGATGGAGCAGATAACTATCGTTTGCTGAAAATAGGCAACTTAGTAGTAGAGTATTGGACTACTCATAAGTGCAACACACATCAAAACTCACCACGCAATAAAATAATTTCACCCTGCATTTGTTAAGGTTAAAGGTTAAACGATGTCAGGATTCCAACAAGACCATGAGCGGGAAGTAGTGGGTAGTTACTAATGACATCTCCTAACCATATGTGGCATCTCTCCCCAAAGACACTCACTAAACCTCCAAAGTTTCTTTGGAGAACTAACCCCATGGGGAAGCTAATCCCCAGTCACCATAAAACAACCTAGCTCTGGCAGGCAAATGTACCCAGGAATGTTTTGAAAAAAGGGCAAATTACTGCCACTAGAATCAGCCTCATGAAATCCCATTTTCCCACCTGTGATCTTTCTTATGGAAAAAATAAGACAATGGTTTAATCAGAGTCTATTTTATGCCAACTGGCAGTCTGGGTGCGTGAGGGTAAAAGCTCACTTGTTTCCCAAGTGAAGCTCCCACACACAAACCCACCAAAGAAAACCAAAGGGAAAAATACATATGCAATAACCTCCTCCCCGAAACACACCCCATCACCATACACTTACCCTTTAAGTAGATCAGGGAAGGATTATGTTACTTACCCTGTAAGCATCTGTTCTTGCCATGTGGTGCTATAGATGCACCTGCTTTACATACGTCTGCCTTCTAGTGTTGGGCTCGGATGATTACAAGTTGTGTTTGTTCCAAGAAGTTTTCTTCGAGTCACAAGTCTGTGGGACTCCTCCTCTTGGTAATACTGTGCATGGTCATCAACGCCATCTTCAAATTGTTTTTCCGTTTGTAGGTGAGAAGGTAATAGTGATACATATCGGCAATGTGATGTCCATGCAGTAGAATGATTTAAGTATACAAAGTATATGAACTGCAACCTACACAGGGTTTTTGGGGGAGGTGGGATGGCACATGTGAATCTACAGCACTACATGCCGAGAACAGATGCTTACAGGGTAAGTAACTTAATTTGAGGCTTGAGTGCCGTAGATGCACATACTTTCCATAGAATGTAAAGCAGTCCCTCCCTAGGCAATAGTTAACCTATAAGGGTTGAATTTGTTTGAAAATGTTCTTAGGACCGCTTGGACAACATTGACTTGTTGTGAAAATACATCCACACAATAATGTTTTGTGAATGTGTGTGGAGTGGACCATGTTGCTACTTTGCAAACATCAGCAATATGAATGTTCCCTAAAAAAAAGTCATGGAAGCTCCTATTTTCCTAATAGGAGTATAGCAAGTCAGGCTGTATTTAACTATCAGTCTTGAAAAGCCCGATTTTGAAATTGCCTGTCCCATGCGAGGAGGTGAGAAGGCAATAAACAATTGTTTTATTTATCTGAAACTTTTAGTTTTATTATTAGTGCTCTTTTGACTCCTAAAGTGTGTAATACCCTTTCAGCAACAGAATCTGGTTGTGAGAAAAAAAAACAGGTAAGTCAAAGGATTGATTAATATGAAACCTGGAAACTACCTTCGGGGGAACTTCCGATTTGTTCTAAGTACTACCTTGTGCTTATGTAGTTGGAAGAAAGTTTCCTCAAGGGCTAATGCCTAAATTTCACTGACCCTTCTAACTGAAGTGATCGCGATTAAAAAGGGAAGTTTTTAAGATCAGTATTGCAATTGACGAGTGGAGTGGTTCAAAAGGAGGACCCATGAGTCTTGTTAATATAATGTGCAAGTTCTATGCTGGAGCAGGAGGAAGCCTGGGTAGAATGATACTTTTAAGGCCCTCCATAAAAGCTTTAACAACAGGAATGTTAAATAATGGCAAGTGCTGTCTATTTTGCAAGTAGGCTGCAACAGCTGCATGGTGTAAGCATATAGAAGTGTATGCCAACCCCGTGGTCTGTAAATCCAATAAGCAAGTTATTATTGTCTGTACTTTTGCATTAAGAGGGTTGATGTTTTGTCCCTGACAGTATATAACAAAACGTTTCCATTTAGCCGCATAACATTGCCTTGTGGTAGATTTGCGTGCTTCTTTAAGAATGTCCATACATTCTTGTGTAATTTTAAGTATCCAAATTCTAAGACGTCACAAGCCAAATTGCTAAATTAATTTCCTTGGGATTGGGGTGTCTTACTGTTCCTTGATTCTGTGTGAGAAGGTCCGGGTTGAAGTGAAGCTTATCGTCTGGAACTATGGATAGCCCCAACAGTGTTGAAAGCCATGGTTGGCAAGCCCATGTTGGTGCTAGAAGTATAATTGTAAGAGATGTTTGTCTGAGTTTCCCGACCACTAATAGAAGTAGTGGAAGAGTAGGAAAAGCATATGCAAATATTCCTGACCAGTTCATCCATCGAGCATTGCCTTTGGATTGTTGGTATGGTTACCTGCTTGCGAAGTTTGGGCATTTTGTATTTTGATCGGTTGCAAACAGATCTTTTTGTAGGAACTCCCAGTATGACAAAAAGGACCATGGGGTGCAGTTTCCATTTGTGGACTTGTTGCAGAGTCCAGCTTAGAAAGGCTGAAATTTGATTGCTTGCCCCCAGGACATGTTGTGCTAGTAGGTGCATGTTGTGATGTTTTGCTACTCTCCATATTTTCTGTGCTAACCGAGACAATTGGAGAGTGTATCCCCCGTTTTTGTATATGATACATAGCTCTTTACAATTATTTTTTTTACAATTTAGCTCTCATATTGTCTGCTCAAATTAGAACAACTTTGTGTTGTAGGTGAGGTATAGAGGCTTTCACTGCTAGGTGAACAGCTTGCAGCTCTATGAGACAATATGGAGATCCTTGTGTTTGGAGTCAGATACCCCATGAATGAATTGTGAGGTCTTGGAGATGTGCACCCCAACCAATTAGGGAAGAATCTGCTGTGGGAATTATTTGTGGAACTGGGTTTTGAAATGGACGCCCCGTTGATACATTCTGTGGATTCCACCATTGCAGAAAGTGATGTGTGCGGCTGTCTACCAACTCTAAATTGTGAAGTTGACCCAGTGACCCATTAATAAAAGATATTCCTGGAGAGGTCTCATGAGTAGCCTGGTATGTGGAACTATTGAAATACAAGATGCCATCATGCCTAGAAGTCGTAGAAATGTTTTGGCTGGGATTTGATTCCTTGTTTGAAACGGTTACCATGCTGTGTATTCTGTCTGCATTTGGGTATGCCAATTCTGAACGTGTGTTTAGCATGGCACCTAGGTTTGACTGTATGCTAGCTGGTTGTAGATGTGACTTCTGGATGTTGATGGTGAACCCTAATTGATGTAGTAAGGTATGGGTTTGTTGATTATTTTGTCTGCAAAGGCGAGGCGGTTTGCCTTTATTACCCAATCATCTAAATATGGAAAGACATGTATGTTTTGTCTGCGTAAAGGTGCTGTCACTACTGCTAGACATTTTGTGAATACGCTTGGTACTTCCAAAGGGAAGAGCCTTGACTTGCTAATGGTTTCCTTGAAATTGAAACCTCAGATACTTTGTGTGCGGGATGAAACGGTATGTGGAAGTAGGCGTCCTTTATGTCAAAGGCAGACATGAAATCTCCTTTCGGTAGCAAAGGAATTATCTCCTGAACCATAACCATATGAAAGTGTCATGTTATGATGTAATGATTTAGTGGCCTGAGATCGAGAAAGGGTCGTAGCAAGCCATCTTTTTGAGGAATAAGGAAGTATAGCGAGTATACTCCTGTTCCCGCAAACAGTTTTTGAACTGGTTCTATTGCTCATTCTTGTAGTAGAGCGGTTAGCTCTTGTTGTAGGAGATTTTGATGTTGAATTGATAATTTGTGTTTGCGAGGAGGTATATTTGGAGCCCTTATAATGAGCTACAGACCGTAACTATGTTGGATAATATTGAACACCCATTGATCTGTTGTGATTGATTTCCAAATAAGGAGAAAACTTTGAAGACTACCCCCAAAAGGTGTTAAATGGACTGGAGTAATGGTAAGGATGTCATGGTTTGGTAATGTTGTTGGAGGTAGGGGTATTATTCCCGCAATCTCTTCCTTTAAAATAGTTTCCTCAGTAGGAATCTTTGAACTATGTTTTTGGCGTAGAGGTTTGTCCCTGGTTTTAGTATGCTAATCCAATGTTATCTGAGAAGGTATATCTTGAACCTTGCTTATTGCTAAGCCTACAAAAGGAACCACAGTAGCCATCTAGGCGACCCAGACCATGGATTGTGTTTCCTTAACTTATCTAGGCGGACTGGTTTGCAGAGCAGCAGCCTCCAGCACTTGCCGGTTCCTGTCCCCAAGATGGTGGTGCCTGTCCATATGTGACTGCATACACCCAACGCAACTGGTTTACGATTCTTGGCGAATCTGAACGGAACATAACCGGGTTACCTCACCGCACCCAGTGTATCCCAGACGGCATAATAGACTTAACATCCAGGAGTAAGAGTTGTGGAGGGGCTACTCACTCACAAAATGGCGGAGGTGCTCACCACAGCTCGCTTCGGAACCGCCAGCTCTTCTTCTGATCCCCCGCTTCTCCTGAACCGCTGCTATCTGTGACCAGCAATTAAAGTCTACAAAATCTGTCATTCAAAGTGCTGGCCCACTATACTGTTATACTTCCAACCTGACTCGTTATCGGCGCAGCAGTTCAGGCCTGTCCATAAGATGGCGGCTCACCTCACGGTACGGATCTTAATTCTATTCTTTGGTCGATGCCATTAATTTGTAGCGCAAGCGGCCCTCACCAAAACATTCCACACCTGGCTGAGCCTACTTTGCCAATGCTTTCTCAATAAACTAGCCGATTCGTAGAAGATCCTATGATTCACCAAGCCAGCATGTGTGCCTGACCTCAAAATGGTGCCTGCGTGGTCAGATTAGTCAGCGTTATGTCCCTAATCTGGTAGCCCTAGCCTGCCCCAGCATCCTCAGCCTGCCTACTAGCCAGTCAATCAGCCAGCCTGCATGGTAGCCAATAGCCTCAGTCTGTAGCCAGCCTCTTAGAATACCAGCCAGTACTCCACAAGGGCAGCGATGGGCAGAGAGGCGCTGCGGGTTCCCCCAAAACTGATCAACACCTACCAGATCGCCGATAGATACTGCGTGCCTGGCGGAGTGCTGCGTGTCCTTCCAACACTGCTCACCACAATATTCAGCAAGTACTAGTGGTCACTGAAGGGAACCAACACCCACCAACCTACCTTCTGACCGTAGTTGTTCTTGTTCAGCAGTTACATGCACATGCTCCTCCACTAATCCGCCAACCCGCTGCCCACTACAAACGTGCTAAGATATTTTGGCGATTATTAGCTCAGTTAATCAACTTGGTGCGCCTAGCTCCACAGGCACTCGAAAGATCATGTCTGAAAAGGAAGCCAAGTCACATTTCAAGTGCTCAAAGGCCAAACCGCCCTCACCGGACTCTCCAATTAAGGCTAAGGCAAATAGTAACAGCATTATGGAGAGGATTCTGAAAAAACTAGAAGATGTACACGATCTGGCAAAGTCACCTAAACAAAATAGGGACGCTATGCAGCTGGAGATGAACGACATCAGAGCGGATATCAATACAATCAATTCAAAAATTGCTGTGGCCGAACAAAGGATAAGCAATATAGAAGACTCCACTACTCGCTCCAACAAAGACATAACATCCCTACTGTATTCCACCAAACACATGAAGAGAGATTGCTGAGCTCAAAGATCGCAACAGACGTGGGAATATTAGAATCTTTGGCATTTCGGAGGGCTCAGAAGGTCCAAAGGATGTGGCCAGTTACTGCATTTCTTTCCTAGAAAAATGGGTCCCTCAAATTACAAGAATTTATTTTCACAAATAACTTGAGCTGGAAAGGGCCAATAGGGTCCCATCCTATAAACCTGCCTCAAAGAACATGACAAGACCAATCGTTTGTACACCACAGAGGTACCAACATGCTGAAGCTATACTCAACTATGCCAGCAAAAAACGCCAAATCACTTGGAACTTGCATAAAATAATACACACACAGGATTATTCAAAACCTATGGTGGAAAGCAAGAAAGGCCTTCTTTCCCTCAGAGGTAAACTCAGTGAAATAACCATTCAATTCTCCTTCTCAGGTCCAGCCAAGTTTAGAATCACAGCGAAAGGAAAATACAATTTCTCAGACCAGCCTGAGCTCTCAAACTTCATAGACGATATGGCCTTGCAAGAGATGGAACACTAACTAGTTTTTGAACAAAAGGAAGTCGTAGTGCAACATCAACAGACCTTGTCATTGAGCCACATCACTAGACCATCACATGCTCCTAGACCACCACATGCTTCAGCATCTCTACTCGCCTCCAACAAGTTTGTCCTAAATGTTATCAGTTGTAAGCCTCTTATCACGCCTCTCTCTCGCTTGTGCATTTTACCAATATTCTCTCTGTGAGTGGGATTTGTATTCCTAGTGATATGTATGGTAACCAATCACTCCCTAGCCATTTTTGTTCCTGATGACTTGCAGCAGACAGCTGGGCACTCCTTATAGTTGTCCTTATACATGTCATTATGTTTTGATTAGTCACCAAGGGTTTGTCTTTATCAGCGACCTAGGGTTTGCTCCGTGTTGGCAGATGGACAATCCAGTCGTTGAATCTCCTGTTTTCAATTTCTCTGGGATTGGGAGGGAGTGGGAAGGACAGAGGGTAGGGAAGGGATTATTGTTATTGCTTTTGTAGTTGTATTTGTTTATGCCTTTTCTTTTGCACCTACAGTGAATTTTGCCCTTATTTTCACTCTCCTTTCAGCTTGGTGACTACCCAATGGCTTATGGTCATATCATGTTCAGGTCTTCTACTCCTCTCACTACTCAATAGAATCTTCTCCTCCACTACCTCTCTTTTTGTAGTTACACCACTATGTTCTTAGCATTCAACCTGAAACAGTTTGGGGCACAAAACAGAGTAGAGGAAACTAGTATGCATACAGATTTACTCCGTATAAGACACACCTCTGGGTCAGACAGATGGCACCACTTAAATTATGACCCAAACGCTACCCACTACTTATACCCAATGATGACATCACCTAATCTTTCTGAGAATCTCAACAAAGTCTCCTTTAATGTGAAAGTTATGAAACCACCCAGTCAAGTGACGCAAAATCATGGACTATTTAGCAAAAACATAAGGAGACGTTATCCTCCTCCAAGAAACCAAACTTAGAGAGAAAGACGCAGGTTTTATTAAAAACAATTGGATCTCACGTGTCCTGCTCCCCAGCAATTCATAAGGAAAACTGAGTTAAAACCGTAATCTCAAAAAACTCCAATATCTCTATCATGTCAACTACCCCTGACATTGAGGGTAGAATCCCAATTACAAGCTTACGTAGAGGTAATAAATCATTTCAGGTAGTAAAAATATACGGCCCAAATTCGGGCAATCACTCTTTTTGAGATAATGTATCCAATAAGATTGCCATCTCCCCCAAGACCATCTCATAATAGTAGGCAGTGATTTCAATCTTCCCATAACACCACCTTCGACCGCTAATCCACCTGTAGATACCGTCGAGCGAAATCTCACAGCCTACTACAAAAGATATGCTCAAAGTACAACCTTAACAATACTTGGCGCTTACAACACCCTTATAGAAGGGATTACACATTTTATTCAGGCCCTCACAACTCATACACAAGAATCGATTACATTCTCGTCTTGGGAACTTCCACCTACCTGATCAACGAGACCAATATATTGCTGAAACTTAATTACGATATTCCTGGATCAACACCCTCCTAAGTGGAAGCCACATAAAATCTTCTACTAAACTTTGGCGCTTTAATAATGACGTCCTATCTAACCATGAAGTAAAGGAGAAAAATGTTTTTGTTTTTTAATTTGAGAATGCGATCAAGAACTACCTTAGAGACAATTACCTCCCAGACATTAATATATATACCTTATGGGACGCCCTTAAAGCTACTCTGAGAGGAGTACTGATAGAAATTAAAACCAAAATCAACAAGGCAAATAATGCTAAACTGCTATCGTTAGAACAAGAAATAAAAAAATTGAAATGTTCATATGCTAACTCACTATATAATAACACTCTCTCCCAACTTGCGGATACAAAATATGAATACAATAAGATTCTGAGCAATAGAACAGGTGTTTGGATAAATAAATTCAAAGGTCTTAAACTATGCAAAGCTAAAAAAGCTGGCAAGATGCTAGCCTCCTACATCAAACACAAACAAAACCAAAACAGAATCAAATAAATTAAAGATTAACAAAACATAACCCATACTAATCTAAGGAAGATACTTTATACTTTCAAGAGTTTTAATGAATCTCTACATCGTAATGATCAGTCCTTTGATCTGGTGAAATGTAAATCTAACCGCAAAAAAACTAAACTTCCCCACCTGTCAGAGGAAGGTAAACTAGCTCTAGGTAAACAGATTTCTCACACCAAAGTATCCAAAGCAATTAGTAATTTAAAAGACAAGAAATCCCCGGCCCAGATGGCTTTACAGCAAAATTCTACAAGTCTTTCTTTGATCTGTTTCAACCTACACTTCTGTCCCTATTCAACCATATTGCTGGTTCAGGTGCGGTCATAGGCACGATGTCTGAAGTCAACATCACTGTGATTCCTAAAGAATGGAAAGACCCTACCATTCCAAAAGATTTTAGACCGATCTCCGTAATAAACCTAGACTGCAAAATATACACGAAAATCCGAGCCACTAGACTTAACGTATACCTCCCCAGACTAATAAGCAACTCCCAAGTAGGCTTTGTCAAACACTGTATATCAAATGACAATACACGTCTGTTATGCCATGTTACAGTTAAAACAAATAAATACCCCTCCCCCTCCGTCGCCATAACACTCGATGCAGAGAAAGTGTTTGACAGAGTTTATTGGGCTTTCCTACACCAATGCATGGAATCTTTTGATCTGGGAGCTAGCTTCATCAATATGGTCCTGGCTCTCTATAAAAATCCAACCGCTTGCATCTCAATTAAAGGATCACTGTCACAACCACTCACCCGCCAACAGGGAACGAGACAAGGTTGCCCCCTTTCCCCCTCACTATTTATTTTAGCTCTAGAACCCCTGGTAACAAACATAAAACAAAACCCTGCAATCAAGGGAGTAGGATTTAAGGAAAAATGCATCAAACTGGCTGCATACGTCAATGATATCCTGATAATGACAGAGGACCCTGGTCCCTCTATACAAGCCTAGATATCTACCACAGATCCCTACTCCTTACACACAGAATACAAACTTAACAGAGCTAAATCAGAGGTGAAACCCCTAAATCTTCACTGTACGAAAGAGGCGCTAGGCTCATCTGGTCTATCCTGGCAAACTGGTCATAAAAAATATATGGGCATCGAATTCGGATCGGACCGGATTGACACCATTAAACACAATGACTATTACTCTCGACAAGACTAATAAACTACTAGCCGCATGGTCCCCCAAATTTATCACTTGGTGGGGCAGAATCAAAACCATAATGTGAGAAGTTGGCCTGATGTGCAGTGTTCACTATTCTAGTGATCACTATATATCAGTCCAAACAACCCTTATTGATGATTGGTTGTAAGTCAACCTTATAGACCAGCTATCCTAGTAGCATGGATACGAGCAGTCTAAGGCTAAGACTCTAGAGGGCGTGTTAAGCCAGCTGTATTACCATCACATTACCCCTTGAACACCCAGTGAAAGGACACCACACAAGTGTTATGAAAATAAACTGTGTATTTATTAGAATCACAACAACCCTGTACTCTTTATGAGGACAGGGTGCTAGGCACACAACAAAACTCTTACGAAAATACTTAAGTTAGCACGTTATACACAAATGCCCGAGGGGCACGAAAAACCATATACTTTAAAAGTGGAATGCGAATTACTAGCAGGTAAGTAACAGTTCTAATAGGCTTTGGAATCGCTAGGACTGGACTAGGGAATCGTTAGATTACTACTAGGAGACCCAGGGGACTCGGGTGCAGAGTGTGCACTCTCACGCGGGATGCGGGACAAAGTCTATGGAGGCTAGTAAAGGCAAAGTTAGTGTTCACGGGCGAACCCGACCTGGTGGGAAGAAAACGACAGTGGATCCTGACCCTAGGATAGTGAGGCTATGCTGGGACACCGAAGTGCCGAAGTTACCTAGCCCAGGGGCTGCAGCTGCATAGGTCTGAAAAGACGTCGGGGATCTCGTTGCCGGACCAGGAGCCTGGAAGGAAGAAGTTGCTGGCAGGCGACCAGTGAAGAAAAGTTCGATGGATCCAAGCCTGGATCAAGGAAGAAGAAAACCTGAAAGCAGAGGGGACCAAGTTCTTGAATCACTAGCCAGTGATTAAGTGGGCACCAGGATGGCACCGGGCGAAGTCACCGCAGTCAGGTGAGTGGGCGCTGCTGGGCTCTGCAGTCTCTCGGACCAGGAGGCGTTGTCGGCGACCAGGATGGAGGTGCGAGCTGTCCCACGAAGGTTCTTGCTGTCGACGTCGCTGGACCCAGGATTGGGCAACAAGTCTTGGCAAATGCAAGGCCCACGCGGTGGACCTAAAATGGCGTCTTGGGTGGACCAGGAGGGTCCAGAGTACTTCTCCGATGGAGGGAAGCAAGGGCCAGTCTGGAGCAACCAGACCAGCAGCAGAAATGTCGTCGGGCGTCGTCAGGAAGGCCACAAGCCAGCGGGCTAGTAGCCAAACAACGCGGTGAGCAGTAAAAAGCAGAAGGGCCCCACACAGATCGTGGAGATGCTGGGGGGCTGCTCTTCGGTGCTGGAGCTGCTCAGGGTGGGGGCTTCTCGGACCCCAAAGCACTCACCAGGAATTCACTCGGCGGGCTTGCTGGAAAGAAGTCGTGCAGTCTTGCAGATGGCCGGTCCCTTGAGGTCTCGTCGCACCCACGGTTCTCAGCTGGGCTGTAGAGGTGGGTAGAGGTCAGAGGTGCCAGGGAAGCCGGTTCTCGTCGAGCTGGGCAGTCGGATTCCGGAGGAAGGACTTGCAGCAGACCGCAGTGTTCTTAGATGGTGCCTGCGGGTGCAGGGTGACTACTCCTTAGTCACAAGGGAGAAATCTTAGGAAGAAGTCTTGAGTTCCTTTCGCAGAAAGTAGTTTCAGGATTCAAAGATGATCTAATTTGGAAGGGGGCCAGTCTCTACCTTTATCCTGTAAAAAGGGGCTGGCACGCGACTAAGTCCTGCCCTATGGGTGGGACTAGGAGGGGGGTGGTTACACCCACTTCCTTGGCGGGCTTTTCCCCAGCACAGGGTCTGGAGTGACCCTGGAACTGGTTCCAGCCAGCCTATGCACAGTGAGCACCGGGGTGCCACGTGCAGTCACCTTCCTCTAAAGCCCTGCCTACCTACAATACACAAAACCCTGTCTGGGACGGTGCTGGCACCGCCCCTGGCAGGAAACCCTTTGTCCTTATCTCCTGCTCTGGGAGGACTCCCAGCAGCAGGAGGACAGACTTGTGTCTCGGTGGCAGCATCCATTTTGTGGAGCTGAGGCTCTGTTTGACTTTAACCGGGGTTAGGGGTTACATACATGTCGTGTCCCTCTAGAAGGGTGGAATGCTAACCCCGTCGCCAGAATTGGCGAGGGGTTAGTATTCCAATTCGTATGACACCTTACTCGACATGTTTTGATAAAGCGATACCAGAGTTGGCATATAACCGCGAGGATTATAATGCACTTAAGAGTATATGGTATGCGATATCATGGAAACGGCTAAGGGATGGATCCCGAAAGCCGCAGACAGGCTCAGCTCATGCCAGAGCACCATCTCACACGATTCCAAGCACTCTGCCTTCAGGATTGTTAAGGCCTGCCATAGGAGTGACTGATAGGAGATCTGTGTGTCCATTTTAGGGTTAGATATAGGTATACTATATCTAAAGCAAAGGGTGATTACACCACCTTGCCCCAGCTGTCAAGCAGCCAGTTGTGTCAGATTTGGATGGCCAGCCAGGGGTGGCATAATACATGCTGCAGCCCCTGGTAGGCCCTGGGTACACCTATGCCCTGGGTACCTAAGGTACACTGTACAGGGACTGATAAGGTGACTCAGTATCCAATTTAGATATGTACCTAAGGTACATGGAATCCATTTTACAGAGAGAGCAGTAGGCCTGGGGCCCTGAATAGCAGGGTCCCAGGTCAACTAAGTCAGAAAACCAGCAAAACACCAGGCAAAAAGTTGGGGGCAACCATAGTCAGGGATCAACCTTCCTACACATAAAAATTATGATCACCCCTATAATCAATTACCTTATCAGTATGCTTCCCCTGCTACTCTCAGGGGATTTTCACCACAAACTAGAGTAACAGATCTCTAAATGCATTTGGCAGGACAAAAAAGCCAGAATAGCCTTGAACAAAACTCAAGACTACACAACTCGAGTGGGTACAACCTAGCCAATTTCAAGGACTACCAATCCGCCTTTTGGCAAAACAGGGCTCATATTGAATCCACCCCTGTGTGACTACACCAAAGTTTGGCTAGAAATACAACTCATCCTCCTAAACAACCATAATCCGCTAACACTACTAACGACTAACACCAAACCCCTCGACAGACTCCAAACATATTTTCCGAAACACAAAGTTCCCTATTAAGAATAGATAAAAATGTATCAGTTGGAATAAAACTTTGCAATTTTGCCTCATTTTGGACCAACACTCACAAAAAATATAACGGCAATACGCTGTACCACCAAACATGGATTGACCAGGGCATCTTCTTCCTCAGCAGCTAGGCTCCACCGCACAACCCCTTACCTTCGCAGAGCTACAAACGGAATACCATCTAGAAAAAATAGGAGTTCCACTACTTCCTTAAAATCAAAGAGGCCATGAAGAATTCGAAAGTTCATAGAAACACCATCCCTACCAAACCTTATTCTGAAAATTAACAAATCTTGCCACCAAGTTTCCTACCTTTACAAACTCTGACGTCCCAAATCGTAGCAACTAAACAAGGACCTAACAACTTTTTGGGAAAACCACTCTTCCAAGGCCATAGTAACAACAGACTGGTCAAGCATCTGGAAGCCCGTCACTTATCAAAACATCTCCCCTATACTTTCGGAAACTAAATTCTGGCTCCTTCACAGAGAGTTCTGGACCCCAGCCCACTTACACTTACTGAAAATTCTAGCTAACCCTACGTGCTGGAGCTGCAAGGAAAAGGTGGGTGATAATACTCACCCCATTCTACACTGCAAAGTCCTCTCACATTTTTGGGATAAGGTTTTCTCCTTTCTTTCCTTCAGGCCTATTCAAATGCCCACATACCTAGAGTATCCAAGGTTCTACAACAGTGTTCCGGACACTATAAAGTCTAGAGAGAAAACACAACAATGAGACAATCGCCCCAAAGGAAAGGAAAAATATTCAATACATTTCCGGATTCCCATCACTCACCAACCTGGTGACATGCTTCATCATCTGGGTCTCCTCTTACAGTCACACTAGGGGCTACAACCCTATCATAATGATGGGGAGCCCGAGGATGTTTTCGTATAGCAATTCTAACTTATTAGCCTACCAGATGAGAGTAGTTGTGTATGGGAACTAAGTCCAGGGCATAGCTGATAAGTGAAGTTAAAATTGAGTTGCGACAGACCCCATATTTATTAGTCTCCCGCAATTCAAATTAAAAACAGTGCAAAAAGACAGTTTTACCAAATAGCGGTCTAAGAATAAAAAGTGGTCAACATGTTTCGGCACACTCAGACACCATTCTGTCAGGTGCCTTCGTCAGGAGCCACCCAATACTTGCTACTGCAATAGTGTGAAAGAGAAAAATATAGTATAAAACAAGCATTTGCAATGCAATAGATCTCGCATTTACATGAGTTTGAGCTATTTTATGCCTTTTATTTATGTTTTGGTTTTTAGAACCTAAGTATAAGGCATAGTCATTTATAATGCCAATAGGTTAAACTTTTGCTAATGCAAGACCTATTGTGCTGAACTACAGTACGCGGAGTGGGGAGAAATAAATCGGTGCTGCTTTAGATGCACTCTAGGTGTTGGAAATGGATGATACTACAAACTCTGTTTCGGGCCGAGTCGACGTCTCGTGAAGCAGTGTCGCAGCAGAGCTTTTGATTACCTCTTGGCGCGCCTATGGAAGACTGGGAAGTGCTACAAACTCCTGACCAGAGGCACAAATGTCTCTAGATCTATCACGCAGTGAACGACTATGCTGGTTCTCACAGCCAATCGCAAATCCACACTTTGACTCCGTGTATACTCACCCAATGAACAAAAAACAATTCTGTCCCTAGTGGTAGTTACACAGCCTCTCTACAGTGACCTTGTTTTGACACAACCAATTGAATATGCTACTTACCAGTATGCATCTGTTCTTGGCATGTAGGGCTGCTGTCATTCATATCTATAGCATAGATCGCCGCCTAGTGTTGGGTCCGGATGACTGCACATTGGTGTCCTGGAAGAGTCTTCGAAGTATCACGAGATATGTGGCTCCTCCCCTGGACTGCAGTGCGCATGGGCATCGACTCCATCCCCAGATTGTTTTTAGCCATTGTGGCGAAGATGGAGTGTAACAGTATGAGCGATGACCATGCTAAGAATAAGTTTGAATTCTGCAGCCACTACAGGCGCCGGGGAGGAGGGCGGGCAATATGAATGTCAGCAGCCCTACATGCCAAGAACAGATGCATACTGTTAAGTAGCATATTCAGTTCGAGGCATGAGGGCTGCTGAATTCATATCTATAGCATAGAATACATAGCAGTCCTTCCATTAACGGAGGCCGCCTGTGCCAGCTGCAGACGTTTCAAAAAGTGTCTTAACAGCCTGCCCCACAGCTGCCTGCTGCTTGGAGTGCACATCTACACAGTAGTGTTTAGTAAATGTGTGTGGTGTAGACCATGTGGCTGCTCTACAAATGTCTTCCAAAGGGATATTACCAAGGAAAGCCATGGAGGCCCCCAACTTGCGGGTGGAGTGGGCTCTGGGGGGGGGGGCCGTTAAAGTGCGCTTAGCCTTGTGATAGCAAATTTGAATACACTTAACGATCCACCTGGCTATACCTGCTTTGGAAATGGGGTTGTCTTTGTGCTGGGCTGAAAAGGCAACAAAGTTGTTGTGTCTTCCTAAAATCCTTGGTCCTATCGATGTAGTACATCAAAGCTCGTTTGACGTCAAGAGTGTGGAGCATTCTTTCGGCTACAGTCTCTGGGTTTTGAAAGAACGCGGGCAGTTCAATGGTCTGATTGACATGGAACTGCGAAACCACCTTAGGAAGAAATTTAGGGTTAGTGCGCAGCACCACCCTGTTCAAGTGAATTTGTATGAATGGCTCTTGGACAGTGAGCGCCTGGAGCTCGCTAACACGGCGCAGAGACGTAATGGCTATTAGAAAAGCCACTTTCCATGTTAAAAACTGAACCTCGCATGAATGCAGAGGCTCAAAAGGCGGGCCCATCAGCCTGGTGAGGACCACATTAAGGTTCCATACAGGAGCTGGCGGGTCCTGGGAGGGATGACCCGTTTCAGTCCTTCTAGGAAGGCTTTAATGGCAGGCACTCTGAAAACGGAGAGATGCTGCCTGTTTTGGAGATAAGCCGCTATGGCGGATAAGTGTATCCGAATGGAAGCATATGCCAGCTTGCATTTGTAAAGATGTAACAAATAACAGACGATGTTGTGAGTGGATGCCTCTAGCGGGTTGATGTTGTGTTCTGTACAGTAAATGACAAACCGCTTCCATTTTGCTGCATAGCAAGCTCTGGTGGTGGGCTTTCTTGCCTCCCGTATGATATCCATGCAGTCGGGAGGCAAGTTAAGGTAGCCAAATTCTAAGACTTCAGGAGCCAGATCGCCAGGTTGAGCTGTTGCGGGTCTGGGTGCTGAATGTCGCCATGGCTCTGCGTCAACAGTCTGGGCGTAAGGTGCAGCCTTTGATGCGGTACCACGGAGAGTTCTAGAAACGTGGTGTACCATGGTTGGCGTGCCCAAGTTGGAGCAACCAGGATGAGTGTCATCGAGTGTTGCTTTAGCTTTCGTGCCACCAGCGGTATGAGAGGTGCTGGGGGAAAAGCGTACGCAAATCTGCCTGACCAGTTCATCCATATCGCATTGCCCTGCGACTGTGGGTGAGGGAACCTGGCGGCAAAGTGTTGGCATTTTGCGTTTTCCCTTGTGGCAAACAGGTCTATCTCTGGATGACCCCACTGCTGGAAGTACGGGTGGAGTACTGATGGATGTATCTCCCACTCGTGCATTTGGTGGCTGTACCTGCTGAGCAGATCCGCCATCTGATTGTCCTTGCCCGGGAGGTGTTCCGCCATGAGGAAGATGTTTCTCTGAATGGCCCACTTCCACATGCTCTGAGCCAGATGAGACAACTGTGGAGAGTGTGTACCTCCCTGCTTTTGAATATAGTACATGGCTGTCATGTTGTCCGTCCGGATCAATACGACTTTGTTGCACAGATGTACTTTGAATGCCTTTATTGCCATGAAGATCGCCATCAGCTCTAGGTGGTTGATGTGCCTCATCCTCTGCTGAGTTGTCCATAGTCCCTGCACTGTGTAGTGGAGCACATGAGCTCCCCAACCCTGTAGAGATGTGTCCGTCGTTAGGATGATCTGTGGCACAGGCTCTCGGAACGGTCGGCCCTTGCAAAGGTTGAGTGGATTCCACCAATGCAGAGAGTTGTATGCCCGACCGGTCACCAACACTAGGTCCTTCAACTGTCCGTGAGCCTGATTCCACTAACGTGCCAAGCACTCTTGAAGCGGACGCATATGTAGCCTCGCGTGCGGGACTATGAAGATGCAGGAGGCCATCATGCCTATCAACTGCATGAACACTCTTGCTGGAAGCGAGTGTTGCGGTCTGAACTTCTAGATGAGCGACTGAATGCTGTTGATCCTCATAGGATTCGGCTGAGCCGTGGCCGCCAGAGTATCTATCGTCGCGCCCAGATACTGCCGCATATGGGCTGGCTGAAGGTGCGATTTGGGATAATTCAGTGAGAATCCCAGACTGTGAAGAAGGTGAATGGTGTGGGACATGTTTGCGGCGCACAGCTGGGCCGACTTTGCTTGGACAAGCCAGTCGTCCAGATAAGGGTAAACGTGAACGTTCTGCCTTCTGAGGTGCGCAGCCACTGTCGCCAGGCATTTTGTGAACACCCTGGGCGCCGTGGTCACTCCGAAAGGTAGGACCTTGAACTGATAATGCCGACCCTGAATGGTGAATCTGAGGTATTTTCTGTGTGATGGATGTAGAGGAATGTGAAAGTATGCATCCTTGACATCTAATGTTGCGAGGAAGTCTCCCTGGTTGAGCAACGGAAGAACTTGCTGCAGCGTCAGCATGTGAAAGTGTTCTGAGAGAATATATTGCTTTAGGGGTCTGAGGTCCAGAATGGGTCTGAGGGAACCGTCCTTTTTCGGGATTAAGAAGTACAGGGAGAACACTCCTGTGCCTTCTTCTTCCACCAGAACAAGCTCGATTGCCCCTTTTTGCAGCATGACAAGTACCTCCTGCTGCAATAAGTGCAAATGCTCTGTGGACATAGGACGGTGTTTTGGTGGCATGTCGGGTGGAGTGGACATTAACTCCAGACAATAACCGAACTGTATACGTTTTCTGACCCACCTGTCTGTGGTGATGGATTTCCAGACTGGCAGGAACTGCTGGAGTCTCCCCCCGACAGGTGTTGTGTGGTCGGGGGGCAGTGGCAGGGCGTCACTTTTTGGTGGTGGCAGAGGAACGGGAGTTGTTATTTCCACGGCCTCTGCCCTTGGCACTGTTGCCCCGATAGCCGCCTCTACTCTGCTTGGTGTAAGAGGACTGCGCTCCACCTTTAGCGTATTGCGTTTGCTGGGACATTTGGCCTCTGGAAACACCTCTATTGCCTGAGCGACTAAAAGTAATGGCCCGAAACTGTTGGGACTGGAGAGCTCCCATGGACTTTGCAGTCTCGGTATCCTTTTTTATTTTTTCCAGTGTGGTATCCACCTCAGGACCAAACAACCTATCAGGGTTGACCGGCTGATTGAGGATGGCGGTTTGTATCTCCGGCTTGAAACCGGAGATTCTGAGCCATGCCTGTCGTCTCAACATCACACTGGTGTTAATGGCCCTGGCCGCGGTGTCCGCCACGTCCAGCGCACATTTAATAGAAGCGTTGGAGATGAGCTTCCCTTCCTGAATGAGCATTTCCGCCGCCTCTTTATACTGAACGGGTAGATGTTGCAACAGGGTCTCTAGTGTGTCATAGTGTGCCCTGTCATATCTGGCCAAGAGTGCCTGAGTGTTTGAGATATGCCAGATATTGGCTGCTTGAGCCGCCACCCTCTTTCCTGATGCCTCCAGCACTTTAGATTCCTTGTCTGGGGGAGGAGCATCACCAGTGGTTTGCAAATTCGCCCTCTTCCGGGCATTAGAAACGACCAGAGAGTCCAATGGCAACTGGCCCTTGATGTAGGTAGGGTCTCCAGGTGCCGGCTTATATTTTTTTCCAATTCTAGGGTTGACCACCCTGGCACGTGTTGGTTCCTTAAAGATGTCTGCAGCATGTTTGAGAACCCCTTTCAACATTGGGAGAGTTTTGACAGTCTTTTCTGCTGTGGAAAAGGTATCAAAAAGGAAGTCCACGTTAACAGTGTCAGCGTGCAGCTCGACGTCGTGGTTTTTAGCCGCCCTTTCAATGAGAGCATTAAATGCTGCAGAATCCTCAGTAGGAGAGGTTTTAACATGGTACACCTGAGTGTCTGGGGCAGTCTGCGGATCTCCTGGGTCCCCTGCATCTGTCCAAGAGTCCTGGTGATCCTCAGGATCAGTGTTGGCAGGAAAGTTATACCCTTAGTCATCACCTTCCCCAGCCTCCACATCTGAATAAGTGGGTGAGGGTGTGGCAACTCTAGGAGTCTGTGGAGCAAGTGGCTCAACCAGAACTGGGTAATCCGTAGAAGGCTTCTTGCGCTTCAAAGGAATAGTGTAGGACTCCAAAGGCTGCGTTGCCGTGATCTTTCTCTTGTAGAGGGTAAGTTTACCGGTGTCGGCGTCGATAAAGTGTTCCGACTGCTCCTCCATCAAGGGTTGTCGATGCTTCAAGCTCTCAAGCTGCGGAGAAGGCTTCGACCCTGCAGACCCTTGCACGGGCGCGTTGGCGACCGACCGTGGTGCGAAGGCCTTCGGCGGCAACGTAAACAGGAGTGGCGTCGAAGACTTTGGCGTTATGGCAGCCGGCTTCGGGGTGGAAGCATCCTTCGGATCGACCGCGGAAGCCTTGTTCCTGATGCGTTGCAGTGAGTCCGACACCTGCTTCGTAAAGGAAGCGGACGGTTTCGTCGACCCGACAGACGTCCTCGGTCCACCAGCGAGTAAAGACTCGAGCGTCGATGTCTTGGGTTTCTCCGGCCGAGGCACAGAAGCAGCTTTTTTAGGTGCGCCGTGTCCTCCTTCCGCGCCGACGGCCTTTGGTGCCGATGACTTCGGGTCGGCGGCCTTGACTCCCGGGCTCGGGGCCCCAGTCTTCGGTCCGACGCCCTTGTTCGATTCTCGATCGAAGCCCTTGACCGACTTTGGCTCGACGCTTTTGGTCGACTTCACCGGGTCGACAGGCTTTTTCGGCTGCGGCCGCCCCGACATATCGGAAGAAGAGGAGGCGGCCAGAGGGACAGACGTCTTCTGTTTCGTTGGCGTTTCCATCACTTTCGGTTTCGTCGACACCGAGGGTTTTACTTTCGGTTTCGTTTTGACGACCGGCGGCTCCGCAGAAGTGTCCGTAGCCGGGCCCGCAGGTGAGGCCGTGGATTTGGGTGCAAGGTCTTGGGTAAGGCAGTGTGGCGATCCCGCGACCTGAGCCTTAGTGATTGTTCGAACGAGGCATAGCTCTTCGCCTGAGCTATCTTCCATGGCCCCATAGGCCTCATTGTCGTCTCCTACCTCATCGACGACTTCTTCTGCATCGAGGGCCTCGACATCCGCGTTGTAGTCGTAGTCGATCTCCTCCGCAGGAGGTGAAATTTGCAGATGAATTTCCTGTTCGTCGGCATCTTCTCTCTCGAAGATGTCCACCGGGGCCGACTGCTGGGCCTCCAGTCGCGCCACGCGCCGAAGCCGAATCGTCTTCTTCGATCGAAAACGGGAACAAGCCATACAGTTGGCTTCATCGTGGTCCGGCGACAGGCACTTGTTGCACACTGGGTGGACGTCGCTGTGGGGATACTTCGATCCACACACGGGACATTTCTTGAACCGGCTCCGTTCCATGATGTGTCGTTGAAAGTTTTGCTGCGTCGACTGGGCCCCAAGCACCAGAGAGTCACGAGACTCCTCGGGACGTCCGACTCGGGAAATGAGCCGGAACAGAGTCGGGCACCGAGCGCCAAAACAATACCGACGGTATAGGAAAAGGCCTTCAGGCCTTAAGAAAGTCTATATCTATTCCGAACTGGAGATAACGAATACACATCCGAACCCAATGGCGGAAAAAAAACAATCTGGGGATGGAGTCGATGCCCATGAGCACTGTAGTCCAGGGGAGGAGCCACCTATCTCGTGATACTTCGAAGACTCTTCCAGGACAACAATGTGCAATCATCCGGACCCAACACTAGGCGGCGATCTATGCTATAGATATGAATTCAGCAGCCCACATGCCTCGAACACATTGTTTCCTTCTACCTTACTGTGGCACCTCTACTTCTGGCTTCTGCTGCAGAGTAGTGGGGACGGGTCAGGGGGTGTCATGTGAGTCCGGGGACACAAGAGTGCTGGAAGGCACAGAGCGCGTCCGATACAAAGAAAGTGAAAGTACGGTATGCCGCGCTGTTAAAAAGTATTAAATTAATGTTTGTAAGTTCTTTTTGGTGATCTGCGCATAAGAAAACAAAAGTGCGGCCACCACTTTACATATTTAGCATGGTGTGCACGCTATTATTAAAGTGAAAGCAGGCCTAACCTGCTGTCAACGATTAAAAACAATGAACAAAAGAAAAGCACGTCAGCTATTATGAAACTATGGACGCAAAGCCTAACGCGTGCGTCTGTGTATGTGTTTGCGGTGGGGGGTTCAGGGTTACAGGCATCAGAGCCGGGTATGCACAGATATACAGTGCAAGGCTACTTAGCAGACTGGTGAAACCGATAAGACGTGTGGCGCTGGGGAAGCGGGAGCGGTGAGCGGGCACGGTGCTGTTTTTAAACAAGCCCATCAGATGTCCGTGAACTCTGCTGCTTCCGTCTTTTTTCTGCTGCACAATAAACATTGAAGCACGAGGAGCAAGGGGCGAGGCTGCGACTGAAAAAAGAATATGCTACTTACCAGTATGCATCTGTTTTTGGCATGTAGGGCTGCTGACATTCATATCTGTGCATAGATCGCC
Organism: Lissotriton helveticus; assembly: GCF_964261635.1. Taxonomy (NCBI): domain Eukaryota; kingdom Metazoa; phylum Chordata; class Amphibia; order Caudata; family Salamandridae; genus Lissotriton; species Lissotriton helveticus. The sequence goes on from NC_136068.1 coordinate 835,391,632, forward strand.
GCCTAGTATTGGGTCCGGATGATATCACCTTGTTGTCCTGGAAGAGTCTTCGAAGTATCACGAGATAGGTGACTCCTCCCCTGGACTATAGTGCGCATGGGCATCTTCTCCATCTTCAGATTGTTTTTCGCCATTGTGGCAGAGATGGAGATAGTAAAGTAAGAGATGGCCATGTAAAAGATAATGCTGCAGCTGCAACAGGCACCGGGGAGGAGGGCGGGCGATATGAATGTCAGCCGCCCTACATGCCAAGAACAGATGCATTCCGTTCGAGGCATGTGGGCTGCTGAATTCATATCTGTGCATAGACTGTATAACAGTATCTTCTCTAGCGGTGGTCACCTGTGCCAGCTGCAGCAGTTTGAAAGAGGTTTGAGGACAGCCTGGCCTACAGCAGCTTGCTGCTTTGCTTGCACGTCTACACAGTAGTGTTTTGTGAAAGTGGGTATGGTAGTCCATGTGGCTGCTCTACATATGTCTTCAAGAGGAATATTTCCTAGGAAAGCCATGGATGCCCCCATTTTTCGCCTAGAGTGTACTCTTGGGGGTACAGTTAAAGTGCGTTTAGCCTTTTGATAACATATTTGAATGCATTTAACTATCCATCTGGCTATTCCTGACTTTGATATGGGATTCCCTTTATGTTGTGGTGGAAAAGCAACAAATAATTGCTTTGTTTTTCTAAATGATTTCATTCTGTCCACATAATAGAGCAGAGCTCTCTTTACATCCAGTGTGTGTAGGGCTCTTTCCGCTACTGACTGTGGATTTTGGAAGAACACTGGAAGTTCTATTGATTGATTAATATGTAAAGTGGATACGACCGTTGGCATAAACCTAGGGTTTGTTCTAAGAACTACCCTGTTAGCATGTATTTGAATGAAGGGTTCTTGAATTGTTAGTGCTTGTAGCTCGCTAACCTGCCTGAGTGAGGTAATGGCAATCAAGAATGCCACCTTCCATGTTAGAAATTGTAAATCGCATGAGTGTAGAGGTTCGAAAGGAGGTCCCATGAATCTGGTAAGTACTATATTTAGGTTCCAGACTGGGGAAGGTGGGTGCCTTGGAGGAATCACCCTTTTAAGACCCTCCATAAAAGCCTTGATTGCTGGTACTTTAAATAGTGAAAGGTGTTGCCTGTTTTGAAGGTATGCTGCTATAGCAGCAAGGTGTAGTCTTATTGAAGAGTATACTAGGTTACATCTTTGAAGATGCAGTAGGTAACAATGTTCTGAATGGAAGCATCTAATGGGTTGATTTGGTTATTGTTGCAGTAAATAACAAATCTTTTCCATTTAGCTGCATAGCATGCTCTAGTAGTTAGTCGTCTTGCCTTCTTAATGATGTTCATGCAGTCTGGAGGCAAGTTAAGGTATCCAAATTCTAAGATTTCAGGAGCCAGAGCGCTAGGTTCATCTGATTGGGATTTGGGTGTCTGATTTCTCCATGGTTCTGAGTTAGAAGATGGGGTGCGAGGCGCAGTCTTTGATGAGGAACTACTGAAAGCTCCAGGAACGTTGTGTACCATGGCAGTCTCGCCCATGTGGGAGCAACTAGGATCAGTGTGAGTGACTGTTGCCGCAGTTTGCGTGCCCCCAGCGGAATCAGTGGTGCTGTGGGAAAAGCATACGCAAATCTGCCTGACCAGTTCATCCATATCGCATTGCCCTGTGACAACGCATGTGGGAACCTGGTGTCAAAGTACTGGCATTTTGAGTTTTTGTTTGTGGCAAACAGGTCTATCTCTGGGTGCCCCCACTGTTTGAAGAATGGCTGGAGAACTTGGGGTTAATCTCCCATTCGTGTAGTTGTTGGCTGTGTCTGCTGAGCAGATCCGCTATTTGATTGTCTTTCCTTGGGAGGTGTTCTGCCAGGAGAAAGATGTCTTTTGGAATTGCTCACTTCCATATGCTTTGTGCCAAGTGGGACAGCTGTGGGGAGTGCGTTCCTCCCGGTTTCTGGATATAGTACATGGATGTCATGTTGTCCGACCAGATCAACACAGTTTTGCTGTACAGGTATTTTTGGAATGCTTTCAGAGCTAGGAATATTGCTAGCAACTCTAGTTGGTCGATATGCAGTTTCTTCTGTTTGATTGTCCAGAGCCCTTGTACTGTGTATTGAAGTAGGAGGGCTCCCCAACCTGTCAGTAATGCGTCCGTTGTTAGTACTAGTTGTGGAACTTGCTCTTGGAACAGTCGCCCCTTGAAAAGGTTTTGTGGGTTCCACCACTGCAGAGAGTTGTAAGCGCGACTGTCTACCAACACTAGGTCTTTTAGTTGTCCTTGAGCTTGGTTCCACTGCCGTGCAAGGCATTCTTGCAATGGACTCATTTGAAGTCGGGCATGGGGGACAATGAATATGGAGGACGCCATCATGCCTATGAGCTTCCAGAAGACTTGAGCTGGCAAAGAGTGTTATGGCAGGAATTTGTGAATGAGCATCTGCATGCTGGCTATCCTCGCTGAGTTTGGATATGCCATTGCCACTGAGGTATCTATAGTAGCTCCCAGATATTGTTGTGTGTGGGATGGCTGTAGATGCCATTTTGGGTAGTTTATTGAAAAACCTAGACTGTGTAGCAGCTGAAGTGTTTGAGACGTGTCTCTTGCACACTATTCGTACGATTTTGCTTGTATTAGCCAATCTTCTAGGTATGGGAACAGGTGAATGTGTTGCCTCCTGAGATGTGCAGCTACTGTCGCTAAGCATTTTGTAAACACTCTTGGAGCTGTGGTTACCCCGAAGGGGAGAACCTTGAATTGGTAGTGTTGACCTTCTATTGTGAACCTGAGATATTTTCTGTGAGCCGGATGGATGGGTATGTGAAAATACGTATCCTTGAGGACCAATGTTGCTAATAAGTCTCCTTGCTGGAGCAGCGGGAGCACTTGCTGTAGTGTGATCAAATGGAAGTGCTCCGACAGTATGTATTGATTTAGGGGTCTGAGGTCCAATATTGGTCTGAGTGAACCGTCCTTCTTGGGAATAAGGAAGTATAGGGAGTAATACTCCTGTCCCTTGGTGTTGGAAAGGGACTGGCTCTATGGCCCCCTTTTCCAGCATGCATTTCACCTCTTGTTGTAGCAGGGTGATGTGTTCTTTGGACATAGGGCGGTGTCTGGGTGGTATGTTTGGTGGAGTAGAAGTGAGTTCTAGGCAATAACCATACTGGATAATTTGTCTCACCCACCTGTCTGTGGTAATTGAGTTCCAGATAGGTAGGAATTGTTGAATCCTGCCTCCGACCGGTGTTAGATGGTCTGGAGGTAGTGTGATGGAAGTCACTGTTTTGCGGCAGTGGAGGCTCTGGTGTTATTGCCTCCACGTCCTCTTCCCTTATTATTGTTGCCCCTATAACCTCCTCTGTTGGAGTTCTTGTTAAAGGAACCTTGGGTGTTGCTTTTGTATGTAGATGAGGTTTGTGAAGTAATGCCTCGTGTAGCTGCTCTGTATGAGGAGCGCCGAAAGGAACCTCTGTGTTGTTGAAACTGCAAAGCACCCATTGATTTTGCGGTTTCTGTATCCTTTTTCATTTTGTCTAAAATGGTGTCGACTGCGGGCCGAAAAGGAAGTCTTGATTGACTGGTTGGTTAAGAATGGTGGATTGCACCACCTTTCTTAAAGCCAGAAATGCGTAGCCATGCGTGTCTTTGTAATAAGACGCTAGTGTTAATGGACCTGGCTGCAGTGTCAGCTGCGTCAAGCGCACATTTAATGGAAGCGTTTGTAATAAATGTCCCGTCCTGTATGAGGTCGTTAGCTTGTGCTTTGAAAGGGTCAGGCAGGTGTTGCATCAAACTTTCAAGCTGGTCATAGTGTGCTCTGTCGTAACGAGCTAGTAGAGCTTGTGTATTTGCAATTCTCCATGAATTGGAGGCCTGTGATGCTACTCTTTTACCCGAGGCCTCTAGTATTTTTGACTCCTTATCAGGAGGTGGAGCTTCTCCTGTTGTCTGCGAGATGGCCCGTTTGCGTGCATTGGCCACCACTAGTGAATCTAATGGCAACTGACCTCTGATATAGGTAGGGTCTGTAGGGGCCGCTCTATATTTCTTTTCAATCCTGGGATTGATTACACGTGCCCTGGCTGTATATTTAAATATATCTGGCGCATGTTATAGCACCCCTTTTAACATTGCAAGTGTTCTGACATTTTTCTCGGCGGTAGGGAATGTGTCAAACAAAAAGTCTTCTTCTATAGGTTCATTGTGCACGTCTACGTTGTGGTACTGCGCTGCCCTATCTATTAGCTGGTTGAAGACAATGGTGTTGTCAGTAGGTGACGGCTTTGTTGGGTATGAGGAGGTGTCAGGGATGGGATGCGTGTCATATGGATCAGTCGGCTCTACCCATAGTTCATTTTGGGGGTTAGGATCCTCTGGATAGTTAAAATCATATTGAGGGTCTTCCCCTGTGTCACCCTCATTGTCCCCAGAGTGCGTAGGAGAGTAAGGAGCAAGAGGGGTATTAGGCATAGTGGGATAGAAAGGAATGAAGGGTCTAGAGGGAGAAGTCCCAAAGTCCTTTTTCTTTAGAGGAATGGGGAATGAGAGTCCGTGTCCAATGGCCTCTTTTTCCTGTGTAGGATTGTGACTTTACTAGTGTCAGGGTTGATATACATCTTTGCCTGATCCTCTGATGGCTCTGGATGTAAGAGTTCTTCTTCCACTGTCCGCGGCTGTGTCTTCGACTTTTTTGGCTCAGTCTTTTTTGGATCGACCGTTGCCTTTGGGTCGACAACCTTTTTTGGTTCGACGTCTTTCGGTGCCTTATTGCTCTTCCTCGGCTCGGTTTGTTTGTCCGGGTCGACGAGTGAATGTGGATCGACCGGGTCTTAAGGTTCGATGCGCTTTCTGTGCTCGACAGGTTTTTTAGGTGTACTGTCTTTTGTCGAGTCGACGATTTTTCTCGGATCGACCGGTTTTTTAGGAGCACTTGTCTTTGAGTCGGTGCCTTTGTTTGGCTCGATAACCTTCTTCGGCTGGGCCACAGGCTTTGGTACGACGCCCTCTGTGTCGGCGACCTTCTTCGGTCCGACGACTTTTGGCGCAGCGGCCTTCTTTGGGTCGACAGCCTGCTTCGGGTCGGCGCCCTTCGGTTCGGCAGCCTTCTTTGGCTCGACGGCCTTCTTTGGTTCTGCGCTTTTTGGCTTGACGGCCTTCTTCGGGACGACGCCCTTAGGCTGTACGGCCTTCTTCGGTTCGACGCCCTTCGGGTCGATGACCTTTTTGGGTTCCAGAACCTTTTTTGGGATAACGTTACTAGGGCCTGGGTGGTCTGAAGGTTTAGTCTTTGGTTTCGGAGCCGAGCCGGACGGCGGGGCTGCTGAATTATGTTTTGTATCTTGGCTAAGGCCTTTAGGCGATGCCTCGATCGGAGCCTTCTGTAACGGGGTAATTGGTGTCGGGGGCAATGTACTCACAGTTTGCCCCGGTGGGATTTCGTCATCGGAGTCCGGGTGGTCCTCGACAGTGACGATCTCTACATCCGAATCTTCTCCTTCTGGAAGTTCCTGTTCATCCTCGAATATGTTGTCTGGTTCCGGTGCCTGTCGCTGCATCTCTTGCCGAGCGGCCCGTCGAATCCGGATCGTTTTCTTCTAACAGAATTGGGCACAGGCTGGGCAGGTTTCTTCCTTATGGTCTGGTGATAGGCACTTGTTGCATACTGTGTGTCTGTCAGTATGCGGGAACTTGGAGTAGCATTGTGGGCACCTTTTGAATGGGCTCCTTTACATCGACAGCAGGCCCACGTGGCGTCGAAAAGGCCCAACGGCCAGCGTCGACGACCGAGTCGAGATGGAAAGCTTGATCAAGTCAAGAATTACCAAGCGAGAACAATACCATCGAAGTCTAAGGCCTTTTGGCCTCTAGAAAAGTTTAGTTTCGATTCAGAAGTTGGAGTACAGGAATAACATCCGAACCCAATGGCAGAAAAAAACAATCGGAAGATGGAGAAGATGCCCATGCGCACTATAGTCCAGGGGAGGAGTCACCTATCTCGTGATACTTCGCAGACTCTTCCAGGACAAAAGGGTGCAATCATCCGGACCCAACACTAGGCAGCCATCTATGCACAGATATGAATTCAGCCGCCCACATGCCTCGAACAGAATGTTGCCACCGTGTGCTGCCTGTGTAGGCATTAAGGCACCGTGAAAACATGCAGAGCAAAAACAGCGAGTTAAGTAGGAAACAGTTAGCTAACTAACCTCTACAATACCGGCGTGGTCTTGCGGCCCCGCCCATGTCTGCTAAAGCGCATGTTCACACCCATTGTCTGCAATGGGTTTTTAAGCTCGTGCACATCTCCTGTCCCACTTCGCAGCCTACACAGCGACAATAAGACTCGCTTCACGAGCAGGGCTATGCGCTGCATCGCGAGGCGAGACCTAAAAAGGAATTATATCCTTACTAGTACAATAGAAATGGTTGGTAACGATACGACCAAATCACCTCTTATGTAGAGCGCACATTCCTTCCTTTACAAGAACCGTATATCTGAAGGTATCTAGACATTGCAAGGAAGCTACCTCACCTCACCTGGCAACAGATCAAGAAAAATTCAAATGCCACCCAAAAAAAGAATCTGCACTCCTCATTAAAGGCTTTCTCGACAGTAACTTAGCCAACCCAACAGATAGCGCCCTGTGACATACTACTTACATCTGCGATCAAAATAGTCCTATCCAACTGGAAAAATACACACAAAGTCTCCTTTAACAGTTGGATCAAATGGGTCTCTCATATTAGAGTTGCAGGCAACATTTCCTCTCAGCATTCACCTTGGAAGTCTATCTCCAAACTCATTTGTGCCACCCTAGATAATTACTTTGCCACGGAAAAACCTCCTTAGACCCAATCGTGCTCAACACTCCTTCAAGCCCATAACTTTGCGAAGACCTCTCGCTCTCATCCACTGCATGCTTCCCTCTGGACTTCTATCGCTTTCATCTCTACCTTTTGCCTACTGCTAGAGCCCTCAAACCTATGAGCCTATACCATTTCCCGGCTCAACTTACCCACATCATAATAGAGCTGCCATAAACAAATATGGTGCTTAATCCTATACCCCACTGGTCTATACCTCTGCCTATTGTATACACACCATTGCCCTAACAACCAAGGTCTCCTCCAAATGCTTCCAGAAGTCTACCAAGTTTCACTGTTAAAGCGTCTGCAGAGATTAAGCCTTTTAGCAATGTTTAAACTCCTGTTTAATAGGCATGCATAGACAAGTCCCTTTGCATCCCTTCTTTTTCTATTTGACTTTTCTTTCCTTTTTGTTTTACTTTGTAGGGGTGTTTGTTCTCTGTATAATCGATTTGAATATTTACCTTATGTTGTCCATTAAGTATGCTATGTACTTCATTGGATTATTGTATTTCATACTTGTATCTCAATTTAAAACCCAATAAACGTTTTTGAAATTAAGAACTGTTGGTGATGAGCTTTCCCTCCAACAATTTCCTTCCCCCTTTTCTGTGTTCCTCTGGGAAGTGTTGGAGGAGTCCCTCCATTTCGTTCCAGTGGGCTCGGTCAGATCTAGCTAATAGAGCCTTGCTGTTGCCTACGCGCCAATGGTTAGCTGCTTGTACAGCTACACGTTTCCCGGAAGCATCCATTAGTTTAAACTCTTTCTCTGGAGGTGGTGCATCTACTGATGTTTGGGAGTTAGCCCTCTTTCTCGCATTAGAGACTACCAGAGAGTCTGAGGTTAACTGACCTCTAATATATATAGGATCTGATGGTGCAGCCTTATATTTTTTGTCAATGTCTGGTGTTATGACTAGCTTTGCAGTGTCTTTAAAAATGTCCTGTGCCTTTAAGGAGTGGTAGGTATTGTGCCCCCCTCTGAGCATCAGATGAATTTTCAAAAAGAAAATCCTCCTCTATTGTGTCCTTATGTAATGGGACCTAATGGAAAGATGCTGCCTTTGCTATTAAATCCGGATATGTCTTAGCATCATCAGGTGGTGATGGTTGTGTGGGATAGAGATCAAGGTCTGTATCCCGTTGTTATTCGACATCATAGTCATCCGAAGCATCTCCAGGGTTTAGGTTTTGTGATATATCCTCATCATGCTCTATCATGGGTCAATGAGGAGACATGTCACCTGCCTCAGATAATTGTTGCGAGTGAGGTGGTGGAGAAGATGGTGGGGGTGGTGTTTGTGGTTAGGTGAAGCTGGAATAGCGATATGTAATGGGATAGTGGCACATCCTTTGCTGGAGGCTACAAAGGAACATCCAAAGACTCTTGGAAAGTTAACTTTTTTTTTTTTGAAGAGTGAGGTTTTGATGGTTCAAGCACCTTTTTCTTAGTTCCAGGCTGAATCTGGAGCGTTTTTTGCTTCCAGTCGAGCCAATCCTGCTTTACATCAAGGATCGGCTCCGGTGGATATTTTGGTCTGAAAATGAAGCATTTCGGTGGAGGAAGAACAAGTTACTTACTTTGGGTAACGCCTTATCTGGTAAAGACATGATCTAGCCACCGATTCCTTACCTTAGAACTTCCAGGCATCAGGCAGGACCTAGAAGGTTTTTAATAGCAGTACCCCTGCACGCAGATAGGTGTCGTTGGTCGACTCTGCGTGACATAGTAGGCATCTGGTTCGTCGTAGTGATGTCTACGTAGTCTATGTAGGCACCACTCCAGGGTGCTGACATGAGTACTTTTCACGATTTTCCACACCACAAGCACGGTGCCATGACGTGGCTGATCATGGTGTTTTAAAAAAACAACTAGGGCCCTGAAGGGGAACAGCACTGGCTCTAAAAACTGATCCACAGTGCGGGGAGGATGGGTGAGCGGTAAGGAATCTGCGGCTAGGTCATGTCTCTAGCAGATAAGGTGTTACCGAAGGTAAGTAACTTGTCCATCTGACAGACATCTAGCCGCAGATTCCTTACCTAAGAACAGATACCCAAGCAATACAGTCCTCAGTGGAGGGACTGCGGAAAGGTTTCAGACCAGAAAGTCTTGTAGGACTGAATGGCCAAAGATGCCTTCCCTACAGACTGGATTGTCCAGACAATGTTTGGAAAACGTGTACAGGGATGCCCACGTAGCTGCCTGGCAGATCTCAAGGACTGGAACATCACGCTGAAGAGCAGTGGTGGCTGCTTTAACACCGGTTGAATGAGCTCTGAGGCCTTCAGGAGGCTGTTCCATTGCCAAAGCGCAACATATTTTATGCAGAGGATAACCCAATGTGAGTTTGCTCTCTTCTGCACAGCACGTCCCTTCTTTGTTCCAACGCACCCTATAAAAAGAGTGGTCATCCACCTGGAAGTCTTTAGTGCGATCAAGGAAGAACGATTATGCTATTTTTATGTCCTTCCTTAGAAGGATGTGGAGCATAGAAGGTGGGAAAGGTGACAGATTGCCCTAGGTGGAAAGGTGTCACCACCTTAGGCAAAAAAGAAGCCCTAGTGCGGAGCACTACTTTGTCCAGAAAGACGGTTAGGTAAAGAGGTAGAGATTATAGTGCCCCTATGCTGGGCCCAGACCAGGAGCCCAGAACATCCAGCAAGGCCTCGCTAAATGGAAGCAAGGGTTCTGAGGTGGTGACACCAGGCTGCAGGACCTCCGTGAAGACATTGGTCTTGACCGCCAGCTGCAGGTCCAAGATCTCCACAGCCCTATGCACCACCATTGCAAAGGAAGCCAACCCCCTCCGTAGCCAGGTTAGGAGAAAGCATGCCAGGTTCTGGGTAGGTGTCCAACCCGTTGGCATCACCCAGGTCTTCGTACCAGTGCATTTCCTCATTGACAAGCGGGATTTCTAAGGGATCCTGATGCCCCTCCCAATCTTCATCCAGTCCTAGCCCTTTAGAATAAAGGTACAGGACACAACATGCAGCCCAATGGCTCCGTTGGCACAAGACGCCGCCCAGCCAGCTCCATGTTGTCCAGAGACCGATGATCGAGGGACTGTAGACCGAGGTCGAGGAGGTAGAGGCAGGCTAAACTTTCAGAGCTGAGCCGGAGGGCGGGGCTTTAGAGCCCGTTTTTTGGTGAGCGCCATGGCCTTTTTGCAGTGGCAGACTGTAAGCAGTTTTTTCAGTTTGAGCTGATTTTTTGGGCTTTGGATCAGGGGTACAAGTACTCACTGTCCAATGCTTCTGTGCATGCTGAAGGGTGTCAAAGTCCCAGTTGGATTGAGTCTCGGATTCCTTTTGTGCTGCTGAAGCTTCCTCCTGTTGTCCGGTACATCGTCTGCTTGCCTACGCTGCATTTCTGGGCATCGAGCACGTAGGTCTCGAAGAGTTTTTTTAATCTAAATGACTTGCAGGCCTCCCAGCTTTCCTCTCTATGATCAGGCGATGGGCATTAGTTGCAAATGGAGTGTTGGGAGTACTTAGAGTAACATTTCAGACAGAATCAGAAAGGAGTTTGTTCCATTAGCAGGTCATTCGCCGAAGGACGTTGGAAGTGGAGAAAAGGGAGGCCCAGCCGGGCATGGCCCGTGAAGCCGAGAAGCGAGCTGAAGACCCGCTACGCAGTAGAGTGATCGGTCAGATGCAATGAAACGACACAATCGAGACAATACTGTTTAATCGAGATCTACTAGATGACCAAAGGAGGCCCGATGAGTCTCGGAGCACGAGCGATTACATACTAACCTGTCAGCAGAAAAACACTATCTGAAGATGGCGTCTATGACCATGCGCAGTATTACCAAGAGGAGGAGTCAAACAGCCTTGTGAAACGAAGAAAACCTTTTGGGGAAAAAAACAACTTGCAATCATCCGAACCCAACACTAGATGGAGTTGTACAAAGCATGTGTATCTACAACACACACGTCTCTAACATAGTTCCCCACAAAGAGAAACAGGAATAAGTGTCTGTGTCAAAGTCTACCGCCCCATGCCTCCACTAAGGCTCCTTCTAATATATTAGAAGCAGTCACACATCCTTCAAAGGCCTCAAGCATTTTATTTTCAAAGACAATTCATGGAGGACTATGTCAGAGTGAGCTCTAGCTCATGGCCTCCCATCACATCAACCCAAAATTTACCATCTAGGCCTGCTAAAGTTTATTTGGGATGTAGAGCCCTTTACCAAGCCCTTCATCCTCTACAAACACACACACATGTATTTATTTGGGTTCCTGAGGTATCCAAGCATAACATAACCCACCACGTAAGGGGGTAACACACAGAGCACTGCCCTTCTGGCACTGATGCTTCTTTTCCTAAACAGTGGTGGGGCAAATATGGGTGATGCTTGGAGTGTTTCCTCATTGGCAAGTAGGCTTATGAGGTGGATTAGTCTCATCACCAAGATGTTATAGTGCAGCATTATGCCTGCAAAGTCTTGGAGATTATTGCTGAAGTCCTCAAGCCTTTTAGGCAACTGTGTTCCTAGCATTAACATTGCTGCTCATTACCACCCATTATCCTCTTTGCGCTACCTGCCTACATGAACGACCAGAAGATAGCAAGGAATTGTTACATAAGTTGTCTTTGAGGGCAACTTAAGTTAAGCATTCATCTAGAGGGTAGGAATGTGGTGTCACATAAGAGGGGGGGAGTTTGCTGCTTTTACCAACTGGTGTAAAACGTAGTTGCAATGCAACTCGTTAACAAAACATTAAGCACCCGAAAGTCAATACTTCACATTCAAAACATTTCCAAATACCATAATTAGAATGTTATTCTTTATAAATTGTACCTTTATAACAGGCCAAAGTAAGTGCACTTTCTTTGAATTCATTGGAATGAGTATTGATGCCTGCACCATGTTCCAGTAGTACACGTGCAACCTCAACATGACCAGCACTGGCTGCTTCCATTAAAGGAGTGTGTCCATTTTCATTATGATCTTCAATATTTGCTTCAGCTTTTAGTAATACTTTGATTACATCTACAAATCCACCAGCACAGGCGTACGTTAGAGCTGTGTTTCCTTACAGAAAAGAAAAAAAACATTAATCAGACTTAATTAAATTTCCTATAACTACTAGGTTAAATGCCAAAAAGTGTACAAGTTTCTTGATTTCGCCAGTCTTGCAGCTTGTTGTTTCTTACCTCTAGACTCGACAACCTCTATTATTAAATGAGATACTTTAACACTGCGGCACATTTCTAAGCATAACATATCAATAATGGAAAATTGTGTGACAATGTGTGTGCCCAGACCCTTCCCCACCTCCAATTTCAACAGGCCACAACGACATTGAAACTCTTTTATCTCCATCTATATCATCCAAGATCTACAATGGAGATCACCAAGAGGATTTGTAGAGATATATACAATCACCCCTTCCTCCAAACATTAAGAAGGTTTTTAAAACACCCATCAGGGTGCAGTTGGGAAGAGTGGGGATGAGTACAACTGTTACAGAAACATCATACCATGCATTACAGAGTACACATTAGACAAACCACCAAGGGGTGCCACCACAACACAATAAGGATGCTCAACACTAATCAGTCCATCTCCACTTCTCATTCCAGAGCAATGGATGTAAACAGTACTGGATGTAAATTACTTAGTATGCCTTACCATCCATTCTATAGAAGCACTCATTTATTTAATCCTTATGCATGGGTTTACTTTTGCAATAGCAAAAGAAAAATACAGCCCTCCTAGGCAGACAATTGGTTCAGCAATCCTGTCCCTGGAATCTAGTCAACAAGGTGTAACATGGTCTGACTGACTTAAACATCTAACCTGTAGCCCCCATACATACTACCCAACAACTGCTTGTGTGGGAATCTAAGTGGCAGTCTGCAGACTAACTGCAGTGGCATGTGGTACAAAAAAGCCATGGGAGCACTTGCATCAGCAGCATGATCAAATGAAGACATGCTTTCCTTAAACATGAATACACTGGAATACAAAAGACAATTAGGCACGCTACGCAAGCCTTCAATATCAGTATGTTAGAATTCGGCCCATTTAAAGGCCTGTTCGGCTCGGACTGCTTTCATCTGGTTCAGTTACAAGTTAGGAACCTCTCAATCAGAAAGGTTGTGAAGGGTTACTTGGAAGGAACATAGAAACAAATCACTTCAGAAAAGGAAAATGCTACTTACCAGTATGCTTCTGTTTTTGGCATGTAGAGCTGCAGATTTCTACACTTTGCATTAGATCGCCACCTGGTGTTGGACTCGGATGATTGCATGTTGTTGACGTCTTGGAATAAGTCTTTGTAGTCACGAGATAGGTCACTCCTCCCTTGGACGATAGTGCACATGGGCATCGGCTCCATCCTTAGATTGTTTTTCGCCATGATGGGACATGATGGAGTTAGTAGAAGGAAAGAAAGGATGTCCATGGATGTATATCTAATTAAGATAAAACTGGAACAGATACAGGTCCCGGGGAGGCGCGGGGGCGTGTAGAAATCTGTAGCTCTACATGCCAAGAACAGATGCATACTGGTAAGTAGCATTTTCCGTTCGAGGCATATGAGCTGCAGATTCTAAACTTTGCATCGATTGTGCAGCAGTGTCTCCCCTAGCGGTGGTCACCAGTATCCGTTGCAGTAGTTTGAAAGAGAGTTTTGAGGGCAGCTTGCTGCTTGGCTTGCACATCAACACAATAGTGTTTAGTGAAGGTGTGTGTTATAGCCCATGTTGTAGCCTTGCAGATGTCTTCTAGGGGAATGTTCCCTAAGAAAGCCATGGAGGCTCCTAGTTTGCGTGTGGAGTGCGCTCTAGAAGGAACTGTTAATGTGCGTTTTGCCTTGTGATAGCATATTTGTATACATTTAACAATCCACCTTGCAATTTCTGATTTAGAAATTGGGTTGCCTTTATGTGGTGGAGAGAAAGCTACAAATAGTTGCTTTGTATTGCAAAAGGATTTAGTCCTATCGATGTCATAGAGAAGAGCTCTTTTGACATCTAGTGTGTGTAGAGCTATCTCTCTGACAGTCTGGGTTTTGGAAAAACACTGGTAACTCTACAGATTGGTTTAGATGAAAAGGAGTAATTACTTTAAGAAGGAATTTAGGATTAGTCCTTAGAACCACTTTATTACGATGTAATTGTAAGAATGGTTCTTGTATAGTGAAAGCTTGAATCTCACTAACTCTTCTAAGAGAGGTAATAGCAATGAGGAAAGCGGTTTTCTATGTGAGAAATTGCAGTTCACATTTGTGTAAAGGTTCAAAAGGGGGTCCCATGAGCCTGGTAAGAAAAATGTTTAGGTTCCACACTGGAGAGGGTGGTAACCTAGGAGGAATAATTCTTTTTAGTCCTTCCATAAAATCTTTTATTGCTGGTACTCTAAACAACAACATATGTTGTCTGTTTTATAGATATGCCGCAATGGCTGCAAGATGTAAGCGTATAGAGGAGTATGCTAGATTACATATTTGTAAATGGAGAAGGTAACAGATAATATTTTGGATGGAAGCATCTAAAGGATCAATTTGATTATTAGTGCAGTTAATGGCAAATCTTTTCCATTTAGCAGCACAGCAAGCTCTAGTAATAGGTCTTCTGGCTTCTTTAATGATATTCATACAGTATGGTGGCAGGTTAAGGTAACCAAACTCTAAGACTTCAGGAGCCAGATCGCCAGATTCAGTTGACTTGGATCTGGATGCCTGATGTCTCCATGGTTCTGCGTTAGCATGGATGGTGTCAGACAGTTTCTGGTGTGGAACTAGAGAGAGTTCTAGCAGTGTGGTGAACCATGGTTGGCGTGCCCTTGTGGGATCTACCAGGATCAATTTGAGAGACTGTTGTCTGAGCTTGCGTACCACTAGTGGGATTGGCGGAAAAGCGTACGCAAATCTGCCTGACCAGTTCATCCATATCACATTGCCCTTGGACAACGGGTGTGGACACCTGGCAGCGAAGGTTGGGCATTTTGCGTTTTTGTGTGTGGCAAACAGGTCTATGTTTGGATGACCCCACTTGTGAAAGAATGGTTGAAGAACTTGCATAAGTAGTTTCCATTCGTGAATCTGTTGTGTCTGTCGACTTAACAGATCGGCTATCTGATTGTGAACTCCAGGAAGGTGTTCTGCAAGCAGATATATCTTTTGTGGATCGGCCCATCTCCAAATGTTTTGTGCGAGGTGGGACAGCTGCAGGAAATGTGTGCCTCCTTGTTTTTGTATGTAGTACATGGCTGTCATGTTGTCCGTCCGGATTAAGACAGCTTTGTTCTGCATGTGCATTTGGAAGGACTTCAGTGCTAGGAAAATTGCCAGCAACTCTAGGTGATTGATGTGAAGCACCTTTTGTTGAGCGGTCCGTCTTCCCTGAGTTGTGTGGTGGAGCAGATGTGCTCCCCATCCTATCACGGATGCGTCTGTTGTCAGTACTATCTGCGGAACTGGCTCTAGGAACGGCCGCCCTTTGGACAAGTTTTTGATGTTCCACGACTGTAGAGAGCGATGTGTGCGGCTGTCCACCAACACCAGGTCTGTTAGTTGTCCTTGTGCCGAATTCTATTGATGTGCTAGACATTCCTGCAAGGGGTGCATTTGCAGTCGGGCATATGGTACAATAAAAATGCAAGATGCCATCATGCCCATTAGTTGCATGAACACTCTGGCTGGGAGAGAGTGTTGGTTTTGAAACCTTGTAACTAAGGCTTGAATGCTCTGTATCCTGGCTGGACTGGGATAAGCTAGAGCTGTATTGGTGTTTATGGTAGCCCCTAGATATTGATGTACATGAGAGGGCTGGAGATGTGACTTGGTGTAGTTGATTGTAAACCCCAAGTTGTGCAGTGTTTGAATTGTTTGAGATGTGTGTTGGACACACTGATTGAATGACTTGGCTTTTATGAGCCAATCGTCTAAGTATTGGAAGACATGGATATGTTGTCAACTGAGATGGGCTGCTACTACTGCTAGGCACTTTGTAAACACTTGTGGTGCAGTTGTGACCCAGAATGGAAGGACTTTGAACTGATAGTGTTGTCCTTCTATTACAAATATGAGATACTTCCTGTGAGAAGGATGTATGGGAATGTCGAAGTAGGCATCCTTGAGGTCTAGTGTGGTTAGAAAATCGCCTTGTTGCAACAATGGGAGCACTTGTTGTAAAGTGATCGTGTGAAAATGATCTGATTGTATATAAAGATTGAGAGGCATTCGGTCTATAATTGGTCTTGGTATTCCGTCCTTTTGGGCATTAGGAAACAGAGTGAGTAAACCCCTGTTCCTTGATGTTTTAACAGAACTAGCTCTATTGCATCTTATTGCAGCAATGAGGGAACCTCTTGTTGGAGCAGCGTTAGATGTTCTGTGGACATTGGACTCTGTCTGGGTGGTATATGTGGAGGGGTAGCTGTAAGCTTTAGGCAGTAACCATACTGGATAACGAATATGCTACTTACCAGTATGCATCTGTTCTTGGCATATAGGGCTGCTGACATTCATATCTAGTGCATAGATCGCCGCCTAGTGTTGGGTCCGGATGATTGCACATTGTTGTCCTGGAAGAGTCTTCGAAGTATCACGAGATAGGTGGCTCCTCCCCTGGACTACAGTGCGCATGGGCATCGACTCCATCCCCAGATTGTTTTTATCCATTGTGGCAAAGATGGAGTGTAACACCGTGAGTGATGACCATGCTAAGAGTAAGTGCTGCAGCCGCTACAGGCGCCAGGGAGGAGGGCGGGCGATATGAATGTCAGCAGCCCTACATGCCAAGAACAGATGCATACTGGTAAGTAGCATATTCGGTTAGAGGCATTTGGGCTGCTGAATTCATATCTAGTGCACAGAATATATAGCAGTCCCTCCATTAGCGGCGGCCGCCTGTGCCAGCTGCAGCAGTTTGAAAAAGTGTTTTTAGAACAGCCTGCCCTACAGCTGCCTGCTGTTTGGAGTGCACATCTTCACAGTAGTGTTTTGTAAATGTGTGTGGTGTAGACCATGTGGCTGCTCTACAATTGTCTTCTAAAGGGATATTTCCAAGGAAAGTCATGGAGGCCCCAAACTTGCGGGTGGAGTGCGCCCTTGGGGGGATTGTTAAAGTGCGCTTTGCTTTTTGATAGCAAATTTGAATACACTTAACGATCCACCTGGCTATACCTGCTTTGGAAATGGGGTTGCCTTTGTGTTGCGCCGAAAAGGCAACAAAGAGTTGTTTCGTCTTCCTAAAATCTTTGGTTCTATCAATGTAATACATTAAAGCTCTTTTGACGTCAAGAGTGTGGAGCACTCTCTCTGCCACTGTCTCAGGATTTTGGAAGAACACAGGCAGTTTAATAGTCCGATTGATATGGAACTGTGAAACCACCTTTGGAAGAAATTTAGGGTTAGTGCGCAGCACTACCCGGTTGGAGTGAATTTGTATGAATGGCTCCTGGATAGTTAGTGCCTGGAGTTCACTAACACGTCGCAGTGACGTAATCGCTATTAGGAAAGCCACTTTCCATGTTAAGAACTGAATCTCGCATGAATGTAGAGGCTCAAAAGGTGGACCCATTAGTCGGGTGAGGACCACATTAAGATTCCATTCAGGAGCTGGTGGGGTCCTGGGAGGAATGACTCGTTTGAGTCCCTCCAGAAAGGCTTTAATGGCAGGCACTCTGAAAAGGGAGAGATGCTGCCTGTTTTGGAGATAAGCCGCTATGGCGGATAGATGTATTCAAATGGAAGCATATGCTAGATTGCATTTGTAAAGATGTAACAGATAACAAATGATGTTGTGCGAAGACGCGTCAAGCGGGTCTATGTTGTGGTCTACGCAATAAATGACAAACCGCTTCCATTTTGCCGCATAGCATGCTCTGGTGGTGGGCTTTCTTGCCTACCGTATGATATCCATGCAGTCAGGAGGCAACTTGAGGTAGCCAAACTAAGACCTCAGGAGCCAGATCGCCAGGTTGAGCTGTTGCGGATCTGGGTGCTGAATGTCGCCATGGCTCTGCGTCAAAAGACTGGGTATGAGGTGCAGCCTTTGATGCGGTACCACGGAAAGTTCTAGAAACGTGGTGTACCATGGTTGGCGTGCCCACGTTGGAGCAACCAGGATGAGCGCCATCGAGTGTTGCTTTAGCTTTCTTGCCACCAGCGGTATGAGAGGTGCTGGGGGAAAAGCGTACGCAAATTTGCCTGACCAGTTCATCCATATCGCATTGCCCTTCGATTGCGGGTGCGGGAACCTGGCGGCAAAGCTTTGGCATTTGGCGTTTTCCCTTGTGGCGAACAGGTCTATCTCTGGATGACCCCACTGCTGGTAGTACGGGCGGAGTACTGATGGATGTAGCTCCCACTCGTGCATTTGGTGGCTGTACCTGCGGAGCAGGTCCGCCATCTGATTGTCCTTGCCTGGGAGGTGTTCCGCCATGAGGAAGATGTTCCTTTGAATGGCCCACTTCCACATGCTCTGAGCCAGATGAGACAACTGTGGAGAGTGTGTACCTCCCTGCTTCTGAATGTAGTACATGGCCGTCATGTTGTCCGTCCGGATCAACACGACCTTGTTGCACAGATGTAGCTTGAATGCCTTCATTGCCATGAAGATTGCCATCAGCTCTAGGTGGTTGATGTGCATCTTCTTTTGCTGCGTTGTCCATAGTCCCTGCACTGTGTAGTGGAGTACATGAGCTCCCCAACCCTGGAGAGATGCGTCCGCCGTTAGGATGATCTGTGGCACAGGCTCTTGGAACGGTCGGCCCTTGCAAAGGTTGTGTGGATTCCACCAATGCAGAGAGTTGTATGCACGACCAGTCACCAACACTAGGTCTCTTAACTGTCCGTGAGCCTGATTCCACGGACGTGCTAAGCACTCTTGAAGCGGACGCCTATGTAGTCTCGCGTGCGGGACTATGAAGATGCAGGAGGCCATCATGCCTATCAACTGCATGAACACTCGTGCTGGAAGCGAGTGTTGCGGTCTGAATTTTTGTATCAGCAATTGAATGCTGTTGATCCTCACTGAATTTGGCTGTGCTGTGGCTGCCAGAGTGTTTATTGTCGCGCCTAGATACTGCCGCACATGGGTGGGCTGAAGGTGTGACTTTGGGTAATTCAGTGAGAATCCCAGATCGTGAAGAAGGTGAATGGTGTGGGACATGTTGGCAGCGCACTGCTGGGCCGACTTTGCTTGGACAAGCCAGTCGTCCAAATAAGGGTAGACGTGAACGTTTTGTCTCCTGAGGTGCGCAGCCACTGTCGCCAGGCACTTTGTGAACACCCTGGGCGCTGTAGTCACTCCGAAAGGGAGGACTTTGAATTGGTAATGCTGATACTGAATGGTGAATCTGAGGTATTTTCTGTGTGACGGATGTAGTGGAATGTGAAAATATGCATCCTTCAGATCTAATGTTGCGAGGAAATCCCCCTGATTGAGCAACGGAAGAACCTGCTGCAGTGTGAGCATATGAAAGTGTTCTGATAGAATGTACTGGTTTAGGGGTCGGAGGTCCATTATGGGTCTGAGGGGCCCGTCTTTCTTTGGGATTAAGAAGTACAGGGAGTACACTCCTGTGCCTCTTTGTTCCACTGGTACGAGCTAGATTGCCCCTTTTTGCAGCATGACGAGTACCTCCTGCTGCAATAAGTGCAAATGCTCTGTGGACATAGGACGGTGTTTTGGTGGCATGTCGGGTGGAGTGGATGTTAACTCCAGACAATAACCGTACTGGATAAGCTTTCTGACCCACCTGTCTGTGGTGATGGATTTCCAGACTGGCAGGAACCATGTGAGTCTCCCCCCGACCGGTGTTGTATGGTCGGGGGCAGTGACAAGTAGTCACTGTTTATTTGCGGCGGAGGATCGGGAGCTGTTGTTTCCACGACCTCTGCCTTTAGCGCTGTTTCCGCGATAGCCACCTCTACTTTGTTTGTTGTACGAGGTTTGTGCGCCACTCTTATTGTATTGTGTTTGCTGGGACAGCTGGACTCTGGAAACACCTCTATTGCTTGAGCGACGAAAAGAACCACCCCTGAACTGCTGGGACTGGAGAGCCCCCATAGACTTTGCAGTCTCGGTGTCCTTTTTGATTTTTTCTAGGGTGGTGTCCACCTCAGGTCCAAATAAGTGATCAGGGTTTACAGGCTGATTTAGGATGGTGGTTTGTATCTCCGGCTTGAACCCGAAGATTCTGAGCCAGGCCTGTCGCCGCAACATTACACTGCTGTTAATGGCCCTGGCCGCGGTGTCTGCTGCGTCCAGTGCACACTCAATAGAAGCATTTGAGATGAGTTTCCCTTCTTGTATGAGCATCTCTGCTGCCTCTTTATATTCATCTGGCAAGTGTTGTAACAGGGTCTCAAGTGTATCGTAATGTGCCCTGTCATATCTGGCCAAGAGTGCCTGAGTGTTTGAAATGCGCCAGATATTGGCCGCTGATGCTTCTAGCACTTTAGATTCCTTGTCAGGGGGAGGAGCATCACCAGTAGTTTGTGAGTTTGCCCTCTTCCGGGCATTGGAAACAACTAAAGAGTCCAACGGCAACTGGCCCTTGATGTAGGTAGGGTCCTCAGGCGCCGGCTTGTACTTCTTCTCAATTCTGGGGTTTATAACCCTGGCCCTTGTGGGTTCTTTAAAAATGTCTGCAGCATGTTTTAAGACACCCTTTAGCATTGGCAGCCTTTACGGTCTTCTCAGAGGTGGAAAAGGTGTCAAACAAAAATCCACCTCAATAGGGTCAGCATGGAGCTGGACGTCATGATTTTTGGCTGCCCTTTCAATAAGCGCATTAAATGCCGCTGAGTCCTCAGTAGGCGATGTTTTTACATTATACACGTGAGTGTCTGGGGCAGTTTGTGGATCCCCTGGGTCAGCAGCATCTGCCCATGTGTCATGTGGATCCTCAGGATCAGTGTCGGCAGGGTAGTTATACTCATCATAGTCACCTTCCCCAGCCTCCACCTCTGAGTAAGTGGGCGAGATTGGAGCAGTGTCCTGTCCACGTGGAGCTATCAGTTCTACATGAACGGGTGAATCCGTGGAATCCTTCTTTTTCTTTAAAGGAATTGTGTAGGACTCCATAGGCTGTGCTGGGGTGATCTTTCGTTTGCAAGTAGAAAGTTTTCCGGTGTCGGCGTCGATGAATTGTTCCGACTGCTCCTCCAGCAGGGGTTGTCGATGCTTTGTGCCCACAACCGCAGGTGTAGGCTTCGGCCCCGTGGACACCTTCATGGACGCCTTGACGACCGTCTTCGGCGCGAATGCCTTCGGCACCACTTTCGGCGGCAGCGTAAACTGAATGGGCGCTGTCGACTTGTGTGGTTTGGTGGCGGGCTTCGGCGTGGAAGTATCCTTCGGATCGACAGCGGAAGCTTTGTCCTTAATGCGTTTCAACAATTCCGACACCTGCTTCGTGAAGGAGGCGGACGGCTGCGTCGACTCGACAGGTGCCTTCGAGCCACCACCAGGTGCGGACTCGATGGTTGTAGTACTTTTGGCCTTGTCCGGCCGACGCGCAGGATCGACAACCTTTGTAGCTCCGAGTCCTTTGTCGGTGTCGATGGCCCTCGGCGCCGAAGTCTTCGGGTCGACGACCTTGACAAGTGCTTTTGGTGTCCCAGTCTTCGGCACGACACCCTTGAGCGACTTCACCGGGTCGATAACCTTTTTTGGCTTTGTCTGCACCGACATGTCTGAAGACTTGGAGCCTACCAAGGCGACACTCACTTTCGGTTTCGACGGCGCCTCTAGCACTTTCGGTTGTGTAGACACCGAAGCTTTCTCTTTTGGTTTCGATTTCACCAGTTGTGGCTCTTTAGAAGTGTCCGTAGCCGGGCCCGGAGGCGAGACTGTGGAACTCGGTGCAAGATCTTGGGTAAGGCCATGTGGCGATCCCTCGACCTGAGCTGTATATATCGTTTCAACGGGGCATAGCTCCTCGCTGAGCTATCTTCCGTGGCCCCATCGTCGTCTCCTACCTCGTCGACAATTTCTTAAGTATCGAGCATTTCTACTTCTGCGTCGTAGTTGGAGTCGATCTCTGCCGCTGGATTGGAAATCGGCTCTTGATCTTTCTGCTCGTCTGCCTCTTCTCCCTCGGTATCGAAAATGTTCACCGGGTCAGGTGCCGTCTGCTGGGCCTCCTGGCGCGCTGCGCGCCGAAGTCAAATTGTCTTCTTGGAGCGGAAACAAGAACAAGCCATACAGCTGGCTTCATCGTGATCTGGCGATAGGCACTTGTTGCACACCGGGTGGACATCGATGAGAGGATACTTCGAGTTGCACACGGGGCACCTCCTGAACGGGCTCCGTTCCATGATGGTTCGTCGAATAAGGCCTGTAGCGTCGACCGGGCCTCAAGCACTTAAGAGCCACGCGACTCCTCCGGATGTCCGACTCGGGAACTGAGTTGGAACAGAACTGGGCACCGATCGCAAGACAATACCGACGATAGGAAAGGCCTTTGGGCCAAAAAGAAAGTTTCTATTGATTCCGAACTTGAGTGATCAAATATGCATCCGAAGCCAATGGCGGAAAAAAACAAACTGGGGATGGAGTCGATGCCCATGCGCACTGTAGTCCAGGGGAGGAGCCACCTATCTCGTGATACTTCGAAGACTCTTCCAGGACAACAATGTGCAATCATCCGGACCCACCACTAGGCGGCGATCGATGCACTAGATATGAATTCAGCAGCCCACATGCCTCGAACTTTGTCTTACCCACTTGTCTGTTGTGATGGCATTCCAGACAGGTAGGAACTGTGAGTGGTATGCTGTTGGTGGAGATGAAGGAAGTCACTGTTTAGTGGTGGAAGAGGATCGATTGTTGTTATTACCTCGACCTCTTCCCTTATTAATACCTCTGTAACCTCCTCTAAAATATCCTCTACTGGAGGATGTTTGCGTATTGTTTTTAAAGGAAGTTGAATTGTCTGCTCCAGTTTGTTTGGAGCCTCCTCTGTAAAAGGAGCAACAAAAGGAGCCTCTTGGTTGAGTGGACTGCAGAGCTCCCATAGATTTTGCAGTATCAGTGTATTTTTGTTCATTTTTTTCAAGTGCTACGTCTACTTCTGGACCAAACAATTGTTGTTGGTTGAATGGTTGATTTAAGATGGTTGTTTGCACCTCTTGCTTAAACCCTGAAAGGCGTAGCCACGCATGTCTTCTAGGGGGACGCTCGTGTTTATTGCTCTAGATGCAGTGTCTGCTATATCAAGAGCGCACTTGATTGAGGCATTTGAAATAAGCTTACCCTTTTGTATAAGGTAATTTGCCGGTGTCTTATATTGGTCTGGTAGATGTCGTAAAATGGTTTCTCCAAGTGATAGTGCTGGTGCACAGCCTGCGTACTTAAGGTAAGTATTAAATTCAGTTTTGAACTGGTTCAAGGTGCTTCTGATGGGAAACGCCCTCCGTCAGTGGCGTCCTATGTCAGTATATAGACGTGCTTCCAATGTATCATTGGTTACATCCCCTTCAGGCACTCATATAATGGTTCCTTTAAATAAGGACTCCAATTCTGTTCATGTTATGGTTTCATCCACTTTCATTCTTTATTGTTTACAATTGTTTCATTGCAACATTTTCTTTTTCTTCCTTCATTTTTCTATTCAATATAGACATCATATTTTTCTTATGAGCTCCAATGCATTTCGGGCATTTGGTGCCCTTCGTCAGGGAGCGAACACTATTAAAGATGAAAAGCAACCAAAATCAAAATTAGAAATGAATTACAATGGGTACATGATTGTACAAAGGTGGCTCCAAACCATGCAGGACTTTGTGGGATGTGTGTGCTTATCAGTGCTCGTGTGGGGGTGAAAAAATAGCTCGTGAAGTTGAGTGATCGTGATCGATAGTGCGACGCTATGCGGTAAAAGTAACTAGTGCGCGACTTACATGTTGGCTGAAATCCACGTGGCTAACAATTGCTGCGTAGAAAAAACATGAGAACACTCTGTCAACAAACGTTCAATTGTACGAGACTTAGCTCGAATGTTAGAGCGTGAAAAGTAGAGCGATATTCGTTTACTAACCGTCTGCTTTGTGCGGGCAAATTAACGCGTGATTTCACCTGGGACGTCTTCTTGCGCCTCCATGTACTAAGACTGAATATAAATGAGTAAACGTTGCCGGCAGCGGGGCTACTTCCGTGTCACATGACGCGGACTCAGAGTTAAACACTGAAAAAATACTACACAAATACTAAGCTCGCGGGCCGCTTGTGCTAGACTTGCGTTCCAATATAAACTGGAAGCTGAATAAACAATGTAATACGAATGATACAAAAGAAAACTATGCTAGTGAGAAAACGATAATAGTGAAAAACGGTGATGATAAAAAGGCGATGAACTCGATGATAATGACTGGAAAATCATCGGGGGGTGGAGGGTTTCAACGTGCGTATGAATGTAGTGTGTTACTGTTCCATTGGTGATGGGCTCTGCTGGAAAATGTGTGGACCAAGTGTGAAACATTGGTTATCATGTGTAGTGTGAACTGATTGTAGTTGATGACACAATCTACACCCTTATAAACCACGGATATAGGCATTCCTGCCCTTCAGAGTATATGAAATTGTAGTGTAGTTCCTATCTTCCCAATAGGCTCTGCGCATTGGAATAATACCTACAGCAGTAAAGGCCTAGGCCAGACGTTAACTAGGTCTACTACTGTCGATACTAGACTCAAGTTTTGGGTTTGCCAGCGTAGCTCAGAGTTCGCTAGAAACTTTCTCGAATGTTCAAGGAGGAATTAACTTCCCTGATTAGACAAGAAGGGATTTAGTTTCTGACAACCATAGAACATGACAACTTTGCTCTCCCCTAATCAAGAGTCAATCTCGAGAGTCGTGTGAGCACAAGGCAATTATTTTACTCAGTCAGTACGTGCATTCTTAGTCTCATCAGATTGTAGAGAAAAGGAAGAGACGGGCGTGTTCAATAAAAAGGTGTTATTTATTGATCAGTCTCTTTTCTCGTACAAGAGAAATGGATCGATATTATTGCAATACTTATAGTTAAGTAAAGTGCATACATTAAAAGCAATAGTATAAAATACTGTAAAAACATTGATATGGTTTCTGAGCCATATGATGTTTAAAATGATTAAAATATATTTACATACACATATACATTTGACTAAACGTACTCAACTGGTGTTTCTAAATACGCCTACCCCGTGTACCTGACCTAAGTCTAATGCGTGGGCGGGAAT
Organism: Lissotriton helveticus; assembly: GCF_964261635.1. Classification (NCBI taxonomy): domain Eukaryota; kingdom Metazoa; phylum Chordata; class Amphibia; order Caudata; family Salamandridae; genus Lissotriton; species Lissotriton helveticus. Next base: position 835,416,696 of record NC_136068.1, read on the forward strand.
AGAAAGTAACAGTTTAAGTTAAGTTTGTTTTTGCCAAGTGAATAACTAAAGAATTCTCTGTGAGGGGTTATTCAGTTCTGTACCTGGAAGTTAGGATGAATGAGGAATGGTATCTCTTTCTCTGCTCTCGATATTCCAGGCTGCCTGCGAGGGCTGCCCAGAAGCGCCGGTGCTGGGTCTCTCGGCTTGAGATAGCAGCGCGTCTCTCAGCGCGTCAGGAAGGCGGGGCTGCTGCCAGCGGGGTCTGCTTCTGCTCTCGGCAAGTATGGCTGCTCCGTCTCGTCACTACGCGTGTGTTTGCATAGGGCAAGATCGGCAATATTTATACCTTAAAGGTGCCGAGATTGACGTAAGGATGGACATAGATACGTCAATAAAGATGTCATACGACTTGCTCGTTAGCACATTCTTTACTAAAGTTCTCTGTGAAATCAAAACAATGGCCGCACGGATTTTCCAGGTTGTCATAGGTTTGATTTGTTATGAGAACGTCGTATGCCTTATCAGGGGCTGGAGGAATGTCGCTTGTCTAATTAGATCTCAAGCGTTATGACCTAATCAGATAACACGTTCCTGTGCCGTAGTGTGACTGCGTCAGATAACGGTATCTGCATCATGGGGGCTGTTCTTGCCTCATGGGCTGACTGTTAGTTAACTTGATAGTTAGTTTAACCAGAATAGGGTCAGGAATAGGGGGATCGATTCAGAACCTATAGGAATACATGACAAAATTAATCAACAACTTAGCAATTATAAATAGCATGCTAGTTCAATACGTTCATTGAGTCCATGAGGTTTGGTGGAATTTAACTTCTGAATCCAAAAGTTCTCCCTCTGTAGAAGGAATTGGTTATTGTCCCTTCCTTCTCTCTTTTCGATGCATTCAAGTACCGTAAATTTTAGCTGTGAGATGTTGTGCTGGGCTTCAGCGAAATGGCATGCCACTAATGATTTCATGTTCTTTGTGCGGATGTTGGATTTATGCTCCACAATCCGTGTTTTTTTTTTCCTTTCGGTCTTGCCTGTATATACCTTCCCACACGGGCATTTCAATAGATAAATCACATTCGAGGTGTCACAGGTTTCTGTGACCCTTAGTTTGATGTTGTGTCCCCGCATGGGGTGTGTTATAACATTGCCACTGATGATATTATTGCAGTTACTGCAATTGAAGCAAGGTTGTGTGCCCTTATATTGAATTGGGTCTGCCGCCTTCTGTCTCAGCAATTCACCCATGTTTTTCCCCCTTGTATGAGCGAACAAAGGTGGTGATATGAAGATGTTATTCAAGTCAGGTTCCAAATTTAGCATTGGCCAATGCTTATTAATGACTTTCTTGAAACGTGCGCTCGAAGTCGAAAATTTAGAAACTGCTACAATCCTTTGATTGTCTGCTTTGGCTTGTGGAATGAGCAAATCTCTTGTCTGATTGTGCACACGTTCCTTAGCCTCCATTAGTGTCGGTCCTGGATATCCTCTGATTTTGAAGCGTTCCCCCATTTCATCTATCTTTAATTCTGCTTTCTGGGGATCCGAGGTGATTATCTTTACTCTTGCCATTTGGGAAAACGGAAGATGTCGTTTCAGAGATGTTTGGTGAAAACTTGAATAGTGCAGCATGTTATTCTGATCCGTGGGTTTTCGGTAAATGTCTGTTTCAAAACCTTCGGGTGTTAATGTAACCTCAACATCTAGGAACGTCACTCTCTGTTTTGAGATCTCCCACGTCAGCTGAATGCGTTCATCTTGAGTGTTTAGTATGGTTAATGCCATTTCCAATTGTTCTTCTGTGCCTCTCCAGACAATAAAGATATCATCTATGTAGCGTACTAGCATTTTGATTTTGTCTTGCCATGTCTCATTCGAAAAGATGTATTGATCCTCAAACCCTTTCATAAAGATGTTCGCGTATGCCGGCACGGCACAGTTGCCCATTGACATACCCACCAGCTGCTGGTACCATTTATCTTGGTATTTGAAATAACTTCTGTAAAGGGTAAACGACGTAAGTTCCATAAGAGGGCGCTAGAAAAAGGCATTATAAATGAAAGAACCAAGAAATTTTTGATCAAAAAGTATCCTAAAAGTACATCTTTACACATGATTCCAAAAATCCACAAGAACTTGATGGATCCTCCAATGAGACCAATTGTGTCAATTTGTGGCAGTTTACATGAGCCAGTAGGTCAATTTCTTGATAAACACTTGCAGCCCATTGTTAAAAATATGCGAACATATATCAAGGATACATCTGACTTTTTGATCAAACTACAAATGATAAATGTGGAAGAAAATGAGGAACTAATTCTGTGCACAGCAGATGTCAAGGCGCTTTATACATCCATTCCTCATTCCTCGGGGACACAGACCTTCGTCGAAGATATCCACGGATTCCGGAGATGATCTCTGCATGTCGCGTCGACGGGCCCTCCGATCTCGAACGGTCTTCTTGGATCGAAAGGACGCACAAGCTGTGCAGCTCGACTCGTCGTGTTCAGGTGATAAACACAGGTTACACACCTCGTGATGGTCGCTGCGTTGAAATTTTGCTCCACACGGGGAATTTTTTGAATGGTGTCCTTTCCATGAATTGTAGGCCTCACCACATGGGTAGGTCCAACTGCCTGCGTCGACGACCGGAATCGAACTGATGAAGACGAGTCTATGTATATTGATTTTGAAGTTTGTTTTTAGAATGTTTTGCGTGTGCGAGTAGATTTGGAACTGGAGCGGAAAAGTTGCAGCCGAACCCAGTGGCAGAAAAAAACGATCCAAGGATGGAGCCGATGCCCATGCGCACTATTGGCCAAGGGAGGCGTCACCTATCTCGTGACTACAAAGACGTCTTCCAAGACGACAACATGCAATCTTCCGAGTCCAACACCAGGTGGCGATCTAATGCAAAGTGTAGAATCTGCAGCTCATATGCCTCGAACACATATTTCTTTGTAATACAATAAAAATTAACTCGATCACTGGGTGGCACCTTCGATCTGAACAAAATGAAGGGAGTGGCCCATCAAAATATCATTCCTGTTGAAACCTTTTGGTGCAAATAAGATCCCCATGACTTAACCATAGTACCAGTTCTGGCCATATGTGAGACAACAAAAACAAATTGATAAGGGTCTAGACGGGGATTTAAAGACCAAGCTCTAGTAAGCCCCAAATATACAATGAACTACAAAGGTACTAGAGGGTCTAAAGGCAGCTAAATGAACGCAGGACAACAATAAACAAGAAATCAAATCATCATCCCTCGTGTATGGTCCACCCACAGTCACCCTTCACCACAACCCTCATAGTGGTCAGGAAAGGATGCCCATCAGTCACCACACGAAACCGCCCTTCATCATTTGGGTTTCTTTAAAGACCACCATGAAGGGTGCCACTCGTCTGACACGAGGAGGGCCCAGCTGTTAGAAAAAACCTTCAATCAATCAGATAGGTATTATGTGGTCTTATAACTCATTGTGAGAATGTAGAAGTAACCGGGACTGATGTTGCAGTGCAAAAAAGTGTGTGTGAAAAAGAGATAGAAAAAAGTGCATTAAAATTGGATTAGTGGGCACTGATAACTTTATTCTGTTGTTACCCACTATGCCAATATTAAAAAGTAGTCAGAGACAATCAAGACATAAATGGTCTAGATGTGTGTTGGGGTCGACATGACAGATCACCTGAATCCACGGACACCTAGTGGATTCAGGTGATCTCTGTATTATGTATGGTTTTTAGCACAGTTTTTTTCATTTTCACTAGGTTGCAGTAGCTATAAGTAGAGATTGGTCCGGAAGAAAGCAACGGCACATTATGCCTAATTTGCTGAAACATGTCGACCCCAACACACATCTAGACAATTTATAATGTCTTGATTGTCTCTGACTACTTTTTAATATTGGCATAGTGGGTAACAGAATAAAGTTATCAGTGCCCACTAATCCAATTTTAATGCACTTTTTTCTGTCTCTTTTTCACACACACTTTTTTGCACTGCAACATCAGTTACTTCTACATTCTCACAATGAGTTATAAGACCACATAATACCTATCTGAACGATTGAAGGTTTTTTCTAACAGCTGGGCCCTCCTCGTGTCAGACGAGTGTCAAAGTTGTCTCCCACTAGGAACCACGCTGCAGGAGCGAAGATATTCCCAACTCCCTTCCCCGCACAAACCACAGCAGGCCAGATATAAAACAACAACCTACTACAGTCTGTACCGGGGAAAAGGAAGGGTAAAAGAAAAACAAGGCAAGGAATGGCTTCAGAGGACCCAAGACTGCTCCAGCTTCTCTCTGTCTCAATATCGACAATGAACTGACTCCCACACTGCACAGGAGAGAGAAGTAACAAAACAAAGATCATGAAACAACATTCACATAGATGTCTCCTTTCTCTATGCACATGCCACCTTTACATAAAACAAACAACCCCTTCTCCTTCTTACCCGGTGAGGGATTCAGCAGTCCTTGTACCTAGACTCCATAAGCTGTAGTAAGAGAAGCGGTGTCCAACATAGCCTTCCCAGGGAAAGACGTCCAGTAATTTTTCTTACGTTTAATGAGGGGAGAAAAAAAAATCATCCGACATAAAAAAAAAAACCTTACTCCTCTAGATGGAGTACATATAAACGCTTCCAATTCCCAAAAAACCCAATGCTGTGGCCACAAAAAAAGAAAGAGAATACTCGACAAACCCCAACAGTCTGACTGTTCGTGAATGTGTCCAAAAATCCCACAACGATGCGGATAGGATACTCAAACGCGGAAGTAACGACTCTGACAAGGATCTTCAGCCTGCACGCAGCCGCGCACAGACCTTCACAAGTTCCAAGGTAGGTTCGCGTTATCCCCTTACACTGGATACAAATGACTTTTTCCCGCAATATCCAATGCGCAGTTAAGCGAAGCCTCGCTTAAAGAACTCCGAAAACGGCCCAATTTCGATCCACTTGCAGCTCGGCAGGACATCCAAAACGCTGGTAACAAGAAAGGGAGGGACCCAAAAACAACGTGACCGTTATAGAAACCAAGCAATGAATGTCCAGCTAGGCTCCATTAAATAACGTCATGAGGAGGACGGGAGAAGGAGAAGAAGGGCGTGTCACCACATGCACATAGAGAGAGGACTAGCGGAAAGAAGGAAAAAAAAAGACCCAAAGAGGGGGGGCTATCCTCTCTAATTCCCAACAACGAGTGGCACCCTTCATGGTGGTCTTAAAAGAAACCCAAATGATGAAGGGCGGTTTCGTGTGGTGACTGATGGGCATCCTTTCCTGACCACTATGAGGGTTGTGGTGAAGGGTGACTGTGGGTGGACCATACACGAGGGATGATGATTTGATTTCTTGTTTGTTTTCCTGCGTTCATTTAGCTGCCTTTAGACCCTCTAGTACCTTTGTAGTTCATATGTGAGACAAAACATAGCACAAACTTAAGATGAAATTTGAAGATTCGTCTATTTAACAAAAATCCAATGGAATATAAACCACTAAATTTCATATAGCTAAAAATGAAAAATGTCAACATAATGAAGGTGTGTAGGTGTTCGGCACCCAAACCATAGCACCAGATGGCAATTAAGAACTTTTGTCAAGTGAGGGTGGAAATGGGAGGGTGGGGGTGGTTCAACTGTCCCAAGATTATGTCGTGGTTTAGAGGGGTTCCAGCCCTGGACCTTTGTAATAAAAAATAATCCAAGCCACAGGCAGGCTCCAGCAAACAGAAACAGACCATCACTCAGAGGCAACTGCTCATGTTACCAACCTCACACATCAGGGAGGTGTTTGGGGCTGCCCCACTGTTGCAGGAGAGCCTGGTCTATTCTCCGCCCTTGCTTGGCCTTCCACACCAGACAGCAGCGTGGACATTAAGATATAGGGATTTACCATCAGTCATAGACCTAAACAATGTGCTATGTGACAACTATGTACGAGGCAACAGATCATGTAACAAGTGATGATCTCTGATGGGATGGGATGCAACTACGCAGCCTCCTGTCTGGACCAGGAAACCTCTCTGCATGGGCATGCGCTAGGGCTACGTCTAATTCAACTGCACTGTAACTGGTGGAAATGGTAGTGGCTGAGTCACTGACCATTTTAGGAGTGGGTGGTCTCAAGTGGTCAATGCCTAGCTCATGTGCTAAGGCCAGACTGCACTTTTTGGGGATTTGGATAAAAGTCATTGAGCTGGGGGCTTGATAAGGCTTTCGCCCGTGTCGGGATGAATACAACTTTGTTCTGTTTTGCACTGAGGATCTAAGACAGTTTTTTGAACACCAAACCCTCGTGATGTCTGATCTCAGAGCGAGGCGGTCCTTGGCATTGGTTTTGATGCCAGTGGTGTAACCAGAGCAGCTTTTGGCATCAACTTTGGCTCAGGATGTGACTTTTTGGGCATCAAAGGGTTGTTCAAACGCAGAGCAGCTTGACGCCTTTGGATGGGACTTTGACTGGCATCAACCCATTCTTCCGAGTTGGAAGAGCCAGAACCCAAAACATTCTGCAATTTCCAGCTCGATTTGGGACTCTAATCCTCGCTCTCGCTGGAGAAGTGCTCTGCCAGAAACATTGAGGCTCGAGACTGACCATGTGGTGCTGGCAAGGCATGGGATGTTGGCCTGGGCTTCAGGCTAGGGGCTGGCGTCTATTTTTTTCTCCGCAGGCTCTTTGAACTACTCCTCTTCAATGTCAGAAGCCATTGAGAAGATGGCTTCAAGACTCTTCTCCTTGACCTGCTGGAATGCCAGCGGGCCAGACTTCTTCCTTGACACCAGGCAGGTCTTCGCACCCAAAGATGTGCACTGCTTTTGAAGGGGCTTGCTGCTACACTTTGTACAAGAGGATCTTCTTACAGCGCAATGTACAGCACACATCACAGAAGGTCTCCTAGTCTTCTGGTGTGAGAGACAAACATTTTTTAAGAAAGAAGTGAAAGCTATCCTCATGGCTAAATTCACCTGAACTTGTACTTCACTTTGGAACTATTTGAGACTCCTCACCTTTGTAATATTCGTTTATCTGACTGTCTAATTGTATTATTGTTTTAGCTGATTGACTATGCTCCCTCATGTATCTACCCTATTTTGCTACTCATCTATTACCTATAAGTATTCTTTGCTCAAAAGCTTGTTAAACGCTCTCTTGTTTTTCCTACCCCCTGTTTTTGTGTTTTTTGTAAAGCGCTCTGATATCTGCAAAGATCTTGTTCGCGCTATATAAAACCTTCAAAATAAAAAAATAAAAAATAAACTGCATTAATCATGTTGTTCATTCCAGGAATATGTGATGTTACACCAAGGGCAGAATTGAAAGGAAGTACATTCCATTCCCATGCCCTGGAGGCATGCCCCAAAAGCAGTCGGAGACCACTTGAGATTCACCGGGCACTGGAGTCAGGAGAACGGTGCACTGAAGGCTAACGGTTGATGACCATCGGGCAGAAGCCCCGATGTTGTGTATCGCAGCTACGTAGGAATGGTGTTTTCGTCACAGGGTTAAAAGGGCGAGTAGCTGGAACTGTGAAATCTGTGTGGACCATGTCACTCACTGAACTCGCGCCCAAATGTTCGAAACATAACACTTTCAAAATATTGACAAATAAGTTATGAGAGGGAGGTTTTTATAGCTTTCACAGCACTACTTTTCACACACTACAGTACCCTTTAACTTACATATTTAACTTTTTTAACTGCATTTCATCGATGTTGAGCAAAGTGTTCAGAACGTCTGTGCATTACATTGCAATAAGACAGACAAGCAGCACAAGACACCTAGCTTTTATAATTTATAACCAATATATTTGTATTTACTGCCACTTCATTGTCTTACACCCATGTCTGTACAGTGCCACGGCAGTATTTTTTTTTTTTTTAACTGACATTGTGCAGAAGTCTGGTTTACATTATCTGGTCAGAAACTGACCACTTACCTGTTGAAGACTGAGCATTGACGTCAGCTGAGTGTACTAATAACAGTTTGACGATGTCTACATAGCCCCCGCTGGAAGCTGCCATTAACGGGGTAATATCTCCTTTATTTCCCCGGTCTTCCACATTGGCATGCATTGCAAGTAACACCTTTATTGGAAAAACATTTATGAACAGTTAAAGTCTTTCGAACGATTAAATGGCTCTTCAAAAAACAATTTTCAATGAATAAAAGGAAAAACAACAAACTTTTTATGTTAAGACCTTTACTTTACGCTACATATCTTCTCTTAAATACAGCAATAGTGTGCAATAATAGGCAGCTTAAATCCTATTTAATGAAGACGGTTGCTCAACAGACGGAAAAGCAAACCTTGCTCACAGGACTAACTATGATACTATCAAATATTCAGCATATACAGCATCCATGCCACCTGACCGTATTTGAGCATGTTGAGCACACCCAGCACTTACCCACCACCGCGTTCGCTGCTCCTTTGGCTTCGATTTTTCTACACCACTACCAATTTTTATGGCCAGGCCAGGGGTTGGTGGGCAGGTTATACGGCTAAAGAATTAAGAGCACGATACAGCGAACTTCACCTAGCATGATATATTCAAGTCGTCCTGACCCAACTGACCATCAGCACTTAAATGAAATGAAAATCCAATATGTAGTGTTTGTAGAAGCATATGGAGTAGCCTGCGTGGCCGATATGCTAATGCCAGAAATGAAACCTCTAAAGTGTCTCTGATGCTGTCTTGCTAATTAAAGTACCAGCCTTCACATATTGATGAAAAACGGACATTATGACATCAAAGACACAATGCTTAAGCCAAGAAAGATGCCCTATTACTGATACAAGGTTAAACACACTCAGTAAATTGACAAATCATGCAAGATAAGGCCTAATTTTAAATTCCGGTCCAGTAGTTCACAGCAATTACAGGGACAGACCAAACAAATCTGTGAAGCTGGACGCAGTCATACACTCCACATGTCGAATGGGAGATATCTGCCCCCAATGTAAAAGCAAGATATTCCCCTGTAATGAAAGATTGATCAGTGGTTTCAAAGCGTTGGTCCGTCTTAAAGTGCTACACTGTTTATAGTGCAGGCCCATGTTTGTACTTTCACTGGGCATGCACATTTTTTTATGATGCATAGCTCCTGCCTGTGACAGGTACACAAATGAGGCAGCTCCCGGAGCAGACCAGGACTGTGAATCATGTTAAGGTAACACAGCCCCAGTTTTCCAAATCACTTTATTAATATTTCGGTAAATTGTCCCGAACTATAACACCAAACCAACATCTAAGTCCTGAATTAAATGACAGTCTTGATGAGGAGGGAAACAAACTGAGGATGTGGATTACTTCTTTAATGCATCACCTCAGTAAAGTTTTACACAAATCCACCTCAATACCCGAAATCTAAACTTGAAACCAAGAATACAACAAGCATTTGCAATGCAACAGGTATCGCATTTACACAAGTTTGAGCTATTGGCATTCTAAATCACAATGCCTTTTATTTGTTTTCTTTTTTGCAACGTAAACAAAACGCATTGTCATTTACAATGCCAATAGCTTGAACTCGCGTAAATTAGAGAACTATTGCAATGCAAATGCTTGTTTTTGAACAGGTATCGATGCAGCTATTACTATGCAGCCGTGTACTGCTAACGCCTCGGACTGCGGTAGAAAGCACGAAATAAAAGTAATTTAAGTAACATGTTACCATGGCAATTAATACCCTTCCTAAAATGTTACTTCAGCATGTTGCGTAATCAGAAGACAAGGATGAATAATCTATTACGACAGTGTACCAAAAGAGGACAGTAAGAACACACAATACCTGTGCTACTTCTGCCCTCATTATTGAGATAATTTTTCAAAAACAGATTTGCAGACAATTACTCCGTTTAGGATAAAATCATCTTTCTACTGGGTGCGTTCAGCTTCTTTATATCGCTTTTTGATTTATCAGCACGTGAAGGTGCTGTTTATATTAGTTGCAAGACTCATTTGCTAAATAGTGAAAATAATTTGTAGTGCTACACTTACTGACATTTTTTTACTTTTTATTTCCTGTGTTACAGAGTGCTCGATCATCAGAAGGCATCGCGTCCCTAAGAAATTAACAATGGTCCACAGTTATGAAAACAGCCGTGTCTTTAAGATTAGTTTACGGATGGCGAGGAGGTTGTTCAAAAGAAGGCCACCAAAATTCATAACTGTCTTCCACACAAGCGAGTTTCCTTAACAGAAAGATTGCCAAAAGCTGGGCCAGTCCAGTGACCGCTTCTAATTAATTAATTAATATGACTACTATTAATAGTGCTAATTAATAAACATCACCTAGTCATTAGTGCAGTCTCTGAAGCTGGTTTCTGTACTACATGCTTGTTGCTGGTGAATGTTTACTGAGGCAGTCATCTGCTATTGACAATACTAACATTGTATTTCTTAAGTTGAGGTACAAAGATATTGTGAGGCTAGAGCAAGGTCACTGTGGTACCTGTATGTGGAGAGACTGGTCTCCATTGCAGAGACCCCTGACTATAACTGTGATGTGATACCTAGCTGTGATGTGAAGCAGTCTAGCAGCAGCATGATTACACTACTTAACCGCATGCGCGCTAGCGGTTTTCCCGCTGCGATTTGAAAAAAGCCGCGTTACATGACGAGCTCAGCTCGTCATCAGCGTGCGAGCGGCACAACTCATGACGCTCGTCATGAGCGTCGATGCGGTTAATGGGATGAATTACACTAACTGCCGTTGTGTTGTGACCCTTTGTCTGTACTAATTTGCAGTCATGTGATATTTAGCACCATTTTATGTAAGGATGTAATAATGTGCTCCTTATTTAGCGATCTCTGCTATGTGCCGGCAGTGAAATCAATGCTATTATTATGACAACGGTATGCAAAATTAGAACAATGTGTTTCTACTGCCACAAATTAGCACGGACTGCCGCAATATGTTGCATGTTATTAATAGACCCTAACTAGTAGGTTGGTGCAAGTTAATGCAGATACATAAAGCGCAACCTTCATGCAACATAGGTGATCCAGCCCTTTAAATGGCCCACCGGGGCATGATGGCAACTACTTCTCAAAACCCAAGGCGGCATCATCAAGCAAAAGGACATTTTAGGTCATTTATGTGGGTGATTAAAGCTAAAGCTGCTTTTCATTTTCATATCACTCAATGGCCCTCACATCTACAAGGAAAAGGAAACGTTATTCAAAACATGGAATGTGAGAAGACACGACCCCTAATTACACAACTAAGAATCAGTAACCAGCTGGATGGCAAGCGAATATAATGCTTGTTACACACACACGTGGTCAGAGGTTAGATGAATGTCATGAGTCCGAATTCTGGCAAAGCTGACTGGTCCCTGTAGCAGTTAGTAAAGTGGATAAAAGTAACATTTTATTTACAGCGCTCAGTGACAGGCGGATATTATGAAATGCTATATAAAAACACGAGTTGCTGGTGTTAATGTTCAAGGAAATTGGTGAAGGTTTTTGAAAGGATGCCTAGAATATGGTGGATTGGGACACCTGCATTGCATTGAGGCAATATCAGTATTTCAAGACCCAACATTGAGGTTTTTGGGATATGTTAAGTGTTTATATTGAAGATAATTGAATAAACATGTTCAGTCGTCGTGCATTTCAGGCGCAGCTTAAGACGGAGAGCGCAGTATTCATTTTACAAATATACCATTAGTGCAGGCTGGAAAGGCAATTTGCTAAATACTTCTCAAGCTAACAGTCCGAGTGGCAGACATATTATTTGTACACGCTCACACAGCCGCCTTATGAGCAGTCAGAAAATTGAACGGACATGTAAATGTTTTCACTCCTTGCATAAAACAACCACAGTAGGTAATGATGGTCGAGAACTGAATGATTTTGATTTCCAGGAACTTAATATAAATAAAGGTCGGCTATTTCAACATCTTCCTGCATTTCACTTATTTAATTCCAAGCACGATTGTTTTTCCTATGCGCGTACAATAAATACACAAGATTAAGGGCTGCGGGTACAGACTACCAAGGACGCCGAGAAACCGGGGTGCTTGGTGCTGTCGTCACTTCTTGTCGACACCATGGCTGTGCTGTTCTTCCTGTCACTCAGCGATCTATCCGCTGGGACGCTTCACTCAAGGTCTTTAGGAGGGCCTGATTGGCATTTATGGCACAAGAAAAGGCTGAAATAAGCAAAACAGAAAGCAGCTCCACGTCCGGGCCGGGGAGGAGACCTGGGGGGGCGAGGGCTGCCCGCACATGCGCGGTACCTGTAACTTTCACGTGTCCTGCGGCTCGTGCCCAGTGGCTGCGCGTGCGGACTTCAGAAGCGCCGGAGTTTACTAAGTGCAGCGGGGCTCGTGCGGCCCAGGGAGGGGGCCGTCAAAGTGCCCGAAGGCGGAAAACAAAAAAGTACAGGAAGTTCGGCGGGAGCCCACCCCACCTTCATGAATGCTGCATGGTGCAGCCCAAGCAATATTTCAGGGAGGGCTCCTGTGAGCAAGACGGAGGCCCGCGCGTTGCTGCAGAGTCCCCACAAGAGCCAATAAGTGGGGCATGCTGTACGTGCAAAGCGCGCTGTGCCCAGAGACATCTGTTACTTGGCTGAAGTGTTGGCCCTGCAATATCAATGTGCCTGTTCCTTTTGTTATATATGAACACTCTGTTAAGAGGCATTCCATGTTCTGTGCTTCCATGGGTAATACCAGTCCGGGCGTATCTGTAGCAACACTGCACACAGTCCAAGCTTGGGAAATGTTTGGACTTCAAGATTGATTTAAACTTCACTTGAGTTCCTATCAAATGAAAATACTAAGCAGTCACTCGGTTACTTGTTTTTTATAGTGAGAAAGTTTGTTTTTCAGGGACTCTTTATTACAAAAATGTTTGAAAATAGTAGTTCTTTTGCCTAAAGAAATCTGCCTGGAAATCATGTTTCTCGAGAAACCACAACACGCGTTCATGGGGTAGTGCTCCGCAATCTGGAGCCTGCTGAGGACAGAAGGGAGACAGGAGAGGTGCACATCGCGTGTCTTTACGGGCATGTTCACAACCTCCATTCGCCCTGCGTGTGCCCATCTCCTGTCTCCCTTCCGAGGCAAGTCAGTGACAATAGATCTCGCTGGGGGCATAACATCAGTGAAAGAACTACTATGACCAGAATGCCCAGTGAACACGCCCACATAAGGCAGGAGTTATAACCACCACTGCGAGTGCGGTAGAAATTTAATCGGCTGTTTCCCCCAGAGAATACCAGTGAAGCACAAGTTACTACTTGTGTAACGATATATCTGTAAGAGACATTAGTTGGTATTAGATGCCTTACCTTAGAACATCCCCAGGCGTCAGACTGGATCCGGAAATTCCTGCGTAGCAGTACCCCTGCGCGTCGGCAGGCGCCGTCTGCGGCTCCGCGTCCGTCGTCGGCATCGCGGGCGCCGCAATGACGCCGCCCCGCGTGCCGACGTCAGTTCTTAGACACAGCTTTTCCGCGCCAGAAACGCAGAGCCATGTTAAAAACCAACACTGGTGCCATTGAAACTAGGGCCCTGAAAGGGGACAACCCTAACCCTAGATATTGGTTCGCAGAACGGGAGGATGGGTGGGTCGGTAAGGAATCTAATAACAACTAATGTCTCTTACAGATATATCGTTACACAAGTAGTAACTTGTGCATCTGAAAGAGACATATTAGTATTAGATTCCTTACCTTAGAATAGATACCCCAGCAATACCAACCCCGGTGGTGGGTCTGCGAACCAAAATCACACCAGAAAGTCCCGGAGGACGGAACGGCCAAAGAAGCCATCCCTCCGGACTTGACTGTCCAGGCAGTAGTGTCTTGCAAACGTGTGCAGCGATGCCCACGTAGCTGCCTGACAGATGTCTTGTAATGGCACTCCCCTGCCCAGGGCAGTGGTAGTCGCCGTGGCTCGGGTAGAATGAGCCCGCAATCCAGCAGGAGGCTCCTTCCTAGCCAAGGAGTAGCATGCCTGGATACACAGGATGATCCACCGGGAGATGGTCCTCTTGTGCACCGCTTTCACCTCCTTCGCGCCCACGTAACCAACAAAGAGTTGGTCATCCACCCGGAACTGGCGTGTGCGATCCAAGTAGAATGAGAGCGCACGTTTTGGGTCCAGACGGTGGAGCCGCTCTTCCTCTTTAGAGGGATGCGGTGGTGGGAAGAAGGTTGGCAAGGTGATAGACTGCCCGATGTGGAAGGCCGTGACAACCTTGGGCAGGAAAGAAGGTTTGGTATGCAGCACCACTTTGTCGGGATGGACAGAAAGGAAAGGTGGAGTACAAGAAAGGGCCTGGAGCTCACTCACTCTCCTGGCAGAGGTGATGGCAACCAGAAAAGCAGTCTTCAGAGTCAGAAGGCAGAGAGGACAGTTGGGAAGTGGCTCAAAGGGAGCGCACTTCAGAAACGTAAGAACCAGGTTCAAGTCCCACTGAGGCATCACAAACGGAACAGGAGGAAACGTGTGTGTGAGGCCCTTAAGAAATCTATTAACAATAGGGGACTTCAACAAAGAAGGTTGATCAGGCAGCCTGAGAAAGGCTGAAAGGGCAGAAAGGTAGCCCTTGATAGTGCCCAGAGCAGAGCCCTGCTGGGCAAGAGAAAGAAGGAAGAGAAGGACTTCAGAAAGAGGGGCATTGAGGGGATCCACAGCCTTTGCTGTGCACCATGCCACAAATCTGTTCCACCTGCAGGCGTATACCGACTTTGTGGAGGGACGCCTGGCTGCCAGAATGATGTTACAAACTTCAGGAGGCAAGTCAAATGGCCTCAACTGTCGCCGCTCAATCTCCAAGCATGGAGATGGAGACTGGACGGGTTCGGGTGGAGGACCGTCCCCTGCTGCTGCGACAGAAGGTCCTCCTGAAGAGGCAGCGAACCGGGGGATCGACTGACAGACTGAGTAGCTCTGGATACCAGTACCTTCTCGCCCAGTCCGGAGCCACAAGGATGACTTGGGCCCCGTCGCGCTTGATCTTCTTCAGCACTCTGGGCAGAAGTGGTATAGGCGGAAAGGCGTACAACAGACCGCAACTCCACTCGCGACGAAAAGCGTCTCCGAGCGAGTGCCGCCTTGGAAATTCCAACGCGCAGAACTGATGACATTGCGCGTTCTCTTCGGTGGCGAATAGATCTAACCAAGGCTCTCCCCATCGCTGAAAGAGGCCTTGCGCCACGTCCGAGTTCAGACGCCATTCGTGATCCATCATGGGCGCCAGGGCGGACTGAGCTCGTCCGCCCTGGCGTTCAGAGAACCTGCCAGGTGTTGAGCCACCAGGGTCACGCCCTGGCGTTCCAGCCATTGCCAAAGGCGAAGAGCCTCTTGACAAAGGATCCACGACCCCACCCCGCCTTGTTTGTTGCAGTACCACATGGCGGTGGTGTTGTCCGTGAATACCTGCACTACACTCCCCCGGACAGAGGGGAGGAATGCCTTTAGTGCCAGACGAATCGCCCGGAGCTCCAACAAGTTGATGTGGAGCCGGGTCTCCGCCGGAGACCAGAGGCCTCTGATCTCCGCCTCTCTCAAGTGGCCTCCCCAGCCCTGGAGGGACGCGTCCGTCACAACTACGTGCTCCGGTTGGGGAAGGGAGAGGGATCTGCCGCTGACCCAATCGCGGTCCGTAAGCCACCACTGCAGCTGTCTCGCAGTGCCCTCCGAGATCAGGACGTGGTCGGATAGGTTGCCCTGATGCTGGGCCCACTGAAACTTCAGGTCCCACTGCAGAGCCAGCATCCGCCACCTGGCGTGATGCACCAGAAGGATGCAGGAGGCCATCAGCCCCAGAAGCCGCAGCGTCAACCTGACCGAAACCCGGGATAACGGCTGAAAGATGGGAATCAGAGCCTGAATATCCCGGACCCGCTGTTCGGGCGGATAAACCCGAAACCGTGCCGAGTCCAGAACCGCTCCGATGAAGAGGAGCTTCTGAGAGGGGCACAGGTGTGACTTCGGCACATTGATGGAGAACCCCAGCTGGTGCAGGAGGTCCGCCGTCGTCTGGAGGTGGCTGACGACTGTCTGGGGCGAGCCCGCCTTGAACAGCCAGTCGTCGAGGTAGGGGAAGACTGAAACCCCTAACCTGCGCAGATGAGCTGCGACCACCGCCATCACCTTTGTGAACACCCGTGGGGCGCTGGTAAGGCCGAAGGGGTGCACGGTAAATTGAAAGTGCTCGTGGCCCACCATGAACCGCAGGTAGCGCCAGTGGGCAGGCAGGACGGGGATATGAAAGTAAGCGTCCTGCAAGTCCAACGCTACCATCCAGTCTCCTGGGTCCAGGGCAGCCAGAACCTGAGCCAGTGTCAGCATCTTGAACTTCTCCTTCCGAAGAGCCACACCCACTTAGGGAGGTATCATTCAAATAAAAACTGCATTTGAATACTAACAGGTGAAGAAGCCATGCCTCATGTTTTGTCCATGATGAAGGGGCGTTCTAAGCCCCGAAACGCGTCGGACTCATAGAAATTTCAAAGGGGAGAAGCATTGTGGCTGCCGGGAGCTGTAGCAGAGCCGGATGGTGGGGAATGATGTGGTGAGCCCTTCTGAACAGCGCAGGGACGCTTTGCTCTTGAAATATATATATATATATATATATATATATATATATATATATATATATATATATATATATATATATATATATATATATATATATATATATATAGATATAGTTAAAGTGAGATTAGGTAAAAATGTGAGTTAAAATGCGACATTGTAAACTATAAAAAAAAAAAAACACTGATAGTCGCCAATTATAGGTAACTCCAGAAATTATAACTCGTTCCCCTCCCAGGCACAATGCGGTCATCAATGACATCATTTCCGATGTCATTAGTGATATTATCAATGATGTGGTAGAACAAGTCGTGAGTGATGTAATATGTGAGGTCATAAGCAGTGGATTGCGAGGGCACAAGTTGCAGTTCTTTGTAAAGCTTAGTAAAAACAGATTTATAGTTACACAGAACTAAAAGGCGCCTAAAACATGAGATTTTACATGACCTTTCCATGCATTCAACTTATATTTTGTAACAAAAAAATGCAGAGAGAGCCAGAAAACTGCTCTGCACACATCCTTGAGAAGAACACACGTAGCTACATCCACACAAGCGAATTCTCTGTAAACACTAGACAAACACTTGAAATTGCAGGCACATATCTGTAATGCCACCGAAGGAGCTAATCATCAAATGAGTATCCTAAGGAAACTTAAACACTTCCTCCCACAGGTCAACTTCAAAATGGCAGTGCAAGCCCTAGTGTTACAAGATTGGATTACGGAAGCACAACTCTATGCGGACTCCCCACATAACAAGCTGACTTCACTGGGGGCTTCACTTAAAGCGGCAGCCAGGCTGGTCTCTGGAACAAAAAGAAATAACCACATTTCTCCGACTTTAAAAGCTTTCAACTGTCTACCATGAGGTAAGAATACAACTAAAGATCGCCGGCATGACCAATAATGCCCTTCATACCAAAACCCCCAGTTTCTTAGCACAAATGCTAGAGTTATCGGGAGGCTGCAGACATTCGCAAAACCCTAGCTCACTACTACTGAAACCGCAGTCCTTCCACAAAAAGAACATGCTGCAGAGCCTTCTCAGGTATCGCACCAACATTTGGTACTCATTACCACCAAATGTTCGCAGGATCCCTTCCTCCTCCTCCTCCAAAAATGAAGTGAAAATGCTATTAATGAACAAATTCACATCCTAAGACTTTAATTCATATGTTACTGTTTTGAACATATGTTATACCATCTACCACAGTATACCTCTTAAATGTAATGCATTTATATTACCCCCTCGACTGTCTAATGTATCTGAATGGTGTTATGTAAAGTGCTCTGATACCCTCTAGGGTCAAGTTTGCGCTATATAAAACTTTATGAATAAATAAATAAATAATACATATATTCCAGAGAAGAAGCATGACATTTTAAAGTTTAAAGTATGTTCTTTAAATTGGACCACAGACAAAAGAAATACACTGTTGGGTAACACATTAGCAACTGCATTGTAGAGAATAATGGCTAACTGAGAAACTGGAACTGCCCCAAGTTGCAATCACTGGTAGAATGCTGCATGTTCCTCCCAGAGACACAGGAATACAACATAGGTTCACAATATACTGCTCTGAGGAGAATAGGCACAAGCATTCTCTTACAGAGTGTTTAAATAAATGCACTAGCCAAAGCACCCGCAGAAATTCAGCTACAAAATAGAGGCTGAAAAGCACTCCATAAGAATTTGACAAACTCAAGACTAGCAAAACAGATTCTCCAGTCAGACCTCACTTTACAGGCTATATGGTGGAGAAGTGTGGCTCACTGGTTAGAAGCAGCAGACACTGAAGCAGAGGTCAGGCCCGGGACCAGGGTTCAATTCCCGACGCGCAGGGTCTTGGGCTCAATGTCCTCAGACTCGATAATTCTCGCCTCGGTACCTACTCTGATCATGGGTCCCACTCTGCAACTCTGGGCAATAGCTTGCTTAATCTCCACAACGACCCCAACAGCGCTGGGATGCCTGGTTTCACCTTGGGGGTGCCCTGGAGGGGGTATCTCACAGGGAAAGCCAGGATGGGTTCCACAGCGGTATACAGCGCCAGGATGCCTCGAGATGGGGCGGCAGTGCGCTTTACAAGTATACACACATTTACATTTACATATATGTTCCCCTTCACTAGTGGCCTAAAATTTCATACTATGCATAAATTGACCTAATAACCAAAAGTCTACTACATTCTCTAACTAACAGCTATAAGAAAAGCAGCTTTCCAGGTAATGTGTTATAAGGATGCCTTTTGCATAGGTTTGAAGAAAGGGGGATCCATGAGTTTCTAAAGAATCACATTCAGTTATCAAGGAGGAAAGTAAGAAAGCACAGGTAGGGGCACCTTCAGCCCCTCTAAGAAATCATTTAATACAGACATTTGGAAGAATGACATATGTAGGGAACTTTCTGTAAACAGTAATTAATGTGAGATGTACTCTAATAGAAGAGAATTGCAGACCACATTTTGCTAAATTGAGGAGATAATGTAATTACATCCTCCTGCACCCGAATTGCATGGAGTTAATTTTAAACACTCCACATATAAAATCTTTTCCATTTGAAAGCGTAAAAGCACCTAATCGATGGCCTTTTGGACTCCCTAGAATGTCCATGAATTCCTGCAAGAGGCCCAAGTGTTCATCCAGGAGGAATTCAGCAGCCATGCTGTCAAGCTCAGCGAGGGAAGGTACGGCTGGCAAATCTTCCCTCCGAGCTTGTACAAGAGATCCGGTCTGCATTGCAACCTCCTATGTGGTCTTTCTGACAGGTGGAGATCTGAGATCTGGGACCCACTACTGGCAGGGCCATTCTGGAGCTATTAGGATCATTCTGGCCTTGGCTCGGTACAGCTTGTTGATGACTGTCGAGATCAGTGGAATGGGAGGAAACTCAAATAAATGTCCTGGACCAGTTTATAAAAAGGGCATTCCCCTTTGTTTCTGGTCGGTAGAACTTAGATGCGAAGTTGGGCATTTTTTTATGCTTTAGTCTGCAAAAAGGTCTATTTGTGAATGTGCCCCATGTCTCGAAAGAGGTCTTGCACGATGTCGCTATGCAGAATCCAGTTGTGTGTTTCAGCGAAATTGCAGCTGAGAGAGCCGCTTGTGTGTTCTGACAACTGGCAGGTAAATCGCAGAATTTGTCAACTTTCTGGCAGGTAACCAGTTCCAGATGGCCAGCGCTTCCAGAGATAGGGGGCTTGAGCAAGTGCCACCTAGCTTGTTTAGAGAGCTGGTGTGAATGGACGGTTAAAAGGACTAAGGATAGATGGACAGCCCGGAGCTCTAGCATGTTGATGACGTATTTTTGGTCCTTGTCCGACCACAGGCCCTGACATCTGCAGAGAACCCATCTCTGGAGCGCTGCATTTATGATGAGTGTTTGCGTACAGGGTGGTAGTGGTGAAAAGGGACACCTACCAGCAGATTTTGACGATGAGACCACCATGGTAGCAATTGTCTCGCAGCCTGTGAGAGGCTCAGCTTGGTGTCCCAATGGCCTGAGAATTGATTCCATTAGTCCTCCAGATTCGGTTGCAAAGGTCTCATGTACAACCTGGCATTGGAGACTGTAGGAAGTGGACTCTCTATATAGTGCACTAAAAAGAAGTACACTGTGTGGAGAATCCAGTGGGTCCCAAATTGTGTTACAGAGGCCAAAGTAGATAAAACCAATACTAACATTCTAGTAGAGTGGGCGAGCAGTTAGGCTTGTCAGAGGGTAGTGCCAAGCATTTGTTGTACTCACAGAGGCAATAAATGAGACACACAGTCAAAAAAGAAATACAAGACCAAATCAGAAAAATAACACTTGTTTTTATATACATTTTAACA
This sequence comes from Lissotriton helveticus, assembly GCF_964261635.1. Classification (NCBI taxonomy): domain Eukaryota; kingdom Metazoa; phylum Chordata; class Amphibia; order Caudata; family Salamandridae; genus Lissotriton; species Lissotriton helveticus. Next base: position 835,437,086 of record NC_136068.1, read on the forward strand.
ACTTGCCTGCAGCAAGAATTCCAGACCGGTGCTGGGAATGGTCGCGACCCAACCCAGCCGTCATGCGCACAGGCAACCCGTGGCTCATGATGGCTGGGTTCCGTCATGAGCATCGAAGGGATTAGAACCAAGAAATTCGCTCAAAGGCAAGTACTGTTTTCATTAGAAATTTACACAAGTAAGTAAAACTTTCAAACCTGTGAGCTTTTACGTACAATGCAATCCTATGAAAGGAAAAGCCAGAGATACATAAAGGGAGATACAGTCGGAAGGCAGGGGTTTTCCTTCAGGGTTTGGAATTGTAGGGGGCCAAGGTCCAAAGTACTATCAGCAGTTCTTCGGGAACTGCCTGGGTTTTCCCATTAGCAGGGTGCTGGCAAAGTTGTAGCCGGATGCACTCCGGTGAAGTGGCGCCAACTGGAAACAGGCTGCACAGGGGGACTTGGGAACTAGTCGGAGAGCTCTCAAACGGGGGCTTAGATCGCAAGCGGTGTTCGAGCAAGGGGGCACAGCCCGTTCATCAGTACCCGAGCCGCTCGGGTGCAGAGTGGTATGGCGCGGCTGGATTGGTCAGGCAAGAAATGATGTTAAAAGTAAAAAAGTCCACATTTGTAAAGCGCACAATCACCCGTAAGGGTCTCTAGGCGCTGGTGGGCCGTCGGGAAGATTAAGCGAGCTATTGCCCAGAGTCACATGGTGCTGGGCTAACCTGCCGCCGGAGCCGGGGATCGAACCGTGGTCCCCAGATTCCAGCGTCAGTCGCCCTGGCCGCGGCGCCACACCTCTCCCACATCTCCCATGTTACAAACTCAATGACTGAACTCAGACATTTGTTTGTATCAAAAATATTAGTTACCCTTTTATTTCTAGAACAAAGACAAACCTGGTGCAGGTAAGTTAAATAATACTTTGCAAGTTTTGATGCAGTGAATTACAGTTGAATGCAATTTCAAATGCAGTTGGTTGAGTTACAGGTGGGTCAACAGTTTGAAATTACTTAATTTACTACTTAAAGTACTTGTACATATGTTCCCACCTTCTCCTTTCATTATACCTCAGTGGGACCTTAATTTGGTTGCGTCTACACTGAAGTGGTAACAGTTCCTCTGGAGTGGAGAGAGAGAGATCAACCAAATTTTGGTTACAAAGAAAAGGAGGTTCTAGAAATAGGAAAACGTGCTTGTAAGTCACTCTCTTAGTTGGTTGGTATCAGGTGCCGAGAGGGAATTCCTCCTTTTGTCTAAAGTGCCCTCAGACACCCTTGCGAGTGTTATGTATCATCTTTGGGTGTTGCTCCTCGTGTGGGCGGCGCTGCTGTCCCTCACGGGCCCCGCAAGGGGGGTCTTTAGCAGGGATCTTTTTTTAGGAGGTGCCGCAGTTGTGCTTGGGGGTGTGAGGGCCTAGGGAAGTGGATTGAGTTTAAAATTACCAAACGGTGCACAGAACCTATTTTAATCAAGGGTCCGAATGGTCAATTAACCGCTTCAGCGCGGCGCGAATTTTCGCGCTGTGCTGAGCGTTCTAAGAAACGGGTGTGGTCGTGACGGAACGGTTCCGTCATGAGCGCAGCTCAACCGTCGCTCATGACGGAACCGTTCCGTCATGAGCATCGAAGGGGTTAAAAGGGTGTACGCCCTGGAGAGTCCCTATCAAAACAAACAAGCATTTACAATGCAATGGTCTCGGCAGCATTAAAGGTAGAGTTATTGGCATTACTCATTACATTTCTTTAAATCATAAATAAATGGCATGGTCATTTGATGGGACAAACCTACTAGGAAACTTTGTTAGATAGTGAGGTAGTGAAAGAGAGCGTGTTAGTGACTTAGTGTATTTGAGAGTGATGTAGTGAGTGAGTAAATTAGTAATTTAGAAAGAGAGTGAATTTGTGAGTTAGTGAGAGTGATGTAGTTATTTTTTGAGAGTGTGTGGTGATATAGTGAGGGAGTGATACCGAAATACATAGTGATGTACTGATAGATTGAGTGAGAGTGAGATAGAGATTGAATTTTGAGTATTGTGTTAGAGTGAGAGATAGTTACTGTTATAGTTATATTGTGTTGCTGTGAGAGATACAAATACAAATACAAAGATTAATACAATAGTGGTGTGTGCGGGAGAGGGGACAGGCAGAGCTAGGGAGAAGGAGGTCTGTGGGGCGTGTGGTGCTGAGGTACAGGCAGCGCTGGAGGACATGAACTCAGGCAAGACTGGGTGGGCTGGTGATGGTGGGGGCAGGTGATGGGGGGCGTTGGCAGGCCTGTGGATGCCTAGTACCACGGAGACAAGCAGAGCATGGTAACCACAGACCTGGTGCATGAAGGTCTGTACTGATGTCTGACGTTCAATCAGTAATAGAGAACCAGCAGGTGGTGCTAAACAGCCAAGTCCGAGGACAGGTGGCCATGGAGCACAGGCAAGGTTGGGGGACAGGCAGGACTGGTGGAAAGACATAGCAGGAGACAGTCAGTTCTTTCTGGGTGGACAGCAGGTATGAAAACACAGGCGGAGGAAGCAGCACTGTGGCCAGGGTGGACGGGGGGGTGTGTGAGACAGGCAGGCAGGGCTGCGCTAGAGGGCTGCGGGCAGGCAGATGTGGTTAGGACAGGGAGGGCTGAAGGAACAGGCAGGGCTGGGTAAACAGGCGGGGAGCGATGGGACAGGCAGAGATGAAGACACAGGCACAGCTGAAGGCAGGGGCTGGGTGGACGTCCGGGGCAGGCATGGCTGGGAACAATCAGGTCTATATGGACAGGCAGACATGAAGGCACGGACAGGGTTGACGGCAGAGGCAGGACTGCGAGGCACGCGGGCAGGCAGGGCTGGGGGCAAGCAGGTCGACTTGGACAGGCGGGTCTGTTCGGACAGGCAGGGCTGTAGGCGCGGCCGAGCCGGGCGGTGAAGGACCGGCTCTGAAATGGTTTTGCAGTGAGGGGTCTCAGCGGGTTAATGAGCTGACATCATGATTAAAGCTGACCATTTGTAATGTGTCTGGACCCCTGTGCACAGCCCGGAAAAGGTTAATGTGCTAAAGACGCCTGCCCCTGACTCCCACCCCTGCACCTGCCCTCTCACGGGAGAGAGGAGAGCAAAGAGCGAGGAAGAGGGTGGAGAGGGAGGGAGTGAGGGGAGAATGAAGAGCGAGACATGATTGGAAAGAAGCGACGAGCAGGAGGAAAGGGAGAGAAAGGTTCGACAAAAAGAAAGTGGCGAGGCGACGGGAGAAGAGTGGAGGAGCGTAAAGTCGAGGAGCGCGGGGCGGGGAAGGAAAGAAAATGACAAATGGAAAACAGATAAGAAACCGAGCCAGGGAGGATGGGAGGGGAGACGACGGCGTGGCAGTCTCAGAGACCACAACGGGGATAAAGATCGAGGCAGGGAGAGTAAGAGGCAGAAGGTGACAGAGAGAAGGGGAAAGAAAGAGTGAGCGAGAGGCGGTTAGACAGAGAGGTGCGTAAGGAAGGTGTGTAGGAGCAAAGGGGGAGGCAGAAATCAGAAATATACGAGAGCGCAGGGTAAAACGAGAAGGAGGCAAATATAACAAGCAACAACAGCACCTACTTCCGGTTTGGCCGGCAATGCTTCCGGGTCGCCGCAGGCAGCGCGGCGGCCCGCCCTGCACGGGGAAGGGAGGCAGCTTTCGAGGAGGACAGCACCTGGCCGCGAGCGCGTTCTCGTGCGCATGGCCTTAACAAATCGGCACGCGCTGCCAGTGCTGTCCTCCTGGGAAGCTGAGCCGTTAACAATAAGGTCTCTGGCGAGAGCGAGCTTCGCTCGCTTCTAGCCGAGACCTAATAAAAGGGGCGGTTGTGTAATTAGCAGCTGCTCACAGGACGGGTGCTCTGGTGAAGAAGGTGTGGAAGGAAGTAGGTCAACATGTTTCGCGCTCTCTTGTGGTCCCTAACGGATCCATAGGCAGTTCGTCAGGACCAAAATAAACGTGAATAACAGTGTATAACAAATGTTCATAAGTAACAGGTGCCAGGCCTAGATCCCGTTAACCTGTGATACCTTATTCCTCAAGGTGTCGAGTGTCTTCACGCTGATGGCTACCCATAATCTAGGTGCTCATCCCCAACCCCTTAGTGATGGAGGCGGGGCTCCATCGGCATCCGATCGGTGGAAGGCAAGAAAAAGTGTCCGCCTTGCCGGTGCTGTGTGACCTACCCTTCCGAAATGGTATGCCGGGATGGCATCTCTGCTAAAGAGCCCCCTTGCGGGGCCGTGCGGGACAGCAGCGCCGCCCACACGAGGAGCAACGCCCCATGATGATACACAACACTCGCAAGGGGTCTAAGGGCACTTTAGACAAAAGGAGGAATTTCTTCTCTGCACCTGATACCAACCAACTAAGAGTGACTTACAAGCACTTTTTCCTAATTCTAGAACCTCCTTTTCTTTGTTACCAAAATTTGGCCGATATCTCTCTCTCCACTCCAGAGGAACTGTTACCACTTTAGTGTAGACACATATCTGAGGGAGCATTGGTACTGGACCTAGTTTCTCTAATTGTGCTACCTGTCCCCCTTCTTTTTTTGTGTTACAAGTCCTTAATTTGGGTCTCATCTTTCTAATGTTCGATCCATTTGAACCTCTGTACAATTCCCCCCTCCAGCTGCTTAGTATCAAAACAGCCTTATTAGTGGCAATTACATTTACCAGGTGGGTGAGCAAATTGCAGGCTCTGTCATTCAAGCCTCCTTACCTGACAATCTTCCCTAATAAGTTAGTGCTACACACTAGGGCCTCTTTCTTACTGAAAATGGTGACACCATTCCATGTGGGGCAATATGTTAACCTTGCTCACTTACTCAAAACCCCTCTAAAGAAGAAGAGCGACTCCGCCGTCTGGACCCAAAAAAAAACGCTGTTGTTCTTGCCCGCACTAAAGAATTCCTGGTGGACAATCAACTTTTCATGAGGTACGCTGGATCAAAGAAAGCTTGTGCGATGCAGAAAAGGGCTATCTCGCTTCATCTACATCAAACTCTGTTACGCCGGGCGAAAAAGCAGCCTTCTGAAGGCTTAGGGGGTCATACTACCAGAGGTAAGGCTGCTACTACAGCGTTGTAATGTGGAGTTTCAGTTTACCAAGCACTACTGCCTGGGCAGTCAAGTCTGCAGGGACGGCCTTTTTAGCAGGACTTCCTGATCTAAACTGGTCTACAGTCCCTCCACCAGGAATGGTATTGCTTGGGTATCTATTCAAAAGTCAGGAATCTGCAGCTAGATGTCTCTACCAGATGAACAAGTCAATTACCTTTGGTAACTGCTTATCTGGTAGAGTCATGATCTAGCCGCAGATTACTTACCCACTGTTGGGCCTGGCCCTTTTTGGCAGGTTCACCCCGAAACTTTTTGCTTTTTCCTAGCCTGTTTCTGGAACCTGGTGTTAGTGATTTTAGGCCTTTGCACACTTTTTCACTGTGGTACAATGTAAAGTGTGTGAGCTCTCTGTGTATGTGTGGTGAGTGACCTGCCCTCCCATAGGAATGCATGGGGAATATGTGTGACCATGGTAGTTCCTGATGTGTGGGGAGTGCAGGGTCGAGTTTGGTATGTGCGAACTCGGGAGATTAAATGCTACGTAATGATGTATGTGGCATGAATGTGTCTAGTGTGGAGGTGCCACTTCTAGACATGGGTGTGCATGTGTAGTGAGTCTGCTGGCACGTGATTGGCTGGAGCCTGGCTCCAGGAGTGCCTGGGCCTGCTTGTGGATTGACTGTCTGGTTTGAGGGTGACCGGGGCTGGGGAGCCCCAGGAGGTTGTCTGAGTCAGCCCTTGGTTGAATGACTGCATCCGCAACTAGGGAAGTGGGAGGAGGTAGCACCTGGGAGTGAATAGGGCTGTGCCTGCCTGCCACAATGCTGGCTCCACCTCCCGCTGGGCGGCTGTCGCCTCTGCCCCTCACACTGAAAGGAGTTCCCTATAACCAGTTCTAGCTGGTTCTTACACTGCCTACACCCTTTAGACAAAGGAGTATAAAAAGGGTCTGTGTCCCCTCACAAAAGGTTCTTGTTTCTAACTTGAATCCTGCCAGGGGCGTGCTGCTGCTTGGGCCCAGGGGAATCCCAGGGCCCTGCCCAGCCCCTGGATACCTGATGGACCCTCCTTTTCTGGGAGCTGCTGTGCTCCACCATATGTCCTGGACTGCTGAGGTCCTGGACACCTGAGGGACTTGGAGACTGATGGACTTTCCCTAGGGACCTTTGCCTGTGGTCCCCTGCTTGCAGACTCCTGGGAACTTTTTCTTGCTTTTGCCAGGGCTTATTATAGCCTAAAGTGCCTGGAAGCGCTTTGTTTGCTGTTCTAGCGCTAGGCGCGCTGTGGATTGTCCTTTAGCGCTTGGGAGCGCTTTATGTGCGAGTGCCGGTGCCCACCCGGCGCCTTTATTTAATTATTTTTATTGATGGGTGCCACCCCATTTATTTACTTGTCTAACGGGTGCTCACCCTGTTTCTACTTTTAATTTTGCAACCGAGGGTGCCCACCCCTCGTTGTGCCCCTTTGAATCACCGCCGCTGGCCCGGAGATCGATACCGAGGCGCTGCGCCCGCCTCCCTGCCAAGGGCCGCGCTGCCATTGGCGGCCCTCAGCACAGGAAGCCAGGCAAGCAGTGGCACGACGTGGGCGGGGCCTCAAGGCGGTCACTTCCGCTTTCCCCTGCCCGGGGGAAGCCTGCCCTTGCTTCGTTGCCGGTCTCCCGTGTGGAGAGGGAGACCGGAAATGCTGGCCACGAGAGGGAGGATGTCGGCGTCTGCCAATGTGGAGCGCTGCCGGTCCCACCGTCCAGGAGAAGAAGCAGCCGCCGCCAGACCCGGTGAGTGGGGCAGAGGAGAAGGGAGGGGCGCCGGGACACATTGTCGGTGTCCGCCCCCCCACCCCAGTAGTGCGATCTCACGCTTGTCGTTAGTATGAAGCCACGAGGGCTTCAGGGGGCATTTCTTTTGGCCAGTTTTGATTATTCGGAGCCCCAAGAAGGCTTAATGCACTTAAGAGTATATGGTATGGCTATATCCTAGAACAGCTATAAGGACATGGTTCCGAAAGCTGCAGACAGGCTCAGCTCATGCTAGAGCCTCATCTCACATAAAACCAAGCACTCTGCCTCCAGGATTGTTAAGGCCTGCCATAGGAGTGACTTACAGGTGTACATGTGTCTAGATATAAGGTTAGATATAGGAATACTATATCTAAGCAAGGGATGATTACACGACCTTGCCCCAGCTGAGTGATCAGCCAGTTGTGTCAGTTTGGATGGCCAGCCAGGGGTGGCAAGAGATGTGCTGCAGCCCCTGGTAGGCCTTGGGTGCCCCTATGCCCTGGGTACCTATGGTACACTGTACAGGGACTCACAAGAGTGACCCAATTCCCAATTGGTGATGTACCTAAAGTACATGGTGTGAATTTAGAGCGAGAACAGCAGGGCTGTGGTTCTGATTAGCAGGCCCACAGCCACATCCAAGTCGAAAATCAGTGAAGCAAAAAGCAAAAAGTGGGGTGACCATAGGAAAGCAGACCCTACTCTCCTACAGTGCCTATATAGGGAATGCAAACGTCAAAAAGGCACCGCCGACGTCATGTGGAGCTGATCCACATCACCTACCAGCACGCAGGGGTATTGCTCGAAGAAAAATCTTCTGGATCTAGTATGACGCCTGGGAAATTCAAAGGTAAGGAATCTGCAGCTTGACCATGCCTCTACCAGATAACGCAAAACCGAAGGAAATTAACTTGTCCATTAGTGCTCTAAACAACTAAAATGAGGACATATTTTCTAAGTTCTCAAACAGCAATAAATCACTTTTAAATAATTTGCTATCTTTATGTTTTTTTTTAATCCAGCTGATCACTTGATTATAGGTTACACTTGAGGGAGAGGATGTGGTGTTACAGCCAGAGCTGCAGACTTTGCAACTGGGGAGCCAGGTTCGAGTTTCGGCGTCAGCTCGAAATCCTGGGATTCTGGGCAACTCGCTTAATCTCCCCACACCTAAAACCAAAATGTATGTGTTTTTGTGTAATGTAACTGATGCTCATGTAAACACTTCAATACCTTCGGGTGAAGTCTGCGCTATAAAAAAACTACACAAAAAACTAAAAAATTAAATGTTTTGCACACTTCTATACTTGGGCTACATTTGAAAGCTTATGCTACATTTGTGCACTTGTCGCTGGTGGCAATCTTGGGAGACTGGTTTGTTATGACACTCCCTAATTTCCTCATTTACTGCAGTATCCTCCATGGAAAATGCTCGGTTTTCTACTTCGATTCAGTTAAGATGGCGTTCAAAAGTTGTAGGAAGCTGGCTCTGTATATACTATACTCGGCTGCAGGTAAGTAACAGTTTTAAGAGTAGTAATACTTTTCAAAATGCAGTAGTAGTTATGCAAGGCAGTAAATATGCTTTACAGTAACGGAAATACTTTATATTGTCAACCAGTAGCAAACTTATCGGTTAAAAAAGATACAGTACAACGTAATAGGAGAAAAGTAATGCAATCCTTTGAGAGGAAACAGGTATATGCATTAACAGGTAAGTACACAACTTGCTATTCCAGTCTTCAGGGATTTGGGTAAATACTGGATCAAAAGCGTCACTGGGGCAGTCCAGTGCAGAGGTCACTAGGCCCTACGTTAATCATTGGAGACTGGCAGCACCCACAAGAGATGCTGTGGTTTCAGGGCACAGGGGTTAAAGTGAGCAATGGGGTGGGGGGAGGGGCCACAAGGCAGCAAAGCTTCAACACCAGCGGCACAGGGGCGGCCGGGTGCATGGTGCAAATCGGCATCGGGAGCACAATGCAAACGAATGGGGGATCTTGGTCGCACAAAGAGGCTGCAGGCTCGGGCCAGGAGGATGGATGAAGGAGAACACCGGCTGCACAGGTAATTTGGGTTGCAAGTTAAGGTCTGGGAACCATCGAATGGGTTCCCCAAGGTCGGGCGGAGGATGCAGAGGTGCCTTTTGGGATCGGACTTTAGTTATCACACTGCGGGAATGCCAAGTTCTCATTGCAGGCCACAACCCCTTTCCCCACCACTCTGCAAACACACTTCCTGGCGTGCTCTTGGATGAGGATTAAAGTCCCCTTCGCTGCTAGGGTCCTTAGGGGCCAACTAGCCTACCTGATACCTCCAGTATGCCCCAGATAGTGAGATTGCTGATAGGTGGACACAGGCCACCACACCTTTCTCCACTACTCTGCGAACGTGCCTCCTGGCACGTTGTGGGTTGGAAGATTAAGTCCCCTTGTATCCTAAGAGTCCCTGGGGCCAACTAGCCCACCAGGTACCTCCAGTAAGCTCCCCACAGCTGGATTGCTGAGTGGTCCGAGGCCACGCCCCTTTTACACCACTCTGCAAACGCACCTCCTGGTGCACTGCTGCTCGGGGGATGAAGTCCACTTTAATCCTGAAGTCCTCAGGACACAAGAGGACCTCATCGCCCCACCAGCAATGAGGCAGGAGCATGGTGTCTTCATACCAAGAAAAACAGTACAGCGGTTCCAATGTGAGCAAAGCGTGTTTATTAGGTGATCACGCAGCGAAGGCTCTGAAACACGTTGGGTACTCATTGCTGTTAGAACAAACACTCTTTGCTCACATTGGAGCCGCGGTACTGTTTTTCTTGTTATGAAGACACCATGTTCCGGCCTTGATAACAGGAAAATACATATATATATATATATATATATATATATACACATATATATATATATACATATATATATATATACATATATATATATATACATATATACATATACACACATATACATATATATACATATATATATATATACATATATACATATACATATATATATATATACATATATATATACATATATATATATATACATATATATATATATATATATATATATATATATATATATATATATATATATATATATATATATATATATATCTCCATCCATCCATCCAAACAAACAACTTCCCAAAGTTCAACCACGCCGGGAACACACGGGCACATAGTCCAATGAAGATGAAAGCAGGATTCTTCATTGAAACATGCGTTTCGGTCCCCAGAATGCAGCTTTGATCACATGACTGTATAGATGATTCCGTGGCTGCATGACTAACTACGTACGTGCGTGATTAGGCATCTCAGTGATTGTATGAGTGAGTGACTGGTTGTGTGAATGTCTGTATCAGTCAGTGAGCTTGTGTCAAAGTGGCTGTATTGGAGTGTGAGTGGGTTGTCTGAGTACCTGCATGGGAGTCGGAGTGTCTGTGTGGGTGAGTGAGGGGGTGTGTTACTGCCTGTATGGATGAATGGGTGGGTCAGTGAGTGTATGGGTCAGTGATTGTGTGTGTGAGGGGCTGTATGGATGAGTGAGTGTGTGTATGGTTGTGTGAGTGAGTGCATGTGTCAGTGGTATATGGGAGAGTAACTGGGTATGTGAAAAGCAGAACAGGTGAGTGATGGGGTTTATGAGTGACTGTATGGGTGAGTGAGGCAATGTGAGTGGCTGTATAGGTGGGAGTGTGCTTGTGTAACGGACTAGCTCCCTCCAAGGCATAGCATACTGCAATGTCCCATTGCTGGAGGGGGCCCGGGCGGGGGGTGAGGGGGGGAGGGCAGTCTCCAGGGCCATCTATGGCTTCTTTGTTCTAATTTGCCCTGGGGCAAACGGACCTACTGCATATTGATTTGAGCCACAGGGAGGTGGCGGGCCCCAGGGCTGTTGGGAGGGCCGAGTGGGCTGTCAGGGAGTGGGGGTGCATGCCCCCCCCACATTTCTATTCGTAATTGCCCCAGGAAGGTAATGGTCCCTGGGCTGCGGGGGATTTCTGTTAGACATTGCACTGCCCCCAGGGAGGTGGTGGCGGTCCCTCGCATTTCTGTTAGACATTGCCCCAGGGATGTCCCCCCCCTACATTAATACATTATTAGCCCCAGGAAGGGGGCGGTACCCGGGGCTGTGCAGGAGGCCATAAGGGCCTCCCCCGCTTTCATTTTTAATCAATAGTCCCCGAGAGGTAGCAGTCAACGGGGCTGCGGAGAGCCATGATGGCCCCCGCATCACTTGACATATGTTTTCCCCAGGAAGGTGGCGATCCCTGGGGCGCCGCATGGGCTTCCCCCGCATTACTATAAATACTGCCCCTGGGCTTAATGAAAGACACGCGAGAGCCCACTAGTCTTCTTTTTTTTTTTTTTCCAAAGATTTTATTAGAAGAAGTTTTTTACAAAACAGTACAGAGTAAGCCGATCGAAGGCAACACTGGTAAATGTAAACATACGTATCGGTAATAATACACACGGGCTTCTTATGGCGCATGTGAGCTGGTTATACATCGGCTGCTTGAGTCCTTGTCTTAACATACCGGTCAAATGCATTGCCCCAAACGGTCGGAAAAGATCGTGTGAATGAATGAAATGAATGAAAGGCATTTTTATACCGCGCAAAACTTAGTCCCAAGGGGCATCAAGGCGCAATACAGACAAACATAAAAGTCCAAACTACCAAGTAGCCAGAATAAAACGCCATTGGAAAGGCATAGTCTAATATGCTTGAGAGAAAAACCAGGTCTTCAAAAGTTGTTTAAAAATTACCAGGGAAGATTGACTGGTGTGTAGAGGTAAGTAGGACAGAGATGAGAGGGAGTGAGAGTAAGGACGGACACAGATGCGGTGAATAGAGGTTGTGTGTCCAGCGAGATTTTGCAGACTGGTTACGCCACGGGGGGGGGGGGGGGGGGGAAGGTTGGGGTTGGGTGGGGGGGGGGGGGGTCTGTGTGGGGCCGAGAGGTGCATTCACTGCGGTTTTTGTGAGGCAAGGTATTTGTCCAGGGAGAGCCACATCTCATTGCTGTGTCCAACTTGTGGTGTTTGATTTTTCGTTATGTTGTCTGCTCCCCTTAGGAAGGTGACCCAGTTGAACCATACTTTGAAAGTGGCCTTCCCTGCATCTTTCCAGTTAGACAGGATTGTCTTGGTTGCCGCTTTGAGGAGCAGGTTGGCAGATTGAATCTGCGGTGCTGTGAATGCGTACGCTAAGCTGAGGAGATCTATTTTTGGAGTGTACCCAGTTACATTGTGGATGAATCCTGTTACTTTCCCCCAGAAATGTTTAACTTTAGGGCATTGGACTATCATGTGTTCTAGGTCACCTCTCTGTTTCTGACAGTTCCAGCTTAAGTCGTTGTCAGTGAGACCGACAGCTGCTAGGCGTGCCGGGGTCCAGTACGCCTTGTGTAGGAGCCAGAATTTTGTTTGCGCTAGTGTTGAGGTGACTTTGTACCTGCTTGCCGAGGCCCAGAGGAGGGCCTTTTCTTTCTCGCTAAACCGCCCTTCGTTTAGTGTTTCACAGCGATCCATGACTTTCCTGTTCAAATTTGTTGTTTTTACCCTAAGTAATTTGTAGAGGTGCGATGTTTGGTGTCCAAGTTTGTTAAGATTTGACATGTATTGGGTGTATTGTTGGCACTTCTTTGCTTAGTTTTGGTCTGGTGATGGCCGCTTTGATTTTGAGGAAGTTATATAATTCTATGTCTGGGAGGTCGGGCGCCTTTTGTAGGTTGGAGAAGATGGAAGGGGACCCTCGTTCTTCTAGTTTGGATGGGGTGTGGATACCTCGCCGGAGCCAGGGGGTTATATTAAGTACGCTGTTCTTGTATTTAATTTTTGTGTTGAACCAAATGGAGTCGTATTTTGTGTTACTTATAATCTTCTCCATTCTTTAGTCTACTTGCAGGAGGGCATTTTTGGTGTTTTTGAGGATTATGTTGGTGGCTGCCGGATGTTTGTTAGCCGTGAGGAGGGCCGCCGGGTTTATGCCTCCCATCAGAGCTTCCTCTAGTTCCACCCAGGCTGGTGTGTAACCCTGTTCCTGCGTGAGCCAGTATATGCCTTGCCTGGCCAGGCAGGCTGTTTGGAAAGTCTTAAAGTTTGTGACGTTAAGCCCCCCCTAGGTCCTTGCTGAGCCTGAGTTTCTGAAGGCTAATCCTGGCTTTTTTTACCCCTCCAGAGGAACGAGTTTATCATTGTGTTCAGTTTTTTGTGGAATTCTTCCGTAACTATCAGTGGCAGCATACTCAGCAGGTAGTTGACCACTGGAGTTCGCATCATTTTAATGGTTTCTACTCTGCCCCACCAACTAACGTACTTGGGGGACCACGTGTCAAGTCTATCTTTTATTTTGTTTAGTATTGATTTTTCGTTTGCTCCAGTGTTGACCTGAGGTCCCTGTCAAAGTAGATACCTAGGTATTTAAGTGTCTTTTTCTGCCGGAGTTACCCAACACCTCCCTGGTGGTGTGGACGTTGAGTGGCTTGCATATGGACTTGCTTCTGTTAAGCTTGTACCCTGCTACATTGGCATACACTTCGATGGTGTTCATTAGTGCTACTATTGAGGGCTCGAGGTTCTCGGTCACGATGAGTATGTCATCGGCATATGCTGCTAGTTTGACCGTGTACCCGTTGACCTCCACCCCCTTGATCTCGGCATTGTTCCTGATCATGGTTAGTAGGGGTTCAAGGGTCAGTAGGAACAGAGCCGGGGATAGTGGGCAACCTTGTCTGGTTCCTCTTTCCAGAGATAGGGTCTCTGATGTGCCTCCATTAACCACGACTCGGGCTTTGGGTGCCTTGTACAGAGCCATGACCATTGACCTATACTTCTCGCCTAAGCCGAACTTCTGCATACACTGGTCCAGGAAGGGCCATGAAACTCTGTCAAAGGCCTTTTCTGCGTCTAGCGCGATCATCACCACTGGTTTGGTGTTGGAGGAGGCACCGTTAATTCTATGTCAGGACCGGAGGCTTCGGATTATGCCTTCTTTCTTACGCTTTATTTTCCACAGCAGCAAGAAAAAATATATAAACAACTACATTTCCCTTGAACACTTGGGAAAAAACTGATTCGAACATGAGTCCTTCAACAATGTCCATGCACTGGCAGCTCCCATGATGCCCTGGAGCCTCTTCCTCTTCCTTCGCTGCTCAGCAGCAAGTTAAGTCGTTTTTCCTTTCACTTCTGGGGTTTGGGAGTCTGTGAGCTGGGCGTTTTGTTTAAGTGCAGGCGCTGCTTTGTTTTTCTCCCCTCGCAGGTTCCCTGTCGATCGCGTGACGCTTTTGCGCTCCTCACGCGATTTGGTAACCCAGTAGTGTGCGGTGCGGTGTTCTCGCCGATAGGGGGCAGTGTGTCGTTCTGTTGGCAGGCGCGCCTGGAGCGTTTTTCTGGGGCGTTTTTCGGCGCATTTGCGCAGACTGTACCCTGCACCTGGCCACCCGGTTTTGACACCCTTTTGGTCGTAATTTAGGGATTCCCACTATTAAGACGCCCTGTGTGGGTTGTATTACGGTTATTTGACACCCTGCGGGGTCGTAATTGCGCCGGTGCTCGGCGCGGGGGCGCTTTACCGGGTGGCGCCCTGATATTGTGTGGGCAGCAGCGTCCCCAGGGGTCACCCCCATAATGGTGTGCTGTACGCCACCCATATCCTGGGCTCTCCCAGACCATATAGTACCCGTTGAGGTTTTTCAATTATTGCCTGTCCGTACCTCCCTATCCTGTAGAGCCTAATTTAATTCACCATGCAGAGGGAGTCAGAACAGTATTCAGAGGAAGACCCTCTAAACTACGTCCCTTTGGACGATGATTTTTATCAAGCAGTCGACGACTCTATTTATAGGGCAGTAGACCAGGCGATGGTCCCCATTGAGCAGCGTCTCTCGGCGCGTTTGGATGAGGTGTACGCGAAGCTTGCGGCCCTTATTCCCGCGCCCTCCCCTGCTTCGGGCCTGATCCTGTAGCTTCACTGCCCCCCCTCCCCCTAAAAAGCCTTGTACGGAGGGGGTTGATTCGACGGCTTTTGAGAGGGTGAAAAGTGCATTCAAGGCGATGGAAGGGTCCCTCCCGCTTCCAGCCCCCCCCCCCCGCAGAAGAGCCTCCGCCTTCTCCGCGTACTATGTCCCCTGACCCGCAGCAGGATGATGATTCTTTTGATTCGGAGGAGGAGGCTTCCTCTTCCGCGGGCCCTTCGGATATGCTGGACCCAGATGACATTGTCCACCCCAGGTCCTCCGAGTGGGTCCCAGGTGAGAAAGTGGCCCAGTATGTCGCGAATCGCCTCAGAAGACCTGTGGATAAGGATGCCCGTAGCCGCCTTAGAGCGGAATGCCCTCGTCCTTCCCTGGAGGGTAAGGTAGCCATGACGCCAGATATTGACCCCAAGATGGCGACCTTCCTGGCCAAATTCGTCAAGGACCCTCGCAAGGGTATAGACAGGTCCTGGCGTACGTGCCAGGATAAACTGCTTGATGCAGTGGGTCCCTTGACGAAGATTTTAGGCATGGCTAAGGAGGCCAAGGTG
This sequence comes from Lissotriton helveticus, assembly GCF_964261635.1. Classification (NCBI taxonomy): domain Eukaryota; kingdom Metazoa; phylum Chordata; class Amphibia; order Caudata; family Salamandridae; genus Lissotriton; species Lissotriton helveticus. The sequence goes on from NC_136068.1 coordinate 835,452,440, forward strand.
TCTAGAGACTTGATTTCCCCCGAGGTTCTTTCAAATTGGGCGCAGCGCGCCATCATTTTTCTTGGCAATGCCAACTGTGCCCTCTCTACTGAGAGGAGGCGGTCCCTCTTAATCAAGGTTGACCCTAAGTTGGGTGATCTCGCCTCGTCGGAGGCGTGTGCTGTTGCACAAGGTGGTCTTTTTGGAGATCCTTTCATCAAGGAGCTTTGTAAATTCGTAGCCACTTTTACCTCCTTAGACCGAGCTCAGTCCAACATTAAGAAGGTCTTCGCCCCTCGTGTTTTTGACAGGGCCGGACGAGGCAGGGGCCGCTCGTTCAGTCGGAGCAACAGCTCAGACAGAGGACAAGGCTCCGGACGCGGGCCCGGTTCAGCGATTTCTACCCCACAAGAGGACAGAAGTTCCGCGGACGTGGTGGTCAGCGCGGCCAACAGCAAGGTGGTGGACGAGGTGAGTGTGCTACCTTCTGCGAGCTTGCAAGTAGGGGGGCGCCTAGCGCAGTTTCTCCCAGCGTGGACTTCCCTTACCAGCGACGCCTGGGTGCTGCAGACGGTTAAGGGGCTTCCAGTTGGAGTTCCATGGCCGTCCGTGCCAGCTTCAGCGTCCACGCCCCATTTCCTTTTCGCAGCGCGATGCGGCTTTGGTGAGCGTAGAGGTATCTTCCCTCCTCCACAAAGGGGCAATTTGTTGCGCATGCGAACACCCGGCCGGTTTTCTAAGCAACCTCTTCTTGGTCGACGGAGGCCGTCGCCGGGTGATCAATTTAAAGGATTTCAACGAATGGCTGGTGTACCGCCATTTCAAGATGGAGGGAATCCACCTCCTGCGGGATGTGTTGCGCCCGTCCGATTGGGTGGTCAGGCTCGACTGAAAAAAGACGCTTACTTGGCGGTCCCGATTTTCCCGCCTCACCGTCGTTTCCTCCAGTTCGGGTGGGACGGTCAGGTTTACGAGTTCACCACGCTACCTTTCGGGCTATCCTCGGCGCCATGGTGCTTCACAAAGGTATTGCATCCGGCGGTGGAGGCCTTGAGGGCCCGGGGTGTCAGAATGATAGTGTATTTGGACGGCATGCTGTTCATGGACCAGTGCCCGCGCCGTCTGCTGTCTCAATTGCAGTATGCGATCGACCTGCTTCAGGGCTTGGGCTTCGTTATCAACGAGAAGAAGTCCCTTTTGGTTCCCGCGCAATCCGCAACCTTTCTCGGTTTCAACATAGACTCTGTGTTATCAACTCTGAGTCTCCCCGCCAGGAAGATGGCGAAGATAAGGCACGAGTTGCGTCAGGTTCTGGCGAAACCGTTGATATCCTTGCGGCACCTTGCTCTGTTGGTGGGTCTGTTGTCATCTTCGATTCAGGCCATTTTTCCCGGCCCTCTCCACTACCGGGCCATGCAACGTTGGAAGACGTATCATCTCAGGAGAGGGCTGACATACTCTCAGCAGATTCCGTTGTCGGACGACGTGAGAGACGAGATGAGATGGTGGCTCACACACATGGAGGCCTGGAATGGTCGTGCGATTTTTGGGTCAGCCCCGGACATCGTCAGAGTCGGATGCCAGACAGTTAGGCTGGGAGGCCAGGTGCGGGGATTTCTCAACAGGAGGCACCTAGTCCGCTTCCGAACAGTCGTTGCATATCAACTGTTGGGAGCTTCTGGCGGGCTCCTTTGCGGTTCAGTGTTGGACCAAGGACAGGGTGCAGTCCTGTGTCCTTCTCAGGATGGACAATGTGTCGGCGGTCCGGTATATCAACCATCTCGGAGGCACAAGATCCAAGATGCTTGCGGACCTCGCAAGGGACTTTTGGCACTTTTGCCTGGACCATCAGGTGTCGGTCACGGCGGAGTACCTGCCGGGACGTCAGAACGTGGCGGCCGATTGGCACTCCCGGCACCTCTTGGATGCCAGTGTATGGAAGTTAGATCCTCTTCTGTTCCTCAGGCTCTCGGACCAATGGGGGCCCTTCTCGGTGGACCTTTTCGCGTCCCGCCTGGACCATCAACTTCCCCGGTATTTCAGTGGGCTCCCCGACCCAGCGGCGGAGGCGACGGATGCGTTCCTCCAGGACTGGTCGAGCGAGCAGGGGTATGCGTTTCCCCCATTTTCAATGATAACACGGGTGTCGGCGCTGCTGCGTCGCCAGTCGGCGCAGGTGGTGATGATTACACCATGGTGAAGGTCACAAGTTTGGTTTCCAGTTCTTCTGGAACTTTCGTGGGATTTTCCAATCCTACTCCCCCATTCTCCTCACATTCTCCTCAATCCGGAGGGAATTCCTCACCGACTAGTCCTGGAGGGCTCTCTGAGGCTGGTAGCCTGGCTGCTCTCAGGCGTCGTTGGACGCTCCAGGGACTTTCGGGAAAGGCAGAGGATTTGCTTTCCAAAGCCTGGGCCGACAGCACGACCAAGTGCTATTGATCTGCCTGGCACAGATGGAATCGCTGGTGTGTGCGACGGAGTTGCAATCCCGTGGGGGCGGATGTAGTCCACGTCCGTAACTTTTTAGCTGAACTTGCGCAGGAGGGTCGGGCCTACCGGTCGATCAATACCTTCAGATCTGCGATTTCAGCAGGACACGATTTGGTGCAAGGCTCTCCGATTGGTGAGCACTTTTTGGTTTGTAGACTCTTGAGAGGGATTCGCCTCTCCTTGCCGGACGTCAACAGGGTGTTGAATTTGTTCCTTTCTTGGCAACCGAAAAGGTTTCTATCTCGGAAGGAGCTGACTGCTAAGTTGGCGATGTTGTTATGTCTGGTATCTTGCAGACAGGTCTCCGATGTGCGTGCCCTTGATGTCACGGCTAGAGTTTTTTCTCTGGATGGAGTTTCATTTTCTGTAAGTAGGAGAACCAAGTCCCTTTCTAGGGTTATTTCATACCCGGCTTTTCCGGATTCCCCTAAACTGTGTGTAGTGCAGTGCCTCCGTGCTTATGAGGAAATGACTGATGATACTCGCCCTCCGGGTGAGAGACAACTTCTAATTGCCCTACGGAAACCGTTCAAGGCTGTTACTTCCCCAACGATCGCCAGATGGGTGCGTTGGATAATGCAGGAGGCGGGTGTGAGAAGTTGGCCTGATATATGATGCTCACTAGTTCTAGTGATCACCTTGTATCAGTCCAAACAACCCTTATGGTGATTGGTTGTAAAGTCAACCGTATAGACCAGCTATCCTAGTAGCGTGGACAAAAGCAGTCTTTTAGGCTAATCTCTTTTGGCATGTGAAGCCAGCTGTTTTACCATAGTATAACCCCTTGAATATCAAATGAAAGGACACCACACAGGTTGTTATGAAAAATAAACAGTCTATTTATTTATAACAACACCTCTGAACTCTTTATGAGATCAGAGGGCTAAGCACATGACAATACTAAAAAGGAAATACGAGTTCGCACAATATTTACACAAGTGCCTTAGGGGCACGACAAACCATATACTCAAAACAATGGAATGCGAGGAAAGAAAATACTGTAAGGAGATCCAGAGGCTGGAGGATCGGTGGGACTACGCTACAAACTAGGTAAGTAAGGAGCAGGAGGCCCACGGGACTCACGTGCAGAGTGGGAACTCTCACGCGGGATGCGTACCAACGTCTATCGATCTTACAGTTTACAATGTTACGGATTCCGGACGAACCCGGCTGGATGGAGGGAAAACAACAGTGGACCTGGACACTAGGATAGTGGACACAGACTTCAGGACCTAGAAGCTTTAGTTACCTAACCCACAGGCTGCGGGTGCATAGGGCTGAAGTAGTGTCGGGTTTGCTGTGTTGATCCCGGTGATACCTGAAACAAGAAGTTGCTGGCAGGCAGCCAGATGGAGGAGTCCGGTGGTTCCAAGGATGGAACTAGGAAGAAGGAAGTCCTGAAAAGGAAGGGGACAGAGTCTTGGTCACTAGCCAGTGACGGTGCTGGAACCAGGAGGGAACCAGATGCTGTTGCCGCGTTCAGGTGAAGGAAGGGTCGCTTCTCTCTGTAGCTGCGCGGACCAGGAGCTGTTCTTCACGACCAGGCTGGAGGCACGAGCTGTCCCACGTAGTCTGCTGCTGTTGGCGGTGTCGGATCGTCGATCTGGACAACAGGCCTTGGCTAATGCAAGCCACGCGGTGAAACAAAGATGGCGTCTTGAGTGGACCAGGAGGGTCCGGGGTGCTCCTTTTTTACAAGGAAGCAAGGGCCAGTCTGGACTAGACCAGCAGTGTTGAAATCTTCGGGTCGTCGTCTCAGAGGGCACAAGCCAGCCGGCAAGTGACCAGACAACAGGAAGTACAGTAACCAGGCAAAAGGGCCCCACGCAGATCACGGAGATGCTGGGGGGCTGGTCTTTGGTGCAGGAGCTGCGTCGGTGTGGGGCTTCTCAGTCCCCAATGCACTCACTCGAGGAACCCTCAGGAGTCGTGCTGGAAGCGCTGTGCAGGTTTCTTCAAGATGGCCGTCTCCACGTTGCTCGTCGCACTCACGGGTCCCAGCTGTGCTGTGGAGGTGGGTAGAGGTCAGAGAGGTCTGGAAGTCCGGGTCTTGTCGAGCTGGGTCGTCAGATTCCGGGATGGAAGGACTGTTCAGCAAACCGCACAGGAGCTTGATGGTGCCTGCGAAGCAGGATGGTCACTCCCTGACCATAGGGGAGATTCTTCAGTCTTCTGGTGTCCAGGAGGTCGAAGGTCAAGAGTTCTTCGTGGAAGTTGTCAAGAGTAATCTAACTTGGAATGGGACCAGCTCCTACCTTTATCCGGCAAAAGGGGGGCTGCACTGCGACTAGGTCCCTCCCCTGGGTGGGACCAGGAAGGGGGGTGGCTACACCCCCTTTCCTTTGTCCAGTTTCCCGCCAGAGCTGGGGCTGGAGTGCACCAGCAACTGGTTGGAACCGGTGTATGCACAGGGCACCTTGTGTGCCCCAGGCATGTCTCATTCCTTTCAGCCTGAGCCTACCCAATACACAAAATCCTGTCTGGGGTGGTGCTAGCACCTCCCAAGGCAGGAAACCCTTTGTCCAAGCCACCCTAGCTGGAAGGACTCCCAGCAGCAGGAGGTCAGACTTGTGTCTGTGGTGGCAGCATCCATTTTGTGATGCTGAGGCTTGAGTTAACTTTAACCGGGGTTTACAGTTACATACATGTCGTGTCCCTCTAGAAGGGTGGAATGCTAACCCCGTCGCCAGAATTGGCGAGGGGTTAGTATTCCAATTCGTATGACACCTTACTCAACATGTTTTGAAAATGCTATGCCAAAGTTAGCATTTAACCGCGAGGATTATAATGCACTTAAGAGTATATGGTATAGCGTTATCATGGAACAGCTATTAGGACTTGGTTCCGCAAGCTGCAAATGGGCTCAGCTCATGCCAGAGCACCATCTCACATACATCCAAGCACTCTGCCTTCAGGATTGATAAGGCCTGCCATAGGAGTGACTGATAGGAATATATGTGTCCATTTTAGGGTTAGATATAGGAATACTATACCTAAAGCAAAGGGTGTTTACACCACCTTGCCCCAGCTGTCGTGCAGCCGGTTGTGTCAGATTTGGGTGGCCAGCCAGGGGTGGCATAATACATGCTGCAGCCCCTGGTAGGCCCTGGGTACACCTATGCCCTGGATACCCAAGGTATACTGTACAGGGACTGATCAGGTGGCCCAGTACCAATTGGTAAATGCAGCTAAGGTACATGGTGGTAATTTAGAGAGAGAACAGCTAGGCTGTGGGTCTGATTAGCAGGCCCACAGCCAGGGAAAGTCGTAAACCAGTGAAGCAAAAAGCAAAAATCTGGGGTGGCCATGGGATTGCAGACCCCACTCTCCTATAGCGGGGATTGACACCAAACAGTTTGGTGCGCATTCAGCGAGAGGAGCTATGGCCTCCAAAGCTTTTGCCCTCGGAGCTCGCCTGGAAGATTTAATGAGAGCGGCCGATTGGTCCTCGGACTCCACATTCAAGAGATTCTATTTCAAGCCAGTGATAGAAGTAGCTCGGCTGGTTGTCGATAAGCTTTGAACTGGCATAATCCGAAGCCTCCGGTCCGGACATAGAATGAGAATTTGCCCAGCCTTGGTGCTGGTAAGTTCCAATTCTATTAAGGACTCGGAGGCGAGGATTATCCCCCCCAGGGACTTCCAAGAAGTAGACCCTCCCCGTATGCACCGTAAGTAACTCATTCATGATGCTTCGGTTGCGATTGCTGCTGTTACCTTGTGTTATGTTTTACTTCCATGTAAAGTAGAAACGGTCTGTTGAGAAGGTCAGGTTCTGACGGTGTACTCTTTTGCAGGGAATGAAGGTTCCAAACAGGATGCGTGAAGTGACTGGTGTTGAGGCTTCGCGCGAAGGAAGAGGCTCCAGGGCATGATGGGAGCTGCCAGTGCATGGACATTGTTGAAGGACTCATGTTCGAATCTGTTTTTTCCCCCAAGTGTTCATGGGAAATGTAGTTGTTTATATATTTGTTCTTGCTGCTGTGGAAAATAAAGCGTAAGAAAGAAGGCATAATCCTCGCCTCCAAGTCCTTAATAGAATTGGAACTTACCAGCACCAAGGCTAGGCAAATTCTCATTATGTGGCAGAGGAGTATTGTCTTGGGATAGTCTGTTTTTAAGGTAGCCCACTTGTGTTTTGTGTATGAGGTTTGGGAGTTGCGCGTTGAGTCTACCCGCTAGTATTTTTGCCTATATTTTGTAGTCTACGTTAATAGGAGAGATGGGGCTATAGTTCTGCGGAAATTGCGTGTCTTTGCCTTCTTTGGGGATGACTATGATATTGGCCTCTGCCATTGAGTTTGTCATTTTCCCTGCTTTGATGCAGTGTGCGAAAACCTCTTTCAGTGTGTTTCTAATATGGGGGAGGAAGTGTTTGTAAAATTTGGCTGTGTATCCGTCCGGACCCGGTGCCTTATTGTCTTTTAGGGCCGCTACTGCCATGTCTATTTCTGCCCCTGTTATTTCAAATTCTAGTGATGCACATTGTGCTTCTGTTAGTTTGGGTAGGCTAAGTTTGCTCAGTAGGGTTGCCCCCCCATCGGGGTTGAGGTTTTTGTCCTCTTTGTATAGTACCTCATAGAATTCTTTGAAAACTCTGAGAATCTTTGTTGGTTGTTTGAGATTTCTTGTTGGTGTCGGTCATGGCTGCTATGACGTGTTGTCTTTGCTTGCTTTTAAGGTAGGAGGCCAAGGCCTTCCCTGCTTTGTTTGCTGAACAGAGATTTATGGCTTTGTACCTGTTGATCCATGTGCCCGCTCTCTCGCTTAGTACCTTATTTAGTTCGCATTTTTTTCTTGTCAGGGTAGTTAGTGTGTTCCTGTCTGCTAGGTTGACGCTGTGGTGCATCTCCAGGTCTTTGATTTGTCTCTCTAGTTCTGCTATTGGTTTGTTCCTGTCCCTGTTCATTTTGGCCTTGATGCTTATAATTTCCCCCCTTATTGTGGCCTTCATAGCATCCCAGAGTACTCCCTTGTCTATGTTTGGCTTGTCGTTAATTTCTAGGTATTCTTTGATGGCTTCCTCTATGGCTGCTGCATTGGTTGGGTCCTTAATGACATCGCTATTGAATCTCCATCTACAGCTAGTTGAGTCGCTGTGGCGACCGCTAAGTGTTAGGCTAATGTGGGAGTGGTCGGACACTGTTCTTGGTGCAATATCCGTGTGTTCTATGAGGTGAGTGTGAGTGGCTGATATTAGGATGTAGTCAATCCTGCTGTACGAGTTGTGGGGGTGAGAGTAAAATGTGTAGTCTCTGGCGTCTGGCTTCTGCAGTCTCCATGGATCTCTGAGGTGGTGTTTGGCGCATAGGCTCTTAAGTGTGTGTTGGGGCTGTGTTTGGTGACTGGTCCTTTGTGGGTGTCTGTCTAGAGTTTGGTCTAGTACCAGGTTAAGGTCCCCTGCTACTATCAGTAGTTCCTCTTGGGGGAGATTGCCGAGTTTGTCTCCCACTGCTCCCCAGAAGGACTCGTCCTCCGTGTTAGGGCCGTAGATGTTGGCGATGTGTATCGTTTCCTCCCCCCTCTTCAGGCTAGTTATTAGTAGGCGTCCATCTTCATCCGCCTGGTGTTCGAGTAGGGTCAGTCTGGCTTTCTTATTTATTATCGTTACTACTCCTCTTTTTTTTGTGTATGGCTGGTGAGCACAGGGTTAGTCCAACCCAGCTCGCCTTTAGGCGCTGCGCGTCCTCTTCAGAAAGTTTTGTTTCCTGCAGGACATATACATCGCTTTTTAGTTTGGTTAGATAGTTCATTATCTTCCTCCTTTTTATCGGGTGGTTGAGCCCTTTGATGTTAAGTGAGGTTATTTTCAGGTCAGATAGTAGTTGGGGGTCGTTGTGCGTTGTCATCTTGAGTGTATATTATCGCCCATGTTTGGTGCTGTCTGGAAGGTGTTGTCTCCTTTGCGTTTTGGTCTATCCGCCCCCTCCTGGTACCCCCCCTGCGTGCCCCATCTGGACTGTCTGCAATGCGTGATGGCTGTGCATATGTGTCCGTTGAGAATGAAAGAAGTAGAGAAAGAAAGAAAGAAAAAAGGAATAAATAGTCTGTACTGGTCTACCCCCCCCCTGGCCCTCCCTCCCACCGCATTTCGATAGATGGGCGTGTGACAGCAAAGTTCCTTCCCCCCACTCTCCCCCCGCCCCCCGAGGGTTACAGTTGTCTACGATATTTGCGCCGTGCATAAACCCAGGATTATCAGAAAAGGATATACACTTGGTCCATACGGGAGATGATGCCATGTTGGCCTCCCAGGGTGGTTGAGGTAGTATCAGTTTTCGATATTGTGACAGGGTCCACCCTTGGAAACTAGAGCGTCTTCTTTGTGCGTACCTGATCTAGATACAGGCTATACCGTGAGGTAGAATGTTAGTTGAGGTTGTAGCGTTGCTCGTGTGCTGGAGCTCTTTTGTGTGCCTGGGTATTGTCCACTTTTTTTGGGGGGGTCATGGATACACTTGCAATTTACAGCAAAATTCAATTTTAATAAAGCTTTTAAGCGCAAGCACGGACTGTGTGCCCTCCCCCCACCCATATCTGGGGGTCAGGGTATTCCTACTCTGCCCCCTCTATTTTGGGGGGGGGGGGGGGATTCGGCTTCAAGCAGACTCCCAAAATGGCTGCCAACACTTCCTGGTTAAAGTGCTGGCAGCCAATCAAATTTTAGTAGGATCCGCGAGCCCACTATAAGGGCTTGTGTCCCCAGATATCTATATTTTTAAACTTGAATACCTCAAACATTACTGATCGAATTTACACAAAATCACAATAAAGCACGCTTTCTGGACCAAAATCTAGCCTTTTGCCAAACTTGGTGTAATTCCGTTCAGTGTTTGGGCTGTAGTTGTGTTCAAAAACTGAAAAATCTCCACAGACATAACATGGAAAAAATGTGTTTTGCCCCCCCCCCCCCCCCCCCCACACACACACACACTTTTCTCGTCCCCCACTGGACGGTTCACCCCAGAACTTTCAACACAGCAGCTGAATCAAAAAGGGGAAGTTTATTTTTAAATTTCGTTAAGATTCGTCAAGTGGCACAAAAGTTATTGGTGATACAGAAATGTTTTTTCTATGGAAACTTTTGTCCTAACTATAACTACCTAATGGCAACCGCCAGTAGGTAATATAGAAAAGTACTACGCACATTCTTCAGGTTATACATATATGTACATATTATATATTTAATATGTGCTCTGTGGTCCGTGGGAATATTCAGTGCTTATGACTACTGATGAGAATCCCCTGGAAGAGAATGACATTTCTGCGAAATTAGAACCACTCCAGAATCTTAAGCTAAGCTTAAACTGACCAACGACAAATACAGAACATAATACTTTACAACAAATTGAAAATTACTGATACAGATGAATATGACAGGTGTATAATTGCAGTGTAAACTTGCCTGTGCCAATTCATAGTACCCAGCTGAACAGGCCAGGCAAAGAAGACTTTCTCCCTCTTCTGTATGCTCGTTCACACTTCTTCCTTCGTCTAAGAGTTTACGGACAGCATTTACATCTCCATCTGAGCAAGCTTCTGCTAAACTGCGCCTAACAAAAAATACATAATCTAGTATTAGTTGAACACACTCCTAATCAACATAAAGGGTTCTCGAGATACAGTTTTCATAACCAGGGAAGGGTAAAGTGTGAATGCATTGTGGTGTTGTAAATAGGCTGGGATAACAGGTGTGACTTTTTGACTAGCAAAATAATTTCTAATAAGAAGCGGGGATGATAGATGGAACAACTGACAGTACTATTGTGTATAGGGTTTTGAAATAGTAAAGAGATGAAGGTTAAAGCTCTTCGTTAAGAAAATTAGTGGCACGCGATTCAGCCACATACAATTTTAAAAAATTAGAAGCGTCACAGCCCACAAACCAACGTGAAACTCAAGACAGAGACTGATCTTGACTAATGGTGGTCGGCAGGATGTAGACTGGTGTCACAGAAGAGAGAAAAGCATGTGGGTTGCAAAGGTTTTGATATTAGTGAAGTATATTCTGGGAGACTGACGAGAAGATTTACTGTAGTCTTGCTTGTCGTGGACAAGTGTGTTTAGGAGTGAAGTAGGTAAAGATGGGTGGCAAGTGAATTTCTCAGACTGAGAAACTGGAATTTAGCTACAGACGACATGGAGAATTAATAGATACTATATACTATTGATTCTGTGAAGCAACACGGAGCGAAACACTTCCCATTTTTCCCACAGCAAGCAAGAATTTTAGGACACAGTACTTCGATTAGTAGTGTTATGCATTCTGGGGGAATTTTTAGGCAACCAAAGTCTATGACCTCAGGTGCCATATCCTCAAGATCAATGAGTGGAAACTCCGCTATATTACAGACCCTACTTGTTGGCAGAGTATGTTAAGGGAGGAGTGTTAGAGGAAAAACACACACAATAATCCAAGCTTGACAGAAGGGCGAGGGTGGTTGTGGTGAGGGATTGGGGGACACTGAGTGAAAAGATGCACGAAGCGGATGTATAGTTGTCTGGTTACATATAAAACAATTTAAACAAAATAATAATCTACGTCTTAAATATCTACGCCTTAAATATCTACGCCATATTCCACTGAGGCTGTGGATATATGCATGCAAAGTTTTGTTATTTTGTATTTTGATTTGATACAAACCAATATGTCCCAGAAAGTAAATCTGTAGGAGCTGTTAATCCAATTTGGCACTTGTAAGTCTCCTGGCGACCTCTGGTTAATCTGCCAGCTCACTCTCGATGCCTATGTGGTGTGTTCTGACAGGATATGCATGTGCTTTTTTAATGTCTAATGAGTCATATCTACTGTACAATCTTGAACTATTTTTAGGTCTCGACCTAAAGCACTGCTTTTAGCAATGCTTGTTGTCGAGATTTCTAGTAAGCAGTCCGAAAAGTCTGCCAACGGCGGATTAGCCACAGTTCATGTCACCTATGCGCGTGCACAAACCAGCTACGTCACAAACCACCATTTGTCTGTGCCTCGGAGACTTCAAAGCTGCCGCTCCCCCGCATCAGACTTCAAAGGTATGCGCTCCCGCCCCGCCACAGCAATGCCGAGAGCTTGTTTACCATCCTTTTACAAGCTGACTTTTCTCCTACTGCTGTTTACATACAGGAAATTGTTAACACTGTGGGATTGCAATGCTTTTTCTTTCTCTCTACCCGCGCACCCATGCCTCTTACCCACCACTCTCTCCATGTTGCTCTCACCCCACCTAGCTAATCTGTTTATTCCTCTACCCAGTCCCACCCTGCTAGGCTTTTTTTTATTTAAATAAACCAACCCACTCTTGTTTCCCCCATCCCCATTTGCCAACCCTTGCTGCACTGCACTTCCCATTTTTTTAATTCACACTTTTTAAAAACTTCTTTGGAGTGCTTGTCGGTTTCATTTTGCTCCCATGATACTTTTTTCTGTATGTGCCCTTTCACATACCTTTTATCTATATTTTTTAATTACCACTCCAAGCGCATATACCATCTTGGTAACCCATTCACACCTATAGGTCACCATGCTGGGGCCACCATAGTAAGTGAGCTGACTGCCCGCTCACTCCGGTGCACTTCGCTGCACCACGGAACAGCACTCACCAGTTCCCCCTATGCTCGGGACCAAGTTGTAATTTCGAGTTAGTCCCGCCTTGCCTGTATTCTTAACTTCCACAGCTTTCATTAGTTCCAGAATGGCCTCAATGGGTATGACAACGAATGTATACGGGTCCTGCACTCAGTTTGACCTTTTTATGTGTTTGCACAGTGTGTGTGCATGCGTTAGATTAGTGCCTGCTCACTACTATATAACAAAATATGTGGCCTGGTCCCAAAAGGTCACCAGGACTCTAACGCGCACTATAATAAATTCAAATTCTCCAATTGTACATTTAAATACAGTTTTATCACATCAAATAGACCATCAAAAATGTTCAAAATTTCTCATTTCTCGCATATACATTGAAAGTTATTAGCCGGTCGACTGAAGCAAGATGGCCGCCGGCGGGCTGTAGGGAGAGGTCGTGTTCTCTCTGCTCTCCGTTAGAAAATGGACATTTGAGATATAATACCCCCCGGGAGGCATGCTGTTTACCTTTAAATACGAGATAAGGATACCGAAGGCATTCAGACCTCTTGCCGAAAATCTAGAGGAGTATAAGGCATCCTCAGCAAGGACTTGGACATCAAAATACTAATTTCTCTCTGACCCTAACTCTATTGCACTGGGTTCGACATTGCTGGCACGGGTCACTGACACTGTGGAGAGCCATGGCTCCGAAACCACCACCAAAAAATACGAGGGAGGACAAAGAGAAAGAGAAAGTTGTTTGGAGCGGCTCCGATGTACCCGCTGCAAATTTACGGGTGAAGAAAGGGCTCCGGTGTCAAGAGGAGCTAGCACTTTCCCGGGATCTGGACCTCGGTAAGGCTGAAGAGGCTGCTGGAGGTACAGTCATAGCGGAGAAAAGAGGTGAGAAGAAGTGGGAAAGAATGAGAAATAAGGAGAAACCCCCCACCACCCGGAGGCAGAATCCTGGAGCCAAAAATGTTGATCAGACGGGTATGAGGCAGCCTTCAGTTTTGGAGGCATTTTCTCCCGTAATGGCGAATGCAAACACAAACGCGAGTGCGAGACTGATTATGAGCGCCGAAGTTGCAGATAACGTAACTCACTCCCAACCCCTTGGACAAGACACTTACTCTGCTGAAAGGCTGCGGGGCTTAACTCTGGAGGGCAGCAGCACGTCTGCAATCGTCGCGGCCGCGGCTGCAGGTACAGAGATGACAGGCATACAGAGGGCGGTGCTGCGGCAGGGAGGTGATTCACCACGCAATACGCGGTGCGGAGCGGAGCAATCAGTCGAAGGCGATAACTCTATACTGCCGAAGGAGGGAGCGGTAACTGCTGCAACTACAGTATTTAATTTGGCAGATATACCCCTTCCAGAGCCACATTTGGAACAAATGCCATGCAGGGGTGATACTTCCGTGGCAGCTGTAATGGAGGCTCTCCCCTCAGGTATGGACGCGACAGGTTTACAGGGGGGAGTGCAACAGCAGTCAGCTGACTTACCTCACAATGTTTTGAACAATGTGGATGCGGAGTTGTTAATGGATTTGGCAACAGAAAGAGGGGCTGCGGACATATGTACAGGCTCTACAATTAAAATATTTGTAACTGCTTTAGATACGATAAAAGCTACTATGACAGAGCAAGAGCAAGTCCAGGGGCTTGTGGGGCAAGTAAATAGTGACCAAACAGGCGAAGTTAGCAGCTTGGATAGAATAATTACGCAAGCGGAACTGAATGGCCACTTTTCACAGAGTGTAAGAGACAACCCGGATAACCCAGGACCTACTGAGAGGAGCAATCACACTAATGGGGGGATCCATGATAATAATGGTAGTAATTTGAGTAATACCCCTTTATTGATCCCAGTACCCTCCCAAGCTCGATTTGACTTGAGTACTAGGGCTACTGAGTTGGAGAACGCGGTCCCTATGCCTATGCTCCCCTCCGGTTTAATTCAGGGCTCACCCAGTGATGACTGCTTTTACTCTGTAAATGAGGGTGAGGGCGAAGAAGATGAAGGGAGTACGGGGGCAGAAACTGCTTCTATATCTACACTGGACCCCTCTGGCACGGAAAGTGACCCAAATGTACCTGGATTGGCCTCAATCTCATATGACACTTCAGGCTCAGGGGAGGAGACAATCCAAAGATCACCCTCGTGCAGAAGGTAAAAAAACTTAACGAAAAAACGACGAAGTAAAAAAAAGGAGGGCACAAGTAAGTCCAGTACATACAGAGGTGATAAAAAGACTGGATTGGGACTACTCTGCAACATCGCAGCTGTATCAAGAGGGGGTAGAGGCAGGTGTAGGGGCAGCCCCCCCCCCTTCAGTAGATCAGATCCAGAGGCAGAGGCATGCACAATCATCTCCTGGGTTTGATATGATGTACTCGATGTTAAAACAGATACAGGTGGAAGCAAGAGTAGAGAGTCAAAGAGCAAGACAAGAAAGTAAAAAGATACAAGGCTCTCTCCGGAAGGTGGATAAACTGTATGCAGACTTGGCAGGAAGGGTCACAGAGGTTGAGGAACGGACTGGTAATTTAGAGGACGAAGTCAGGAAATGGCAGGAATTCAAGGAGGAACAAGAGAAGACTACATCAGATGTCTTATGGAAGTTGGAAGACTTCGAAAACAGACAGCGAAGGAACAATATTAGACTTTTGGGTGTGGTGGAGGGGAAGGAGGGGCAGGATGTGCGGGCATTCGTAATTGAATTATTCAAGGGTGCGTTCCCGGAGATGACAGGTTGGAATTGGGAAGCAGAAATACAGCGGGCACACAGGTTTCTATTTTCACAGAGTAAGGGAAATCGAATAGTAAAGCCTAGAGCGATCCTTATATATGTAGGCAACTATCTTCTGAGAGAGGAGATCATGGCAAAGGCAAAACCACAGACTAAATCTAGGTATAAGGATGTTGAATTTTTTACAAGACCAGATTTTTGCCATACGACAGTGGAGAGGAGATGGAGAATGCGTGAACTGATCTCACCATATCAAAGGATAGGGTGTGAAGCATATCTACTGTTTCCCAGCAGATTGAAAGTGGTAAAGGACGGCCAGTTTAAGATTTTTCATTCTGAAATCAAAGCCCAAGAATTCCTGACATGGTTAAAAGAGAATATGTCACATGCGGATAAGGAGAAGGAGAGTATAGTGGCTTTATCGTTAAGAGGTGGTAAAAAGAACTAGATGTGTGATGGAAGCTTTGGAATGAGAGGTGGGGGAATAGTAGTGAATATTAACTACAGGGGGGTACTTGTTTAGGGGGTTTGCTGTGCTTTCTATTGAATGCTAGGGTAGGTTTAAAGACAGGGGAGGGCGGAGGACACGAGACTTCCATGCGGTCACAGCTGCCACACATAGGTCCTACGGACCTATTTGCTAGTAGGGAGGGGGGGGGACACAGGGGTGGGGGAGGGGCTGCAAAGGGGGTGTGGGGCACAATGCAACAAGTTATTTCAGAGGAATAAAGGAAAAAAGAATTCAAATGATGTTGAATATTAAACAGAAGTGGAATTTATGTTTGGCTATGAAAATGGCTGGTTTGAGGGGTAAGGCAAGATTTGTTCATTAACTGACTCTCTCTGATGGCTTTACGGATAATGACATGGAATGTGTGCGGTTTAAATGATAGACAAAAAAGACAGAAAGTGTCTGTATTTATAAGAAGTCTGAGATTAGATTTTTTGCTCCTACAGGAAACACATATTCAAGCAACTGAAGTACAACTGCTGGAACAGTTGGGCTTTACTGTTTTAGCCTTCTCGAAGCAGATGTCTAGGAATAGAGGAGTTGCAATATTATAAAGACAGAGGGATGTCACTATTAGGAAGAGATTGGAAGATATATGGGGGAGATGGGCTCTGATAGAATGCTTTGCGGGGGCGGAATTGATAACGCTTGGTTCTATTTATGGCTCTACCGGGGACGATCCAGAAATCTTTGAACAGTTGGATGTAGAATTGGCCACTTGGGCCCCTCGTATTTTGTTGGGAGGAGATTTTAATATTAACGGGGCTGGGGGGCTGGGATTAGGATTAGGATTGGGATTATCTTCAAGTTATCGAGGAAGGAAAAAAAGAGTTTTTCAAGCAATCTGTTCCATGGCAAGGAATAATGGTCTGCTAGACATATGGGATGTTTTAAAGCCAGGAGAGATGGGTTATACATACTATTCCGCACCTCATAGGGTGAGTACAAGATTGGACTACTTTCTGGCTAGCAGTATCTATGTTTCAAATGTGCAGATTGAACGGCTACCACACTTATTGGCTGACCATAATCCCTTAATTATAACTATAAAAGGGATAGCCACTCCAAGAGGGGATATAGTATGGACTTTTGAAAGAGCACTCTTACAGGAAGAGAGGTATATTCAGCATATGATGTGTTGGATTGAAGAATTCTTGGCAGTAAATAGGGGGTCTACAGGCGAAGGTATGGTCTGGGACAGTTTTAAGGCGGGGGTGCGAGGGGAGACTAAGTTTTAGCGTGAATAAAAGGAAACAGGAACAACATAGAATTCAAAACCTTAACAAAAAGGTACTTCTAGCAGAGGAAGAACTGAGCGAATAAGTAGTAAATGTAGTAAGTGGGGCGACAACATTACCTGACAACTCAGTGGAGTCTGCTATAATTAAATTAGCTAAGGCAAGAATGGAGGCAGAGGAACATATTGCACTTAAGGCTGCAAATATATATGTATCTAATAGGGAGAAGTGTCACGAGGCAAGCGAACGAGTAGGACAAACATTAGCAGTCCGTGCAAGGCAAAAGACAGCGATAGGGGAGATAAAAGCGGTTAAAGATAGTTCTGGGAAGGTTGTGACAGATACTCTGGAGATAAGAGAAGTTTTTAGACAATTCTATATGAAACTTTATGAAGAACAGCAAGAGAAAGATATAGATGAAATTACAACATACCTGAACGATACCCCAAGGGTAGAACTGAAAGATGAAGAAAGGGAGAGGTTAGATATCCCATTTGATTCACAAGAAGTTGAAATGGCACTTGCGAGTCTCCCCTCTGGGAAAGCAGCTGGCCCGGACAAGATACCGTTAGAGTTCTATAAAATCTTTTGGAAAGCTCTAGGGAAGGATATGGTGGCCACTTTGCAAGAGGCCCAGTCGGGGGTATCAATACCAGGCTCTTGGTCAGCTGCTGAGATTGTAGTTATTTTAAAGTAAGGGAAAACACCTACGGAACCCGGGTCATATAGACCAATAACTTTAATAAATACCGATACAAAAATCTACTCAAAGGTGTTAGCAACCAGATTCGCGAGCACCATAACCCCGCTTGTCACTAATAACCAGCATGGGTTTATACCAGGGCGTGGAACTACCCATCATACAAGGAAACTTATAACCCGTTTTATCAAATAGGAAGTTACAGGAGACCCGATTGCGGCGTTGCTGTTAGATGCCGAAAAGGCATTCGATCGGGTATCTTGGAAATACTTATGGACTGTCTTAAGTAGGGCAGGATTCGGGTGAGTTTTGTAAATGCAATAAAAGTGTTGTATAGGGATCCGGTTGCTGTAGTAAGAATAAATTCAGGAGTAACTAAAACAATACAAATTAATAGAGGAACTAAACAGGGGTGTCCGTGTTCGCCACTGCTCTTCGCTATGTATTTGGATCCACTTATCCGTAGGATGGAACTAAATGAAAATATAATACCTATAAGTACATATAGGGGGGACTGTAAAATACTTGCATATGCCGATGACGTGGCTGTTATAACATCGTCACCCACAGAGGCTATCAAAGAGGTGGAATTGGAAGCTAAGAAATTTGGAAAAATATCTGGGTATTCCCTAAATACTAGCAAGACTCAAATAATTAAAAATGATAAAACAATATGTCAGGATCAACGAGTGGTACAGGTGGGAATGTACCTCGGAATTATAATTACAACAGATTTGGACAAAGTGGTGGAATTAAATATGGATCCTATTATGACTAAAGTCAGTAAAGACTTAGACAGACTCCAAAATTTGCACCTTTCGATAGTTGGTAAGACAAATATCATCAAGATGCTTGTACTTCCCAAATTTTTGTATATTTTCAGGGCAATCCCACTTATGTTTGACAATCTCTGGTTTAAAAAGTTAGAACGTATGATTAATAGATTTCTCTGGTCTAAGGGTAAGACTAGAAGAGCATCAAGATTTATGGCACTACCACGGGAGCGAGGAGGTTGGGCACTTCCTGATTTGAAATTATATTATTGGGCTGCTGCCTTACAGTACATGGTTGGCTTGATAGGAGGAGCTGAGTCGGAGGGGGAAGATGAATTAGGAACATTAGCAATATACTGACTTTTAATGGGAGAAGAGGTAAATAATATACTACTCACACATTTTGATACAGCCTATTTTAAGAGAACTCGGTTTAAGACTCTTATAGCTGCATACAGTATTTGGAAGGCCTTCTGTAAAAAATATGGTTTGGGGAAAATTAACAGATATACAAGAATTAAGAATAATCCAGTGTTTCCTCCTGATATTTTTTTTGATACGGTGTTCGCGACATGGCAGAGGAAGGGAATTGTGAGGGTGGGAGACTTGATGGATACTGATGGTATGATGCAATTTACTGATATGCAATTGAAGTATGGCATTGACACTAGACATTTTTTCAAATACTTACAAGTAAGAAGTTTTATGGCGAATAAAAGGGGGGGTCCACGTGGCTTTGAGAAAAATGATATACTAGAGGTGATACAGGAGGGAGTCGAATGCACGATTAAAAAGTTCTATGCTGAACTACTTAAATCAAGACAAGATGACATGGATAAGTGGGGGGAAAGTTGGGCAAATAAGTTGGAGGTTGAACTGGATTGTTTTAAAATGTCATTAGAGCTTGGACAGAATGTACTGTGTTCTGCTGCATTACAGGCACAACACTACAAGACACTGTATCGTCTTTATTATACCCCGGCAAAATTGGCGCAATGGGGGGCGGTTACTGGAATCAATTGTCCAAGATGTGGAAGTAATCAGGCAGATATAGTGCATATATTTGCAACATGCCCACACTTATTAATTCTGGAAGATATTAAAACAAATTTGCAAAGGGCTCTAAAACTAGTAGTCACCTTGACCCCCTCAGTAATATTACTTGGGGTGAATTCAGATGGTACAATGGGAGAAGGATGTTATTTTATTTTTGTTGCAATGGTTGTACTGAGATTAAGTATTGCTTCAATGTGGCTTGATCAGACACCGCCCACATTCCAACAATGGCTGGCTAAGATCTTACATATATATATATATATATATATATATATATATATATATATATATATATATATATAATTTAGAGAAGGCAATATATGCTAGAAAAGGAAAAAAGGGGAGGAAACTGGGCTTGAAAATATGGGAACCAATATCAATTTGGAAGGAGGAAGTATAAGGAATAATTGAATAGATTTATTAGAGACATAAGATGATTAGACTTTTTGGACAAATGCTAAATATAACTATAATTGATTCAGTTTATCCTCTTTGTTGATAGGTTTGCGATAGTGATATATTGGATAAGTTTGATTATTCTTTATTCTTTTTTTTGTATGTATTGTATATCTAGGTTTTGTCTTTTTGCATTACTTCTTTGTGTAAAAAATCAATTGTAAATAATGATGTGCCCCACACCCCCGGGGGCGGGGGATAAACTTTAAAAAAACCTAATAAAAATATAAAAAAAAAAAAAAAAAGAAAGTTATTCACAAAATAAATTTGTACTTTCATTGCTTCATTGCATAATCAAAACATAATTCAAACGAATGTATCAAAAACCCAATGCATTTCGCGGCTAAGGCCCCTTCGTCGGGGGTCTGGTTGAAAGAAAGGAAAGAAAAGGAAACTCAGTTACTTTTGGTGCTTATGAGGATTCTAAAACTTTTATAATTTGTAGTCTTGGCGGTTCTTACCACGAGTGTAGAATAACTCAACAAATCCTATATTGAGCAGTTTATTACGTGGCAGCAGTAAATCTAGAGAGGGCAAAATTGTTTAGGCATCTTATTAGTCTGGGAGCAATAGGTTGTCTAGAGGTACTTGCATCACTATCTGACACCACACTTTCTTCAGATGAGGCTGTTTGTTGTTTTCTACCCGTGTTTCTTCTTGTCGCGTAAATTTCGGCCCAAGTATAGTAAAAGTTTTAGAATCCTCATAAGCACCAAAAGTAACTGAGTTTCCTTTTCTTTCCTTTCTTTCAACCAGACCCCCGACGAAGGGGCCTTAGCCCCGAAATGCATTGGGTTTTTGATACATTCGTTTGAATTATGTTTTGATTATACAATGAAGCAATGAAAGTACAAATTTATTTTGTGAATAACTTTCAATGTATATGCGAGAAATGAGAAATTTTGAAAAATGTTGATGGTCTATTTGATGTGATAAAACTGTATTTAAATGTACAATTGGAGAATTTGAATTTATTATAGTGCGCGTTAGAGTCCTGGTGACCTTTTGGGACCAGGCCACATTTTTCTCAATGGGTATGAGCCAGCATGCCCTTGCTTAAGAAGTTTGGACACCAGGCCTCACAACCTCACCCACCCACCCTCACCCACTCCTCACACCCCCACACCCCCTCACCCTGACACCCCCTCACCCACCCACTCACCCACCCTGACTCACCCTGACACCCCCTCACCCCCACACACCCCCACACACCCCCACACCGCCGAATATGTGATCTTACAACGAATTCCGTCGCAACGCATGCCTTTACCACGCATGCGTTACTACGGAATGCTTTTTCTTCGCATAGGCTTTTCCTCTAATCCTTCGTGGTGACGTCGTACGTCGTTAAGAGGAAACGGAAGATTCTTTCCGTTTCCTCTTAAAGGACGCCGTTTTCCTGCACAACTCGACGTTTTTTAAGGTGAGTTTCTTTTTTGGGGGGGGGGGGGGGGGGGGGGGAGACCCCCCCAAGCCCCCCTTTTTTTTGTTACCCTTTACCACACATACCTTTACTACGTACCTCGTAGTAATGGTATGCGTGGTAAAAGCTTTTGTGGTAACCACGCATGCGTTGTAATGCATGCGTGGTTAACGTTTCCGTGGAAACGGCCGCGTTGTAGTGGCTGTTTCCCCACACTGCCCCGTGACTCTGGGGCACCACCCCGTGACTCTGGGGCACCACCGCGTGACTCAGGGGCACCACCGTGTGACTCAGGGGCACCACCGCGTGACTCAGGGACACCACCACGTGACTCAGGGACACCACCACGTCACTCAGGGACACCACCACGTCACTCGGGGGCACCACCACGTCACTCGGGGGCACCGCCACGTCACTCGGGGGCACCGCCACATCACTCGGGGGCACCGCCACATCACTCGGGGGCACCGCCACATCACTCGGGGGCACCGCCACATCACTCGGGGGCACCGCCACATCACTCTGGGACACCACCACATCACTCTGGGACACCACCACATCACTCAGCCCAACCACATCATCACTCAGCCCAAACACATCATCACTCAGCACCACAAAAGCACTGTCCTTGCTTGCTACCAAGAAGCATTGCCATAGCCAATAGGACTCGCATTAGGAAAGTGGAAGCTATTGGCTTTGTGACTAACAATGCTTTTTTTTTTTTTTTTATAATTTTTTTTATTTTGGCAAGCATGTCATACCAGAAAAAACAGCATTATATCAATACAAATTTTGGAGTGATTTCAGGGAGAAGTTCAATATACCGATTATGCAAAGTAAAACATAATATTCCTACACATGATATCACAACAGCGTGACATAAAAGAATACTAATACAGAATAGCAGAATATATACAATATATAAGAAATCAGTAGAAATAAACCAAAAGCATTCAATCTGCAAAGTACAAAGACCCTAGCCATTCATCTTATTTCCTAAAAAAAGAGTTATACAAAATTAGTCCATATCCTTTCCATTCTTTCTGCTGCCTTTTGGCTGTTATTCTTAGCAAGAGCTTTTTCCATAGAGTATATTTCATGGATTAAAGTTAACCATTCTGTCCTACATGGTGGGTTTGGTGAAATCCATGCTCTAGCAACCACCAATCTAGCGCAAGACAGTGCTATGTTTAGCCAGCCGGTATGATTGTTACTACTCGTATTTAAAGCAAGTAATACCGTAGGTGCCGTGAGTGGTTGGTAAATTAATTGTTTTTGAACTAGAAAATTTTCTATTTCTTGCCA
The DNA here is from genome assembly GCF_964261635.1 of Lissotriton helveticus. Taxonomy (NCBI): domain Eukaryota; kingdom Metazoa; phylum Chordata; class Amphibia; order Caudata; family Salamandridae; genus Lissotriton; species Lissotriton helveticus. The sequence continues at coordinate 835,474,692 of NC_136068.1, forward strand.
GAATGAAGCCAACATAGGGCACAAATAGATCATGTGAGTAAGATCTGCTGCCACCAGATCGCATTTGGGGCATTTAATACGATCACTATTTTGTGACCATTTAGAAATTTTCTGCGGGGTATAATAAAGTTGGCTGACCGTCCTATATATTTGAAGCTTTAGACTCGAAGAGTGGACTATTTTGTTAATATTAATTAAAGCACTAGATATGTTCTGTGGTGTCACATTTGTTCCCAATTCTATAGTCCATTTTTGTGCCAATCTCGGACAGTCATCTCCATTATGTTGACTTAAGAGTTTATATCCAGAACTAATTAGAGATTTCTTTTTTGTGCTGTACAAGAGGTCCCACAGCTCTGAGCTAGTAATTTTACTTAGTTTCATCTTTCGTATTAAGTAGTCCCTAACTTGTATATATTTGTATAGCATTTCCCCTGGCAGCTTATAAAGCCGTTGTAAGGTTGAGAACTGCAAGAAACCATCGGAGCCAAAGAGGTCTCCCAGTATCTTAATCCCCTTAATAGCCCAATCTCTACCACCTTTATCATTGAAAATGCCTGGTAGTCCTGGATTGTCCCATAATGGTAAATCTCTATGAAAAAAAGAAGTATCAAAAATTTTCAAAATCTGATTGTAAATTGCTACCGAGTCTCTTGCTATCTTAAATTTGACTCTTTTAAAAAAGTTAGGATCTTGTACTCTTGCTAGAAATTGAGATGAATTAGTACCTAACATAAATTGATAAAAAGAAAAATGGCTTTTGTTTATATTTAATAAACTCCTAAGCCGTCCTAGAAAGGATGCATAAAAGTAAGCCTTAAAGTCTGGGAATTCCAATCCGCCTTTTTCTAAAGATAATTTGCGTATCATCATTGATCTCCTAGGGGTTTTATAACTCCAAACGAAACTGCTGCAGATGCCCTCCAGTTTCTTAAAGAATATATTATTAACTCGAAGGGGGATTGAGCGGAAAAGATATAAAAATGTTGGTAGAATATTCATTTTAATCAAGTTGATTCGGCCTAAGATATTAAGTGGAATTTTGTGCCATTTTTTAAGAACCATTGAAGTGTGTTTAAGTAAAGGGTCGTAGTTTAATTTATTTATTTCACTAGTTTTAGAAGAAATTTTCACCCCTAAATATACAGCTGTATTGCATAGACCTATGACTGGTTGGTTGACTTGGTAATTCATTAAAGTTTGCGTTTTATTAAAATTTAATTTGTAGCCAGAGATATCCCCAAATTTTTTCGCTTCGTCTTCAATTCCAGTTAGTGCTTCTATTACCTCTGTAGTGTATATGGCTAAATCGTCCGCGTATGCAGTAATTTTGAGTACTTTATGTTCATGCACTACTGGTTTTATCTTATCCTGATTCTGCAGGGCATTAATAAAAGGTTCCATTGAGAGAGCAAACAGCAGGGGTGAAAGAGGACACCCCTGCCTTGTTCCCCTTAAAATTACAAATGTTGGTGATAGTAGCCCTGCATAGCTTATTTTAGCATTAGGTTCCCTATAAATAGCTTGTATGCCTCTAAGAAAACGATCTTTAAACCCATACTGAGTTAACACCTCCCATAAGTAATCCCACCCCACCCGGTCGAACGCTTTTTCTGCGTCTAGGAGTATCATGCCGAGTGGGGTGCGATTAGTAGCAGCTACATCAAAAGCCGTAATTGCCATATTGACATGTGCTGTAGTGTCCCTGCCCGCTACAAAGCCATGTTGTTGTGCATTTACTAAATGAGGCATGAGGGGTGCCAGTCGTAAAGCAATCAATTTGGAGTAAGCCTTAGCATCAGTATTTATTAAGGAAATAGGCCGATATGACCCGCATTGTGTCGATGGTTTATTTTTTTTTTTAAAAAACATAATTTTCGCCGTTCTCCAAGAATCCGGAGCCCTACCAATTATAGCTATTGAGTTCATGACTGAGCACAAAAGGGGAAGTAATTCTTCAGCACATATTTTGTACAGTTCAATAGGAAGCGTATCCTCCCCTGCCGCTTTGTTAGATGGGAGAGAGAATACTGCTAGACGTAATTCTTCAATTGTATATTCTTCTTCTAAATTGTCTATTGTGGCCTGTTCTACAAATTGTTTTACGGGGAGATTATCGTTTAAGTATAACTGAATCTGAGTTAAGGTAGCCTTAGTTTCTGGAGTATATAGTTCCTCATAATAAGAAGCAAATTGCTCCATAATATGTGACTAACAATGCTATTAATTTATATATTTTCAAAGCCAACACATTTAAAAAATTGTCATTTATAGTACCAATAGCTCATACTTTCATAATGCGAGACCTAATGCATTGCAAATGCTTGTTATGAGTGTGCCACCCCCATTATTTCTGTAATTAGTACATAGTTGCTAGTCTGTTCTACTCAGAATGACATTGCCTTCAAGTTGAGACTGTAATGCTTCTAAGCCTTATCCTAGTAATTTTAATTTCACCACACAAATCTATACGTTTGCTTCTTGACGAGAATTTGCCTTTCATCGGGAAGCTGTCCATGCACACAGCAACATGATGATGCAGCAGGAATAAGGACCACATGTAGACAGGTGCCTAAGACTCTAGCAATGCAAGAGGTCATCATGCCAAACATACACAAGAACTTTTCGCATTGGGTACCATTATCTGGGAAAGAGGAATCCCCTTCAGAAAGTTCTAAAGGGCATCTTTTGTGGTGAAGGCCTTTGATGTCTACAAATTCACAATTTAATACTCAAAAATAGGACATTTGCACACCGACATTGAGGGAAACGTTACTTAGCTCTGGTGGATACTATACCTTCGTGGCTACTGTTCACCTTATTACATTTCTCAGGCTCGAGACCCGATCTGCAAAACATTTCTCAAGCAATAGATCTGCAGTGCTGCCAAGGGGCTTCAAGCAACTACCGTCACAGTTCTGACATCAGCCTACATAAGGCATTAGCACTGCCTGGGGGGAGCGGGGCAACAGTTTTGTATACTTTTCTGAACCCAATCGAATAGGGCAATGGTGAAAAAGCTCAATGACAGCATAAAGTAATTCAAGAAGAGTAACTATTTTCATCCTGTGGAACCTTATTATGAACGGCATCAACTCAGAAGCAGTGAGGAGAGGATGGTGAGGAATATGCAGGAAGATATAGTATACAGGAAAAGAGAAAATTACTTACCTTTGGTAAAGCTCTTTCTGGTGGATACTCTTTCTAACCGCGAATTCCTCACCTAGTGAATACCCCAGGCTCCAGATTGACAACTCAAAAATCAATGCTCCTGTGTACCACTAGCTGGCACTGTGCAGCCCTGCACTAACATTGTTCTGTTTTGGAAGTGACTAACGAAGCCTCATGCAAGTACCAAACATTCAAGTAAACGTCAGTTACTTTTTTTTTATGACCAACAGTAGATTGAAAGAACCAAGTTGCAGATTCCTACATCGAAACCTTATTAGTCAGAAAAGCAGACCATTCCACAAAACGGGGAGATGAGGCCGGTGAGAAATCTGCTTAAGGTATCCCCCACAAAGAGTTACAGAAGGCAAGTAACTTATTCTTTTGATGGATACTTCTAACCCCAGATTCCTCACCTAGTGAATAGATACCAAAGCAGTACCTCCCAAAGTGGTGGGTCTGTGGAATGACATAGGTCGAAAAATGTCCAGCACGACTGAATGGGCAAAATGTCCTTCCCGTTGGACCAGGATGTCAAGGAAGCAGTGTTTTATAAACATGTGCGTTAATGTCCACGTAGCAGCTTGACAGGCATCTAGGATAGGCACGCCGTGTGCTCAAACAGTGGTAGCAGCCTTAGCTCAAGTGCAATAAACCCTCAGGCCTCAGGAGGCAGCCTGATAGCCAATGTGTATCAGATCTTAATACAAAGAACTGTCTATCGGGACTTGCACTAGGGCCCAACAAATAGCTGATCATCCACCTAATGTTCCTTGGTACAAACAATGCTCTCTCTGGGTTCAAGAAATGGTCTCTCTTACTCTTTCCGAGGAACCGGTGGCGCAAAGAAGGTCGGAACAGTGATGACTTGCTTGACATGAAAAGGCATCACCTCTTTCTGTAGAAACACTGCTTGCATCAATAACATCACTGTCTGGAAGAAAGCCGTGTAAGGAGAATTGATCGAGAGGGCCTGAAGCTCATTCATATGCCATTATCGCAACCAGAGAGATAGTCTTCAAGGTGAAGAGTAAAGGACAATTGTGCAGTAGGACAATTGTGCAATGGCATAAAAACAGAAAACATTAGAAAATATGAACAATGATATCTGGCCTGGTACATGTAAAAAGGCTGACAAGTAATCTTTAAAGCGCCAACAGGAAGACCTTGCCAGGCTAAAGACAGAACAAACAGAAATACATAGTACAGTTTGACTGATGAAGATTGCACAGATCCGCGTGCAAGATCCTTCCCTGTTGTCACACAAGACCCTACCGAAGCTGCAGCTTGATCGGAGGACAGATACTCATGCCTAAATGTTCCAAGTACCACACTTCGGATGACATTCGCAGAGTCATTCCATATCTCCTTCAGAACTCTGGGCAGAAGAGGTAGCGGTGGAAAGGTATACAGGAGTCCTGTTCTTTGCATGAGGAATGAGTCTCTGAGGAAGAGCCTTTTAGGGAATCAGTGGAAAATGTTGGGAGGATGGATGGACTGGTGCCGAAAGAGCCAGGAAACATGCGGTCTCCGCACTCCTGAGAACGCTCTAGGGCAGAGTCCAACCAGAAGTACCGTCGAAAAGCATGTCTCTTAAAGACTCCTGGATGCTCTGAGAAGTCTGTGGATCTCATGCATTTGTGGCACCTGAGCATCATGCTTGTTCTATGAGCCCTTCATAAACAATCTGAGGTGTCTAGCCAAAGAATGATTACTACTATCTCTGCCACAGCCTAGTCATCCTGAATGATTTGAGCCAAGGGAGCCCATAAGTTTTCTGGAAACTCTAGTAAGATCTCCCCAACCGTGTTCCAAAGTGTGTGGGTGGTAAGATTCAAGAAGTTAACTGCTGTTGAGCATCCTCAAGTCAAGATTGGCTGAGAACATTCTTTTGCCAAGTGGGTGGTAAGATTCAAGAAGGTAACTGCTGTTTAGCATCCTCAAGGCAAGACTGGCTGAGAACATTCTTTTGCCAAACGTTTTCATATGTATGGATTGTGACAAGTGTCTTAGTTGCAAAGGTGTTCGGGTTGACTCAACTGATGGACGTCGCTTGGAACTGGTCTATGGGAACGGGCAATCTGTTGATTGACGGGAGGAACACAATACAGTTTTGCCCAAGTGCCCATTAGCATGTTCAGGCCTTATAAGGGCAGAAGAGGTTACGTTGGTGCCAAACCATGCTAAAGAACTTCAGCAACCCTCCAAAACACAGTGACAAAAGATGTACTTTCTTCCCTATTTTGTATGGTAAGGGTGGGATATCAAATCTACTGGCATCCTGAAGATCCATGCACCAATTGTCTTCATCATACGTCTTGCTCTGGTGAGAGTCTGAGCCAAAAAGCTATTGCATGGTCTGAGATGAATACTGTTGGAGTCCGAGGGATTGAATACTGGCTGCACTACATCATGATCTGGGCGTGGCCTTGGTTAAGATTCATTTTGCTTGGAGTTGGAGACCATGATGGGTTGCGGTTCCTCTACCATTGTCAACAGCGTTGGTGCAGATGTTAATCTGCATGAGACCAGAATAGAATTCAGAGCGAACTCGAAGTCATCTTTGACACAGGTGCGAGACCCAAAGCAGGTCAAAGGCCACGGCTGTGTTGAGTGCGGAACCGCCAGCAGTAACACGACTGGAGGCCCCTGTGGATCCTTGGGGTCAAGGGACACCTGAGGGTGCAGGAAGTGTGCCAAAGACGCACAGCATAATCTCTCACAAGGCTTTGAGCTGCTGCAATGTAATGTAATGATAGACCAGGAGCTTGGAGTGCATCGGGACCAAAGACTGAAATGGCTAATCAGCGGAATGGAGTGAGACCTGGAGGTACAGTTACACACTCACATCATCTCCAGAGAATAAGAATGGCAGGAAGGAGCAGAGGCTAATTGTTTCCATTTGGACCTAACCGAAGACTTTAACCATGAAGATGATCTGTTGCGGGAACTACTTTGGGAGCAGATCCATGGTCTTGACTTAGAACCTGAGTGGGACCTCCATGGAGTCTTGCAATGCTTTGCCATGTAAAGCTTTGCGATCATTGATGGCCTTATGTTTGGTATATTTGTAAAGCGCACAATATGGAAGCACAGTATACCTTTCCACTGCTACCTCTCCTGCCCAGAGTTCTGAAGGAGATGTGGAAGACAGGCCCAAAGTCATCGAGTGGTTCCAGATTGGGCCAGAGCGTGGTACTTGGCTGTAGTGGACAGTTCCAGTGGTGGTAGGTTTGTGGTGGTGAATGGTGGGTGTGCTAAAACCAAAGAGGGCGTGGTCTGTCCAGGTCACAGTTGCTGGCTTGACAACCATGATGTTGTTGATTGAGGAGAACATCAGGTCCAATAGGTGTCCAGCAGTGTGGGTGGGTTCGGTAACGTGCTGAGGCCAGTGTTTGCAAAGTTTTCAAGGAGGACCACAGAGTTTGGGTTGCTTAGGTATTCTAGGTGAAAGTTAAGGTCTCTGAGGAGGACAAAGATGCTGGCATTGTTGATGAGGGGTGCGACAAAATCCGTTATATCACTGGCGAAATTGATACAGGGTCTCACTTGTCTGAATAAGAGAGTCTTGCACAGGGAGAAGTTGGCTGTGATGAGTATCTTGAACGGGAGGTGTTCCATGTAGCAAGTGGGAGTGTCCTAGGTGTCTCTTTGAATTTCATGGTGACAACCTCCAGGATTGTGCGTTCATGCCTGGCAATCTTATAGCTGGTGGGTATGGTGCAGTGATGTCCGGTACAGAAGTTGGGCTTAGCCATGTTTCCAAGAGAAAGAGCAGGTTTGGAGAAAGGTTGAGCAGTAGGTACCGTATCTCCGTGGCCTGTTTGATGCAGGCTCCTCAACAACCGCTTGGTCACCAGAGTGGGGGGTATTGTGTGGGTGGTGTTTAGTCTGTGTGAGGGGGTGGCAGAATGTGAGGGTGTTCTAGGTGCTGTTGGCGCTGGAGCGGTGGGACTGGAGTTTGAGAGTGTAGTGTAGTTCCTATATACCCAATAGGCTCTGAGCATTGGAATAATATAAACAGCAGTGTAGACGTAGAACTGAGGTCATCTAGGTCCCTACTGACTATATTAGACTTAATTAGTTTTGCCAGCTAGCTCAGAGGTCACTAGAAACTTTCTCGAATGTTCAGGAAAGAGTTAACTCTCCTGATTTAGACAAGAAGGGATTAGTTTCTGACAACCGCATAAACATGACAACTTTGCTCCCTCAGAATAAAGAGTATATCTCTAGAGTCGTGTGAAAACAATAGACAACTATTTCACTCAGTCAATCGTGCATGCTTAATTTCACCAGTGCAGAGAAATAGAGAGACGGGCGTTTTCAATAAAAGGTGTTATTTATTGAGCAGTCTTCTTTCTCATGCAAGTGAAATGAGTTGCCACAATTGCAATACTTATCATAAAGTAAAGTGAGTACAGTAAAAGGAGTATTATGAAATACTGTAAAAGCATTAATATGGTTTCTTAGCCATATGATACTTTAAAACGGATAAAATATATACATACATAAAAACATTGACTAACGTACTCAACTGGTGCTTCTAATACACGCCTACCCCGGTGTACCTGACCTAAGCCTAATACGTGGGAAGGACTAAGTAAGTTGCAGTTTAAGTTAAGTTGGTTTTTGCCAAGAATCTGAACCAAGAAATCTCTTAAGGGTTTGGTCAGCTCCATACCTTGGTTCAAGAATGTAGGAGGTCTTGTATCTCTCTCTCAGGACTCGATCTCCCAGCAACCCGCAAGGGTGACTGGAAACACCGGAGATGGATTTCTCAGCAAGAGAAAAGACAGCGTTTCTCTCAGTGCGTCAAGGGAGGGTCGGCTTCCTTCGGCTCTCACATCAGCTGGGCGTCAGGCAAGTAGATAGCCGCTCTGCTCCAAACCACCGTGTGTTTGCTTAAGGCACCGCTGGTATATTTATACATGAAAGGTGCCGCGTTTGACGTAAGGTTGGACATAAGACGTCACTAAGAACTAACAGTTCTTTCTGGACTCCAGGAGTTCTTGTGCAAATCAAAAAAAAGCAGGGGGAATTCCCGGTCTGCTGGAGGCTTGGTTTGTTTAAAGAACGCGTTGTACTCTCTAGGAGTCTATGGGAGTAGCCTTGCCGTATTTGGACTGCACGGGCTATGACTAGATATGGACATGATTCCTATGTCTTTATAAGGATATGTTTTATTATAACCACACAAGGGAATGAATCGGGGATATCTAATTAGGGTCCTAGATAGATTCACAACAGCCACTCCACGTATTATGTCAATCATTACTAAATACTAAGCAATACTAAACATAGAACGATGCATGTGTTTTCCAACCCACCCCAAAATACATAAATTGCATTTGAAATGGTGTATGGTGTATACACGAAAAATGAGTATTGGTACTGTACGACTTTTAAGCAGTGGTATCATTCAGTTAAATGCATATATATCTCAGCTGAATGAATTTGCGAAAATTACACATGAAATGGCTCTAAATACAGAAAAGAAGGTCGAGACCATTTCATCACATATTTATACAATACTGTACATATGCTAGAGGCTGAGGTAAAATATTGTCTCTAGTATCTCTAAAAATAGAAGCTCTGTTCTCTAAGAATAGTTCTACTTTAAGCAGAGTACCATGTGCCAAAAAAAGGTAAATAATTTGAAAATGGAAAAATAATAATTCGCTCTCAGGGGAAAAAAATAGTTCCAAATGTTTTCAGTAGTTTTGTTTATCAAAATTGAAGGTCGAATACAGAGTTCAGGGAACGTTGTGAGCTAGTTGTTGTAAAAGTTTTTGTTCAGGGGAGAACATCATATCAGACAGGCTAGCGAAAAATTGGTCTACAACATCAGGTGAAAGTTCGACCAAGTTCGAAAATGCTGAAATTGTGCATATGTGAGAATGATTGCTATCATCGATGTCGGGATCAGCAATGCTCACAGAAGGTTGTACCTGTTTGGTGCTGCTTTCCTCTCGTACTTCACCGCCACCTATTTGTAATGGTGAAGTCTCAACGAATGCAGTCATCAGAATAGGTAGCCGCTGGGGACAACACGTTGCATGAGTCGTTACCGGACCTAGCAAAAGATCGATATCCATTGGTACTGCTGATGGTAGTGTAAGACAGACGTCCAACACGCATTCTTCTCCGCATAGCATAGCAGACATCGAAGCACAGGTAAGATGCAATCTTGCCAGATTGGTCTGAATGAAAGAAACCAGGTTGCACTCGGAGCTCTTAGTCGGGCTAATCCGAGGACTCTAGTGATCTGGTCTCGGTAGCGTATTGCTAGGATTGTTTCTTCCATTGTAGCTGGAGTTCTGTCTGTGGCTTGGCTTGCCATATCGGAGCAGAAGGATCAAAAATAAAATTCCTGCTACGAGTCCTAAAAGAAGAGGCAGGCCGCCGAAAAATGAATGGACAAAATTCGGGAAAATGCCCAGAACTGTTTAAAAGGATACTAATAGTCCCGAAAAAATTGTCTTAAATACATGTGCGATGCCACTGGTATCAGACATGTTTAAGATTTGACCTAACATTTCTACGAAATGTACGGGGCAATTTGTTGATAATAGGGAATGTATCTCTGCTGCTGTCCTTGCAACTTGCAGATCATACGTCTCTTTTGACGAGGTTAAAGGCACAGTTGTCTGTAAAAGAATAGACTTCATTCTGCTTAAAGTATCAATTCGAATAGACGAGATATTCAAAGGGGGCCATATTGCTGCCTCCATGTCTGGATTGCTGTTTGGATACAATACTTGCATACAGCAAGTGAACATGGAACTAACGCTCACGAGATAGGCTTTTCCTGGCACCATGCCACAACAGCTGTGGTCACTTATTAGAACATAACTGCCGTTGGAAAGTTGTCTGAAAAATGGCTCTATCTGTGTTGCAGGAGTGCCGTGCAGGTGACATGAAAGGTTATTTGAAGACCCTTCGCAGGCTCCATGCAAGTTAATACCTTGACACAGAGGTGTACCGCTTAGTGATTTTTTACAATTGTTACCTCTAAGAAATACCTATTTTTTCCCTTCACTATAACATTTGTGTGTATAAGCTAAATTCCATGTTGACTTGATGTATCCTTTACCCAACCTTTCATACAGACCTGCTGGTATATATTTTTGGCAATACTTACACTGGAAAGTTGTTTTTGGGATTGTAATCGTTCCATGTATTATCCATTCAATGACAGGTCTCGCTGACATTGTCAATGGTAATCTCTCAAGTTTTTCAATGCTCAGAATTGTATAGTCTGCTTCTTTTTGTGCCAAACGGATTTGTTTATCAGTAAGGTTAAAGATAGAAAATAATGACATTATGTTGATTAGACGCCATGGCACGTAGCCTGAACGCAGGTTTTGCAACATCCAGCCTAGTTGTACAATAGAACGTAATTGGGACTGACCATGTTGTAACATAAGTAAGTCCTGCTCTATTATATCAATAGCAGATGATACAATGCTGTCCAGTGAATATATTCTGGAGGTAAGGTAATATTTTATTTGTATATGATTAATTAAAATCTTTACAAAAGTATAAAACGCCATATAATAGTACAAATGATTTAAAATGCAGCAGTTACTATTGTCAATTCAAGGTTGTTATTAAGTCCCGATGAGTCTTTCAAGTTTGCTTCAATCTTTCCTTCATTAAATCAAAGAACTTCACAACCTGACAATTCAGTCTAGTATTGCTGGTGGAAAAACACAGTTTAACTGCCTGCCTACAGGTCCGAACGGCATGTGATCTAAAAAAAGGTAGCAACAGCTTGTGCCTCAGGTCCATTAGTCTCGGGCAAATGCATATCACACGAATGATGTCCTCCTTGCCAGACTCACACAGGCGACATAGGGCTGAGGCGTGAGTTCTCTCCCATGGTGGCAGGTGCGGTAATATCGGGATAGCTCCAAGGCGCAGTTTCAGGAACTTTTCTTTGATTTTTATTTTCATCCCATATATTCTGGAGGACAGAGTCGCTAACCCATTGTCCACTACAGAAAGGGATTTTTCCAAATTTATACGTTCAATTTCTCGTATTTTTTTTGCAGTTTCAATTTGTGTTACTTTGAATGAATTTTACAAGTCATATGCTGACCTCTTGAGTCCACACAGAAGCGCTTGAAACTATTGCTCCCACGGCCTCAATGGCGGAAGCTACACTGGTCACACTTCCCAAGCCAGGTAGGGATCCCACTTCTATGGGCGCCCTCAAGACCTGGCGCTCCTGAATGGAGACGAAGATTTTACAAGCATCCTAGCAAATCGGTTAATACCTATGATTCCGAAATTGGTCCACCCCAACCAAAATGGATTTGTGCCGGCCCGGAACAAGCCACTCCAAATACGGCGTTTTTTCCGGATGATGCGTTGCGCTCCGGCCCTTGACTGGCTGTGTTAGACTTGGACAAAGCCTTTGACACGGTTGAACAGCCCTTCATGTTCGTGGTGCTCCATCGATTTGGGTTTGGACCATACATTTGGAGTCTTATTAAATTACTTTACGGAGCCCCTATGGTCAGGGTACGACTGGGGACTCTTTTCTCTGATCCCATATCAATAGAAATAGGGACTCGCCAGGGGTGTTCCCGCCTCTTCACTGAAATTTGCCCTAGTGATTTAACAATTAGCGATGGCCCCACGGAGCTCAGTATCGGAATGGGAGCTACGTCTTGGAGTATTCATGTGGTTTCGCTGTATGCAGATTACATTTTGCTGTATGTTAAGGAAGTTTCGGCGATCCCACGAGTCACCCCTGACACGTTGAGGTCCTTTGTGTTCCTGTCTTGACTGGGCATGCACTGGGGTAAATCTTGCTTATACCCGTTTACTCCTGGGGTGGAAGATCCATGCTGGGAGGCGGATGGGGCAGTAGTGCATTGGCAGCCAGTGGTGTTCAAGTATCTGGGCATACGTATTTATCATACAGATCGGGAGCTTCTGGAGGGTAACATCACTAGGGCGGTTACGGCGCTCAAGTCCCAGGTCGAATTCTGGAAGACGCTCAACTTCTTTCTCGCTGATAGTAAGGGTGGAGTTAATATAAATGGTCATGCTGCTACCTCTCCTTTTTCTAATCTCCCACTTTACCTGCCGGTGTCCTCCTTTGCCTTCCTGCAGGGGATCATCCTGGATTTTGTTTGAGGCAACTTGCGGTGCAGGGTGGCCTTGACGAAGTTATAGCTGCCACGGTCAAGGGGAGGGTTGGCTTTACCCAACTTAGAGCACTATTTTCTAGCCTCCCAAATATTATGTGTAGTAAAAAGGAAAGCAACTGCACCGGTCACACTCTGCGGAAAGTCCCCCCCCCCCCGTTCTCTCTGGACAGGATCGCTTTTTTATTCCACCCTTTTAACAGATCAGGTGAGCCGCTCCCTTATGGAGAGTACTCACTGCGGCAGTTTCTCACCATCTTCAAAGAGGATGGGGTTCCTCCGGACCATTTCCTGAATTAGGCCTCCTGGACAACCATAATGAGGCACTGGTAGGGCAACATTGCACAGGAACCTCCAACAAATCTCCTTTTGTAATATGTACACGTAATGGGTACGGGACGTCATCTGGTGAAGTGGTTTGTGGAGTCCACCCGAGAGCACACTTTAATGGATTTAGCGCCAGTGCGAGCTAAATGGGAGGCAGATCGGGGGAGGCCCTATTCGGAGAAGGAGTGGTCGGTGGCCTTGGAGAGCCCTAACAGAGCCCCAGAAATGCTCGCTTTAGATGGATCAAGACTACATCATCCATAGGGCATATCTTTCCTCAGACAAGATAAATAGGTACTTTCATAGACAGGATGTGTGCTGTCCGCGCTGCAAACTGGTAGATGCAGATATGTTGCATATGCTATCGTCACGCCCTAGCTGCGTTCGTACTGGGACTGGGTGCTCGGGGCACTAGTCACTAGCACGGACAGGGAGGTGCCGCCGACGTGGGAAGCATGCATCACAGGTGTGTTCCAGAGAAACAAGAAATATAAAGCATCTACTAGATTTTTAGATTTGGGTTTAGTTGTGACCAAACAGTTTATTACACGTCGGTGGAAAGCGGAAGAGCCTCCACTGAAGGCTTGATTTCTCTCAATGCTGAATTGTGTTAAGGCGGAGGAGGTCTCCTTAGTACGTGAGGATGTGCTTGGGCTTTGTAAGTTCCCCATCTCTGCTGAATGGAATATAATGCTATGTAGACTTATGGGACTGCTGGTGCCAGACGACTCTCCGGATGTCTCTCTTCCGGATTGATACAGCATTATATACGTGTTAAACAGTGGCCCGTGATGTACAGTAGTTTGTGAGGAGAGTCCCATACACCCTGAACTGTTATGTCAATTTCTCCAAGCAGACATGAAGGGCAACTATATGATAGTTGATAAGGTAACGTCTCACTGCAACTGAGATCCATGTTTTATTACCCTCCTTTTTGAGGGTCCTGCTCCCCTTCGTAGAACTCCCCTATCCCTGATGTTCTTATGTTGGGAGTTATTAATAAGACGGTTTGATTGCATAAACAGATTGATGTTTTATGGCGCAGTGAAGCCATATTAGTTGTATATAAGCGATAGAAATGTGCATGCACAGTAGAATGTTATTGTATTGCCACAAAATGTTATGGTCATGCTGCAGAAGGAATGTAGTTAAGTGTTTACTTGAGTATGCCATTTACGGTTATTAGATGCAACAGATAATGGGGATGTTTTTCATACTGATGTGGGGTTACAAATCTAGCCAGGTGGACTGCCTGCTGGCTCTATATGATAAATGATATGATAGTATACGGTTTTGCCCTTATGTACAAAATTTAATAAGTAGATCAAACATAACAAAAAAATTCAAAGAGCGAATACCCTTTTGTTGAAACGACCGACTAATTCCACCACTGAAGGGACTTCATCTGACTTGTGTCATGACAAGGAGGCGCAAGACCATCACGCCCAATAGGTGAAGAACCTTCAGAAACCGGATCCAATTTAGATTCAATGTCCGGACCCGGAGGCTCAGTTTAGGCTTCATTCTTTCATTTATTTTGCTGAGCAGCCTTACTGAAACAGTAATAATTCACTCAAAGACTACAACTCCCAAAAGTCTTTATGCTAAACGAACAACCACCATAGAAGTAGTCCTTTATCTCCAACATCACGGAAAAGCACTTCCTCGTTCTTCGCTGCTCAGCAGCCAGATAAGTGCTTTTCCTTTATATTGGATATCTTGACTAAAATTTAATGTTGTGATTTGGGCTGTTAGTTTCCTCTGGGGTTGTTCTTTTCCCCCCAAGGTTGTTTATTGCAACTTATTGTTTATTGGCTGGCTTGTCTTCCTTTGTTAAAGCGTTAAGGCTGCGGCACGGTGTGCCCTGTTCCTGGGCCCTGTGCAACTGCGGTGCTGGGTGTCCCCATGTGTGTGCTCAAACAGACTGCTTTGCTTCAAGGGGGAGGGGTGTGGCGCTGTGCGACCATCTGCTGCCAACATCGGGGGCCCGGTGCGGCGTTTGGAAGTGATTCAGAGATGCGCAGTGACCGTTTGGCCCGGCAGGGGGCATGGAGAGTGCGCGTCTTCACAGAAAGCCACACCTCCCTCCTGTCACATTTCACGCATTCCTTTCCTAGACGGATTCTGTGTTGTGATGCGACTCCCTTCTATCAAAGAACACAAAGTCCGCACTTGCCGGATCCGATTTAAATGAGTCTACAATTTCTACATTCCAACATCCTAATTAAGCTCCTGTTAACCATGTTTTCCCCTGCGGGGCCCTTTTCCTTAAGGGTCCCTGATATTTAGAGGGCCGTGTTCATCTTTTCCACAGTCACTACTTCAAATATTGGCACATACAAACCTTAACGCGGCCAGTTAGGGAGCCTTATTGATTGCATTTTCTTTGTATTCCTGCCTAGTACCTCAAATCTGATGATCATGGCAGGTGTTTTTGAATTCTGGGAGTCTGGTGAGGAGAAGCAGGAGCTCCTCCCTATCCACGAAGAGCTAGTGGATGCCACCGACGCTTCTCTAGAGCAGGTGGTGTCCTCAGCCTTGTAAACTCTCCCCCTCCCACCCAACACCCTGTCCGACCCATGTCAGAATTATCGAGTTGACAGTACTACGCAATCATTTTCCCCTGATAGGGGAAGACTTGAGGCGGGAGCCTCCTCTGGATAACAGGAGCCACTAGGGTAAAAGCAAGGCCTAGCCTAATACCAAATGGGCATCAGGCCACTACTTCCTATGATGCCTTTGAAAAGCTCCGCCAAGCCTTCCTAAAGAGGCACCTTCAAAACAATACCCAGCTTGGTTGTACCCCGAAGAAGATTCCTGCTCCCATCAGGGAAAAGAGGATAATACCTGGGGAAGACTTGGGTAACCCAGACGGGGACTCCGACGATGAACGTGGTCCAAGCAGACCTTGGCGACCAGAGGGTGGCACCATGAAACCCAGGCTGGAGGTGAAAGGTGCCAAGGACTCTGCGGGGCTGATCCCAGTAGATATTTCCTACCCCCACTCAGCAGACAGTCCCTGCGTCCAACGTGTTGCAATATGGCCAGCCGCATTCAAAAACCTAGGGACCCGGAGGACAGGGGTCGCCTGAGGGCTGAGTACTCCAAACCTTCTTTAACTAAGAATGTGGCTGATACCCCAGACATACATGCCAAAGATGGCAACTTTTATCACAAAATGTGCTAATCACCCTAAGAAGGGTCTGGACCGCTCCTGGTAATCCTGCCAGGACAAGGTTGTGGATGTTCTGGGGCCTCTGACCAAGATTCTGGATATGGCAGAGGATGCCAAGGCGTCGGGTGAAATGATCAACCCCATGATTTTGTCAGGTTGGGCTCAACGGGCCCTATGTTTCTTAGGCAATGCCAACTGTGCCCATCAACAGAGCTTAGACACGTTTTATTAAGATCGAACCCAGATTGGGTGAATTAGCCACCACAGAAGCGGCCTAGTAGCCAATGGAGGTCTCAACTAAGAACCCTTCATCAAGGAGCTCTCACACTTTGTTCACATCTTCTCATTGTTGGAGGAAGCCCAGCAGTCAATCAAAAAGCTGTTTAACCAATAACATTTTGGTAGGGCCGGAAGAGGTAGGGGGCCCTCCTAAGGCCGGCCTTCTCTTCCAACCCCAGAAATTTCAGATAACGTCCCATCCAGTGGCAAGACCACAATACATTTTGAGGGGGGTTCTAACCCTCAAGAGGTCCGGGAAGAGGACATGCAATAAAAGATCCTTCGAGGAGCCAGCAACACGCCATGTGGCATCAACGGTAAGAGATATCCCTTCTTCCCTACCAGGGGTGGGGGGGATGGCTACAGTGGTTCAGTTGAATTTGGGCATCCATAAGCATTGGTGCTTTAGACTGTGAAAGGCTTTCACATAGAGTTTTTCGGCACACCCAGACAGCACTCTCGTCACCGTCATTTGGTTCTCTCACAAGAGTAGTAAACGAAAAGGTGTAAGAGCCTACGAAAAGGGGAGATTACCCCCTACGACCCTGCATCTCTTCGGTTTCTTGAGCAATATTTTTGTAGTAGAAAAGATGGACATTGGGTTTCCGCCCGGTCATAAATCTGACATATTTCAATCAATGCGTGGTTCATCTCCACTTCAAGATGGAGGGTATTCATTTTCTACAGGATATCCGGCTGCCCAGCGATTGGTTGGTACAGCTCGACCTAAAGGACGCCTACTCTGCCATTCCCATTTTTCCTCCCCACAGACGCTTCCTTCAGTTAGAGTGGGACAACCACATTTTTGAATTCACTTGCCTAACGTTCAACCTGTGGTCCGCACCCTGGTGCTTCACCAAGGTGCTGGGACTAAACATGGAACAGCTTCAGGCACAGGGAGTTTGTTTAATAGTGTACCAGGCAGACATTCGCTTAATTCATCAGGAAAAATGTATGTTAGTTTCACAACTTCAGTTGACCCAGAATCTTCCACAGGACTTCATAGTGAACACTCAAAAGTCGGAAGTTATTCCATCTCAGCAAATGATTTTCTTGGGATTCGAAGTGGAAACTGTGCGACAATTCCTCTGTCTAACCCAGAGGAAGATATTGTTGATTCACAGGGAATTGCGCAGAACTTTGGACAAGAAGGGTTGTGTGCCTCTTGTACTCGATCCAAGCAATCTTTCCAGAGACATTGCACTATAGGGCCCTGCAACGCCTGAAGTCACCAGAAGCCCAGGCTGAGCTTTGGTGGTGGCTTGATCACAAGCAGGCCTGGAGTGGCAGAGCAATCTAAGGGTCAGCCCAGGGCTTGGTCGAGTCAGATGCCAATTGGCAATGATGGGGCACACGCTGTAGTGATATTACCACAGAAGGACAGAGGACACTGTGCAAGGAAGCTTTACATATCAATTGCCTGGAACTCCTCGCAGGCTCTTTTGCGGTGAGGAGTCTAGCAGCCAACAAGGTCTCTTGTGCCATTCTGCTTAAGCTGGACAACTCAGCAGTAAGATACATAAACCGCTTATTGGGCACCAAATCCAAGGATTTGGCGAGGTACTTCTGGAATTACTGTCTGGAGCACAAGCTGTCAGTGACAGCAAAGTATCTTCCAAGGAGACTCAACCAGTTGGCAGATTGGCACTCCAAGCACCTATAGTATGACAGTGCATGGAAGCTGGCTCCTTCTCTGTTCCAAAGGCTCATAGCTCGGTGTGGTACTTGTCAGGTGGATCTTTTTGCCTTGAGGCTCAACCACCAACATTCCTGTTTTTTCAGTTGCCGGCCTGCCTTTCTGGCGGAAGCAACAGATGCTTTTCTCCAGGATTGGAGTCAGTTTTGTGTGTATCCGTTTCCTCCATTTTCAATGATAGCCAGAAACACGCCAATGATCAGGTGTCAGAAGGCGGATGGGATCTTGGTGAAACTGCTCTGGAGTTCTTAAGTGTGGTGTCCAGTTCTTCTGGAACTTTCGATGGATTTTCCAATCCGATTACCTGACTCCTCATCTTCTGGCGTAACCTCATGGCAACTTGAACCAGCTGGTGCAGGAAGGAACTCTTCAGCTGATGAGCTGGAGGATTGCAGAGGACGTTCGTAAGTCCTGGGCTTTTTCAACGAGGGCTTCTTTTCTCATCAGAAAAGCTTGGGCAGACTCTACGGTCCCAAGATATGGTTCAGCTCACAGGAGATGTTCACGCTGGTGTACGAGAAGGGATCTTGATCCCGTAGGGGTAGAAGTAGTGCATGTTGTCAATTTTCTATCGGAGTTGGTAGACATGGGATTGGCTTAACGCACTATCAAAGCAGGCCGATCAGCAATTTCGGCAGGTCATGTGCTTCTTCATGACATCCCAGTAGGAGAACACCCTTAGGTCTGTTGTCTCCTGAGGGCTATTCGATAATCCTTCCCATCTGAGCCAAACTATTCCTCTATGTGGGATGTTACTGTTGGGATTCTAATGCTGTGTTCATGGCAGGATAGTCAATACCTGTCGCGGGAGGAACTCACAGGTAAGCTAACCAAGTTATTGTGCCTGATTTCCTGTAAAAGACTACCCGACGTTCGTGCCCTCAATATTACAGCAGGTAGGTTTACTCCGGAAGGAGAATCATTTACTATTTCGCGTCCTACAAAATCCAACACTATTGTGGTTCATTACCCTGCTTTTCCTGGTCATCCAAAGTTGTGTGTGGTCCGCTGTCTGAGGGCCTATGATTCCATGACTGAAGAATACGGGACAGCGGGGGTAGCGCACTTTTTCATTTCCCTCAAGAAGCCTCACAAGCCAGTCTCTTCAACAACTATTGCCCGCTGGGTGAGATGGGTCTTGCAGGAGGGAAGAGTTGACATGACTTCCTTTGGAGAACACTCCACTAGGGGTTCATTGGCCTCCAAGGCGTTTACATTAGGAAGACACCTGGAGGAGATCCTCAGCGCGGCGGATTGGTCTTCAGAGTCAACCTTCAAGACCTTTTATTTCAAACCAATTACTGCCACGGCTTCAATGGTTCTTAACCAGCTTTAAACTAGCATAATATGAGCCTCTGGGTCCAGACATACAATATAAAATGTCCTAGTTAAAGTGAAGGAAAGTTTCAATTCTATTAAGACACAGAGGCGAGGATTATCCCACCCAATTGGATACAATCGTTTACCCTCCCGGTACTCTCAGGGATACAAGTATTTGGCTTTCGAAACACAATAACAGCCTTTCAATGATTGTATACATTATGTTGCTTTTAAAGCAGTGCTGTTATTCAACAGGTCTTGAATGCCTGACATAGCATTAATTATGGATCTCGGACTTTGTAGCTAAGGTTAAGAGATACACTTTGTATTACATGGAGTGGTTCTTACCCGGGATGTCTTCTGTTTTACTGTAGGATTCGCACCAGAAACAAGAATTCTTAGAGAAAAACTGAGTTCATGATGCCTTGCTCGAAGAAAGAGAAAGTGCTTTTCCTTGATGTTCGATATATAGGACTGACTATGGTGGGTGTTCATCTAGCGTGTAGACTCTTGGGAGTTGTAGTCTCTGAGCGAATGATTACTGTTTTAATAAGGCTGTTGAGCAAAATTAATGAAAAAGTGAAGGATAATCCTGGCCTCCGTGTCCTTAATTGAAAACAAACTTTCCTTCACGTTGCTAGGAAATTGTATATTCATAACACCACAATGTCAGATCCTTGGTGGTTGAGTAAAAGCTTTCATGCAGATGGATTTCAGGATCTCTCCACTTAAGTCCAAACTCTGAATTGTGACTTTAGCTTGGTGATGAAGAAGCACTGTCCTGTAGGGTAAAGGTGTGCTGCAGATGGTCAGAGAGCAGTTCTGGGGACCCCATCATCACCAGCTGATCATCTAAGTATGGAAATACCTCTACTCCTTATCTCCCGAGTACGGCCACAGCTATCACTTTGCTGAAGACCCACGATAGTCGTAAGACCCAAACATAGTAATATAAATTGGGAATTCTGGAACTTTACTGTGAGACGCAGTTAACACGTGTGTGCAATAGTAGATGAAGATGCACGTCCTGGAAATCCAGGGACCCCATCCAATCTGCTTTTAGGGCCAGGTGGACATTAATGAAAATGGACAGCACTTCAAATTTATTTTAACAGACAAACATTCAGTACCCTTTGGTGCAAAATGTGCCCAAAGCTCCCATCCCTCTTAGGGAAACAAAAGTAAGGGGGTTAATCCCTTGCCCCTAATCCATGGGCACCACATCTCTGCCCCTATTTTTGCAGCAAGGCAAGAACTTTCGCCAACAAGATTGAGGAATGGGCCAGAGTATACATACGGTTGGAAGCAGGTGATCCGGAACAGTGGATAGAAAGAACAGCCAAACCCTTGCAGACAAGCAGGAACCCCCAGTGATTCAATGCAAGACCTAAATTGGCCTAAATATGACACCATCCCCATGATAAGAAGCGGATGGTGGAGGGTGGGCAAACCACCTTCTGTGGGGATGATGCTACATGGAAGATTCACTCCTAGAAATGTCTTCAAAGTGATAGAACTTCTTGGCTGGGGAGGCCAGTATGAGTGTGCTGCAGTGCAACAGTTTCTGAAATGATCCAAAGAGGAATCTGCCTTAGGGGAGTGGCTTGATGCCAATGTAGAAGGGAGCAGGGCCTGGAGCTCCGGACTCGGACTCCCGTGTATGTTAGTATCCTGAGCCCCAGTACCCCATCACAGCGGGAAAATCAGTGGCTGCCCCCCCCCCCTCGGGATTCATTGGGCGCGAGGAGGTGTGACAATTCCCTTAATACAGACAGGAAACGCAGATAGATGGTGAGCGGGTACAGAGTATCGGAGCACAAAATGGCGACTGCGAAATGAAAGTGCGACTCGGAGCCCGATCTGTAGCGAGGAGAGTGGAGAGGAGCGGCGCGCCGCAGTGGAGAACAGCACTGGGGGTAAAAGTCGGCAGCCCCCGTGTGAGGGTCTGCCTGCCTGTGCTGCAGCTTGGAGGCGGGGACAGCATGCTGCAGTCCGCCTATAGCAGGGAGAGGAGTCTGCAGCGAGCCGCGATAATATACGACCTAGCACGCACATCAGAACGGAGTGTGCCGGGAAGCACTGTGCACCCGACCCGCATCCCCCCTAATTGCCAGAGGTGAGGAACTGAGCTGGGTGCTGTACAACGAATTTAGAGCCCTGCCATGTGAGGCCATTCCGGAGGAGGACGGGGGATTAGATCTGGGACGGGGGACTAGATCTTGCACGGGCCTGCCGAAGGGAGACTAGGCCTGAGGGGGAACAGTCTTACTGAGGCAGATAACTCCAGGGGGCTCACAAAAGAACAGAGGGTCTTGAGAGCCCTGTGTAGCAGCCCTGTGAGATCACCTGCCCACATTAAGGCATAGGAGTTGAGACATTAGGCCGGAATAAAAGCACAGCCGAGAGTGGCTTGTGAGGCAGCACCTGTCAGTGGTAATAGGCGGATGAGCATCTAGGGGAAAGAGCGAGTCGGAGGAGTATTGAAAAACTGACTGTCATTTTCCTAACGGCCCGAGGCAAGTGGAATGCAACAGGTGCAGGAGAAAGGAAGATGGCGCCTATTGTTGAGAAAGTGAAAGTTTAGACCCATGGGGAGAGGCGATATTAGGAGGAGAGGGAGGCCTTGCGGGACTACATGCACAGACCTGGCACGGGCAGCTCAGACCTTTGCGGGAACGGTGTAGAAAGTGTGGAAACCTACAGAGGGACCACACAAGTTGAATATAGAGCCTGAGAACCCCACAGGCAGCGGAACAGAGCGTTGTGACCCTGAAGCCAAGACGTGGCAACACTTAACAAGGAGACAAAACCTGGGCCAGGAGGGGGGGGGGTGCAAATGTGCTTGGATGGAGGAGGAAGTTTAACCCATGTGACCTCCAGTATGGAGACTCGAAGAGCCCATAGGTGTGGGGTGCCATTTGACTTAATGGGAGCCTAACTTTGGCGCAGTGGCACGCAAAGAGTGGGCTTTGCATTACATATCACCATTAGTGTGCAGCGTACCGGAGAGGCTGGTTGGCATGGGAAAAGTGCACAGGAGAAAAGGCAAAACGCTGTGATGGTGGGGAGGCGGAGGCACCCCAAAGGACAAAGAGGACGCCCTGATCCCGGAGAAGGAGGGGAGGCGGAGGCACCCCAAAGGACAATGAGGACGCCCTGATCCCATAGAAGTATGCATCCACCTTGAAGCTCACACTGGTAGATGTAATGGAAGCCAATACGGCATCGCAAGAGGAACTTGAAACTAAAATAGATACAATCTGTGGGAAAGTGCCATCTTTCTTGCATGGTATGCCCCCACTTTTTGCTGAATTGCTGATGTGCTTTGACTGAGTGTGCCCTGGGCGCCTGCCAATCAGGTGCCCAGGGCCTGTGTTCCTTCCCTAAAACTGTTTTGAAGCTAAAACCCAATTGGCATCTCTGGCCAAATGTCATCCCCTAGTAAATAGTACCCTAGGTAGCCAGGGCATTGTGACCAGAGAAGACCCCTAAGGGCTGCAGCACTTATTGTGCCACCCTAAGGGGCCCTGCACCCTGACACCAACACACTGCCTTTGCAGACTGAATGTCCTGGTGCAGCACCAAACAAAGAGTCGACATGGCACACATCCCTGTGTGCCATGCCCACAAACCCACTGCCCTGGCATACATCAGTCACCCCTCTAGCTGGGTGCCCTTTGCCAGTGGTGTGGGCACAGGTGCATGAGCCCTGTGCCCCTACAGTACCCAGGGCCAATCCTGGGCACTGTAAGTGCAGTGATGCCATTAAGAGTATATAGTGCTGGGAGGTTGTCATTACGGACTCCACAGCACCATAATGGCTGCACTGAAGACTGACAAGTATGATAAACTTCTCAGCACAATAAACCCACACTGATGCAAGTGTGGGATTTATTGTAAAATGCACTACAGAGGGCATCTTAGAGATGCCCCCTGAAACCCAACCTACAATCCACGTCTTGTCTGAGGGGCTGCCTAGGCTGCCACACAGCAGACATGTTGCTGGACCCCTGGGTGGGGAGCCCCGCTCTCCTGGGCCTGCAACAATGCACATCATGGGCAAGGTGCTAGGTCTCCTCCCCCAGGATGGGCAGGGGGAAGTTTCAAAGGCAATCCTCCTTTGTGAGCTTCTCTAGACCACTTGCTGTACTCAGCAACTGGCCCCCACCGGTTCTGACCCTCACTCTGGTGGAAAAACTGGCGGGAAACCCTACGTGAGGAAAGGGGGTGTGGTAGCCTGTGCCAACTCCTCAGGTGGGAGAGGCGAGGTGAAGTACAACTCCGGGTTGCGGCCATCTTGAGGATGGGGAGCCCTGCCCAATCAGAGATAGGCTCCTGCCCCCCTCCCACAGGAGAGGAGCAGGATAGGGGTCCCTGCCCTTCCTCTACCAATAACGCCCCTAAATTTAGTATTTAGGGGCACCCTGAACCTTCCTTCCTCAGATCCCGTTTTCGAAACAAGAAAGAAGACCAAGAAGAATTAGACCTGCCGTCCAGCTGCTAACAAGAGGACAACATCAACTGACTTGGCCCCAGCCTTACAGGCCTGTTGATCCTTGAACCTGCTCCTGCTAAATCCTGGCGTCTCCTGCGGACAGCAACCTCGAGAGATCCGGAGGACCTGCCTGCCTTGACCCTCTTAGAGACTGGTACTCCCATGAGCAGTGGTTCTGCTTAAACAACAATACCCAAGGTGCCAGCCGGGAACCGCGAATCCCGCCAACTCTGCACCTGCCGAGCCAGAGGACGTCCCCCCGGCGATTCTGATCTGGAATCCAGTGCCCAAGGACTCTCCTCGACGACCCAGATGATGCCTGCAGCCTCAGAACCAGGGACCCCCACAACCGCGACCAGCAGAGGATAAGATTTCCTGACACCAAAAGACACCCCTGCACCCAGCGCCCCCGGCCCCTTGTGCCCAACTCCGGGGTGCCTAACTACCCTCTAAGATCCCAACTTACCCCTCGAAGTGTTGGTCGCTCCAGAAGATCCTCCGTCCCCGAGCCTGCAGCATTTGTTCCCTTTTCAAGATCTCCATTGAATAACATTGAGCGCCTGATGGCTCAAAAGCACCCTGCACCCAGCCGCCCGAGTGCCCCTGGCAGTGCAACCTTTGTCCTATCCTACTTCCCCATTTGCCCTGAGCAAGTGACCAGGAGCCCAGCAGCCACCAACCGAAGGCCCCCTGCCGCTCATTGGATAACATTGGGCATAACTGCACCCGGCTGCCCCTGTGCCGCTGAGGGTGTACCAACTGTACCTACCGGACCCTGAGAGATCCATTTAAGTCTATGCCCAGAACCTTAACTCTGCCAGTCGAGTACTTACCTGAAAGCTGATAACTCACTTTTCTTCCATAGGCTAAAATTGACAGGTTTCACTTGGAAATTCTTCTAAGTCTGGAGTTTTGGAACTTTAAAATATTCATCTAAAATCAGCCGAACTACAAATTCCAAATTACTCACCTGTTATCAGGAGAGACCTCAGTGTTGCATCTTTGAGCCCAGTACTGACCCTGAAAAGTAATTCTAACCGTACTTACTAGTAACTTGAATTTCCTTCCATAGGATATCATTGCCTGCTTTTTGCTGAAAAAGTTTCTAAGTGTCGATTTCTGAAACTTACAAATATTCTCTCAAAAATCGTGCCAATGATAAAACGTAATTACTTACCTGTTTTAGATAGAGGTCCCAGTGCTGAACCTAGGAGTCCAGCACTGGATTACAAAAGTAACGTGAACATACTTTACCTGCAACTTGAATTTCCTTCCATATGATAACATTGGTAATTTCAACTGAAAAAGTTTGTCAACTTTTAAGATACAATAATATTCCTTAAAAATCGCTACTGTAACCAAAACGCTTTTACTTAACTGTTTACAGCTCATGTCCCGGAACTGAATCTAGGATTCAGTCCTGAGTTAGAAAAGTAATCTACAGAATAACTAATTGCATTTAACTAGAAATTCCCATTGAGCTCAATGTTGCATTGTGTTAGAAATTGTGTGCCTATTGCAACAAACTAACTATTGCATTCAAAAAGTCTATTGCCAATTTGAAAAGTATTTAACTAAAGCAACTCATCCTCAGAAAGTATATTCTGATACCTTGTTGGTTCTAATATAAAACTACTATATATTTTTATACGAAACAATTGGCCTAGAGTTCAGTCCTTGAGTGTGTGAGACCATTTGCTGACTGAGTGTGTACAACAAGTGCTTTACACTGTCCTCTGATGCTGCCTTACTGCTCGACCAAGCTACCACTTTAGAGAGTAAGGTTATATCTAACTTTAGCCTCTGTTAAAAACTCTGGGGACTGGGGACTCTATACACACTGTACTTTCCTACACTATCTGCACCAACCTCAATCTTCTAAAGGATGATCACAGCAGGCTGTGGGAAAGGGTCGCAGGCACAGAGAAAGTGCTTGAAGATATCCCCGTGGAGGTTACGGAACTCAAGAAATCCCTTTCGGAGGTGGCGGGGAAAGTAAAAATCCTGGAGGTACGCACAGAAGATAGTGAGGGGAGATCTTGCAGCAACAATTTGCACATAATATGGGTACCTGAAAAGGAGGAAGGCGATGATATAGTACAGTAACTGGAGGACTGGGTCAAGAAAGAAGTGGCGACGGAGGGGCTCTCACAGTTCTATGCAATTGAAAGGACGCATAGGATATCAGCCAGACCTCCCAAGCCAGGGGCACCTCCGAGACCAATTATAGCCCACCTACTCCATTTCCGTGACAGAGACCATATACTCAAGCAGGCTCGTCAGGTGAAGGACTTACAAACAGGGTACAGCAGGGTGATGACGTTTCCGGATTTTACTAGGGAGGTACAGAGACAAAGATTCATGTTCCTGGCAGTGAAAAGAAAACTACGACAAATGCAGTTTCCATATGCAATGCTATTCCCAGCTAGGTTGCGCATTGTTGGACCTAAAGGCGAACAGTTCTTTCAGACACCACAAGAGGCCTGGTATTGGCTGGATACTGTACCAGGACGACGGTCGGAAGGCAACTCGCCGAGATCAACGGCAGGAGGCAGTGGAAGGAGTCGTGGACAACCAAGAGCGCAAACAGAGGTCCAAGTCGAATGGAACAAGGTTATCAGGGCGGTGGTGGAACTCAGCCGAATGGGGTCCAGCCGTAGGTCAACGGGGAGCGACATGGAGGAGGACAGATCAGAGAGTTCTCCAATACAGAGTGCGGCAGAGGACTCTGACACGGAGAGGCCTATTGTGACGCCCCACACTGCAGGCGAGCTGGGATGAACTGCATGATCCAGAACCTAGGAACTGCAAAGTTAGGAGACTTGTATCCTTTTTGATTAATATATACCATGGAATATGTAGAAGAGGTGGGTAACTACAAACATTATCAAGGACACAAAAGATGGGGGACTGGGGGCGAACAAATAGTTTTCAATCGGGGGGTGGCCGGGCTGAGGGGTTTCGAGGCCAAGCGACAGGCACTACACCCACATAGTTAGAAGAGTTTGGATGGGAGGAGGGTCGCTTCCACCTGTCCTGGGGAAGGGGAGTTGGGTAGTTCAGTTGTTACGGGAATGTTTAATGGGGACCAGGCATGTCTGGGGAAACTGAATAACCAGTGTTAGGACAATGTTTTTACAATCGGACCCACTATAGACTACAAGTGTATCTCCTGGAACGTGCGTGGGATGCACTCCATGATAAAACGGCATAAAGTACACGCATTCCTAGTGCGCAGGGGGATGCAAATAGCATTATTTCAAGAAACACATATCAATGATAAAGAGGGGGCCGCTTTGAAACGTCGTTGGTGAAGACAAATATTTTATACAAATTACTCTGCATTCGCCAGAGGAGTGTTGATTTGGGTGAGAGCAGGGACCCCTTCCAATATATCAGGAAATTTGTAGACCCAGAGGGGAGATCTGTAGTGGTAATGGGTAAACCGGACGGGAGAAGTATAACGATCGAAAGCATTTATGCCCCAAATATAGAGCAAATTTCATTCTTGGCAGGCCTCTCTACATCACTGGTGCATGCACGGACTGGGTCGACACTCCTGGAGGGTAGACTACGATTGTGTCTAAAATGTAGGGCTCGACCAATCCCACCACCCCCCCTTCCTGACACACCTGCTCATAGGATGGCATGAGCGAGGAGAAACTGGCAACAACAGTGGGGATTAATAGGCTCCTGGAGGGCGCAACACCCTGAGGAACAGGACAGCTCATTCTTCTCACCTATGCATGAGTTACAAGTCAGATTGGAGGCCATTTTGTACACTCCTGATGTACAAGGGTACGTACAGACTAGTGAATACCTAGTGCGCACGGTTTCGACCACAATCCTTGCTGGTCTGCCTCAGCTGGTCGAGGGTCAGAACAAATATTCCCACATGGCGTCTTAAACCAGAGACCTTGGAAGATCAGGTATACCAGGCTGAGATACGCACAACCATCAAACACTACTTCGAGGTGAACACAGGAACGGCCTCAAAACTTATGGTAGAGTGGGAGGCGTTTAAGGTGGTGCTTAGGGATTGCTGTATACCTGGGCAGTAGGGGTGAAGAGAACTCTAAGGTATACATTAAATGCAGAGCAGAGGTTACGAAATATTGAATGAGACAGACCTGAGAATGCAGAAAAACAGCAGAAACTATTGGAGGCTAGGGAGGAGGTGGTGGGACATACAGAGGCTGCGCTGAGTTGAATATAAGAGCTACACGACCAGGGCTCATGCGGAGAGGGATAGACCTGGGGCTTTACTGCCTTGGCTAGCCAATCAGGCCAAGAGGGGATCAGCTATTTTAGAGTTGAGAGATGACCTGGGGGAGTCACAATACCGCCAGCAGGACATTAACCAGCACTTCTGTAACTATTATACCAAACTTTATAAAAGTAAGGCTTTCCCTACAGTTGAAGAGCTTGATGAGTACATGGAAAGTATTGAGTTACCAACAATCAGCGAGGAGGATGCAGAAGAACTAGGAAGGGAGATAGAGTTGGGAGAGATTAAAAGGGCTGTTAAGTTCATGGCTAAGAACAAGACACCAGGGACCGACAGCTTCCCATAGAATTTTAGGCTACATACAGAGACCTGTTGGGCCCCCGACATGTAGCACTGTATAATCAAGCAAAACACGGGGGGAAACTACCCTAGACAACTAGGGAGGCACTGATAGTTCCATTGTTAAAGCCAGGAAAGCAGGCGCAGACAAAACAGCATATAGACCATTATCAATGCTAAACCTGGATTATAAGATAATGAGTAGAATTTTGGCCACACGACTACAGCCACACCTTTGACATTGGGATCAGGCTGGTTTTATACCGGTACGAAATACGGCAATTAATGTGAGGAGATTGCTAAGAGTGTTGGGAGCTGACTCCTACTGTAAAGAGGAGGCAGCTATTTTGGCAATTGATAGAGAAAAGGCGCTCGATAGTCTTGAATGGCAGTACTTAGTCAGAGCGATGTGAGCTTTCGGATTAGGGTTTGGAGTTGGATTGGATTTTGTGGCATGGACATCCCTGTTATACAGAGCCTATACAGCCGGGTTCAGACAGGAAAGATAATATCAGATCGATATGGGGTAGGAAGAGGAAAGCGGCAAGGCTGCCCATTATCACCCTTGCTATTCACGATGGCTATGAAACCTCTGGCCACTAAAGCCAGGACTGGAAACTGGTACCGCGGGCTGGAAGTAGAGGGGTATATTCATCATATAGCCTTGTATGCCAATAACTCGATCCTGTTCCTTAGAAATACGGAAGCAGAACTGAGGGAGCGAAAAAATTGCTGTTAGAGTGGGAAAGGGTAGCAGGCCTCAAGGTGAATTGGAGAACGTCTCATCTGTTCCAGACGATGCAGGGAAGGGAGAAACCGCAGATGGTGGAGGGGATTGAGTGGGAAGGGAGATGCATCCTTTTTTTAGGGGTACAAATCGACCATAACAGCACAGACCTCCTGGAGGGAAATGTGGGAAAGGTGATACGAGGAACGAAAGCCAATTTTGAATTTTGGGGAACCCTCCCCCAGTCGCTGGCTGGTAGAACGTCCTTCTTAAAGATGGACTCTCCCAAAGCTCCTATACGTCTTCGGAATACTGCCAATGTGGGTCCCAGCGGAGAGGTTCAAGCAGCTCCGAACAATGATGACTGGATTCTTGTGGGGGGCAGGGAGGCAGAGAATAGCTTTAACGACCATAATGAGGCCTAAGGCAGAAGGGGGGCTGGCGGTTCCAGATTTTGAATACTATTATATGCAGCTCAATTGCAGTGGCTGACTAAATGGGTGTCAAGTCCAAGTCGAGGAACAGTGCAGCAGGGAGATGGATGTATGTATAAAAAAGAGGGAGGCCTCCTTTTCAGTCAGATTAGGGACAAGGAGTATAAGTTGAAGGAACAGAGCAAGTCCCCAGATCACTATCTTACTTAGAACCTGTCCATGTATTGCCCATTTATCTCACAAACCCAGTAGCCAAAAACTATAAATGTGACAAATCAATCGATAAACAGTTAGAAACAATAAAGATAAAAATTTGAAAAAGGGAATAGAAACCTCAACAGTGTGTATATTATAAAAGTATACAATTTATTACAAATCAAATTAAAAACAGTAGATATACAGTGTAATAATAGTACCCAAAATCACAAACATCAATGGTTAAAAAAAATTTGTTGATCAAGTGAACACAATCTTTTTTTAAAAAAAATTTTCCTCAATTTTTAAAAGCAGTCAAAAAAAATCACAGTTGTTGTAGGAGTCGACGCGGCGTTTCGGTGTTTGAATGATTTCACCTTCTTCAGGACAAACAATTCTGTGGGTCATTTATTTAACACTCCTCACTTTCTTGATTTTTTAAAGGTAGTTAGGAGCGTAGTCTCTCTTATGTTGGAAACTGCTGGTCTTTGTTTGATTCCAGATACACTGTATATCTACTGTTTTTAATTTGATTTGTAATAAATTGTATACTTTTATAATATACACACTGTTGAGGTTTCTATTCCCTTTTTCAAATTTTTATCTTTATTGTTTCTAACTGTTTATCGATTGATTTGTCACATTTATAGTTTTTGGCTACTGGGTTTGTGAGATAAATGGGCAATACATGGGCAGGGAGATGGATGTCCATACCCAAACCGTCTATCTAGGATAATACTGAGGCTACCCATATCAGAAAGGGAAATGACTGCAGAATCGTATGTGGTCCATAAATGTTGGGTCAGAAGGTCGCAGAAGGCAAAGTGAGACGCCCTTATGGGCCGGAGATACCATTAAAATATTGCATGACATTGCCACACAGAGCAGATTGGAGGAGGCTAGGGGCATGGGAAGAAGCCGGAGTACTCACCATGGGGCAACTGTATCAGGTTGGCATACTGTTACCATTTGAAGCATTTAGCGAGTAAAACGAGATACAGAGGGTGACTTTCTAATGCATGCAGCCTTAACTGCAGAAATACATAAACATTGGGGGACTGGCCTAACCTAACTTGGCCTAGATGAAGGATGTCCATATGTGGTATCGGCAGTGGGGACGTATAAGGCGGTCACCTGCTTATATAGGAGACTGAGTCGATCGACACTCCTTCCACTCAGTGAGCTGCAGCACAAAAGGGAAGAGGACCTGGGGGAACCAATGGAAGAAAAAGCATGGAGAGAGCTAACGGAGAGGGTCAAAAAAGGTCACTAGAAACTCTAGATTGGTAAACTTCTATGTATTTCACAGGGTGTACCTTACCCCAGGGTGCCTTAATAAATACTTCAGCTTGGCTACTGCAGCCTGTCCCAGATGTGGCGAGATAAGAGCAGAGTTTCTACATATGTTTTGGAGTTGCCCGGAAATAGAGGTGTACTGGAGGGAGGTGGCGGAAGTATAAGCCGAAAACACCAAAAAAGAAAGTGGACATGACAGTAGCATACTATTTACTACACAGATTCCCACACACTTCCAAGAATAAGGTAACCAGCAAATTTCAGGACCTGGGATTAATTCTAGCGAAACAAGACATTACAAGTAATTGGAAGGTAAGGGGAGGACCAAACAGGTAGATGGAGGAGGGAATTTGTTCGTTGGGCAGGTTGCAAGGGAACGACGCAACTACGAGAAGCCGGACGCAATGGGAGCGAAAAGACTGATGCAGGAAGGGCTGATGATGCAACTAAAGCAGCTTAATGATATATCAAAAGAAGGCAACCAGGATTGAATACAGACTGATGATTAGACACACACAGAGACAGGTGCAGGGATATAAGGGAAGGATGAGGGTCACCTACTGACAAAGTTTGAACATGGAACTTGGGGGCTACGACAAATGGATAGCAGTTTCTGGAAAGCGGCCCGGAGAAGAACGCTTGTACAGATTAGTTCTAGACACGCCTGCGGGAAGGGGGGGTAAGGGGGGGAGGGAGTCGGGTTGTCATTTAGCAGAGTGCGGAGCGGAATTAATATTTGCGTCAATGCTTGACATGTAATTTGAAACTGCCTGATATGAAAGCTCTTGGGGACAAATTAAGTGTGTATGGATGCCAATATCGTAACACAGTGATATATATGTTAAGAAAATGGTCAGTATTGTCTACACATCAATGCAAATATGTGCAATGTACGAATGCATATATCGAAAATGCCTAATAAAGTTTGTTTACAAAAAAAAGGAGTCTGTCTTCTAGCAAAAAAGAAACTCTGCATCAAAAGACATATCCATTAGGGCAGTTTGGATATCTAAGAAAATCCACCGGAGGGCACGAAACCATGACTGCGTAGGGTGACAGCTGTAGCCTCCGACCAGGCCATCATGTTGAACAAGTATTGAACAAATATTGTCACACTTGACCATTTGCTTTGAAGCATCTAGGCTGCCTTTCACCAATTACGATATAGGAACTTTCTTGGGATCTGGGATGTTAACCACAACCATTTCGCACAATGCACAAATGTATCCTAGGAGGCACAAGGCGTTAGTGTGGGGAGCCAGACCACCTGCAGTGAAGTCTCTGTACCCCATTGAGTAAAATAGTTTGAACTCATGGTACGGTGGTGGCATAGGGATAGTGTTGGCGTTTAATTTTGCAGAAGTTGCTTGAACCACCAAATGATCCAGAGAATGAAGAGTCAACAAGAAATTTAAATCAGATGCGCAGAAGCCTTTGATCCTTTATTTATTTATTTAATTGAGGCGCTTTATATAGCACAAACATGACCCATCAGGGTATCAGAGCGCTGTACAAATAGCAGACAAGTAATACATATAGAGTAATAAAACAATCAGGAATAAGCAAGCAACAAAACAAATGCTATGTAACAATCGGTTAGGTAGATTCAGGACACGGAGGGGTCTACATGAAAATAGTCCAGCTGAGTTCATCAGGGTTATTATTGAAGGAATTTGTTTATCAGAAGCCCTTTCACTTGAAAGAAGTCGTAAAGGGGTTTGACACGATTATGAGCGGCAGTGCATTCCATATTCATGGGGTTAAACCAGAGAAGGTTGAGGGTTTCTTTTTGTGAGCTTCCGCGGTTTCAGAATAGAGAGTTTCCGCTTAAGAAACTACTACCACCAGGCAGCTCCAGTTTATTGGTCATGTAAACGGGAGTATTATGGTGAAGGGCCTTGTGTGTAAACACGCTATTTTCCCTTGGTTCCTTGCTTCATACAGGAGCCAATTTAGAAGTTTTAGGTTTGGAGTGATGTGATCAATTTTTCTGGATCCCGTGACAAGCCTAACCGCTGAGTTCAGCACGGCCCTTAGTGGTGGACAGCCTTGCTTTGGGTAGACCTACAAGAGTAGCACTCCCGTAATCTAATCTGTCGAGGACTAGGGATTGGACTGCCAACTGAAAGTTATCAGGGGGCAAGAAAGGTTTGTTTGGTTTGCTTGATTTTCCTTAAACTGTTCAGTTGGTAGTTGCCTCCCCTGGTGGTTGCACTGATACGATCTTGCATATTCAGGTATTTATCCAAAATAACCCAGTGATTTAGTACAGCAAATGATGTTGGGGGTGCGATTGAGAGCTATAAATTGTTTGAGCCATTCTTTTATAGAGGGAGAGTAATTGCGGGGGGAATTCTGTTTTGAGTGCGTTGAGCGTAAGGTGGTTGCAGGTTAACCATTATTGGGTTTTCAGCAGGATGCAGTTGAGAGCATTAACATACTCAGGTGATGAAATATAATTGTGTATCATCAGCATACAAGTAGTAATGAACTTTCAAGTGCTTTATCATTTCGGTGAGAATTTCCATGTATAGATTGAATAACGTGGGTGAGAGCATGGATCCTAGCGGCACTCTAATCGAGATCGGAGTTATGTCGGAGAGTGTGTCATGGAATTATTCTTCAAGCTCTGCTATGTATGAACGAAGAAAACCAGCTCAAGATGGGCCCTGATAACCCCATCCTTGACTCCAGAAAGTCAATCAGGCCATCATGTTTGACCGCAAAAGAACGCAGAGGAGAGACCAAGCAGTATAAGCAGGCACAATTTGTTCCGATCAAGCAATCTCTGGGCATTAACTACAATGTAGGTTAGAGCGGTTTTGTTGCTACGTCCCGCTCTGCAGCCCAATTGGCAGTGGTCAAGGAGCAATCTACCTGTAAACTGCTGGGCTCGAAAAGTGTTTATCCCAAATAGCCATACCCAGTTTTAGTATGGCTCCGGCACTTTTTAAGATGGCTGGAGGATTACCATAAGAATGCTGAATTTGGGGTTCACAGGCAATACACACCTCCAATGTCTCAACATAACAGCTGTCACAGAACAAAATTCCTCAAAAAGAGGGCCCAAAGGATACGTGATATACCCTTTAGGGGACATATGAAATAAAAGCCATTGGCATTTAAAAGATCCAAGTAGAACCAAGTCATCTGTATGATAACAATGGAGGAAGTTAACAGCATCCAAATAAGCTTCCTTGAGCAGATAAAATCCTAGTTGTGCATGTTCTGAGTGTCTGAATCTAAGCTTAAGAGTTCTTCAGTGCTTGTGAATGTGTGGGAAGAGGGTCAGCAACAGGCTGATCCTCAATGAAAGCTCTCACCTTCTCTCAGGCCATGCAAAAGATTTCCTCGGACTCTGAGGTGACAAAGACACTCATAGCAGGGAACTTGGATAGGGCTGGCTTCTTTGAGCTCTATCCTGGGGAGGTGCAGAGTTGGGCTACGTCCGTGATGAAGGTGCCAGAATTTCTAATCCTGAAGAGTCTTGCCCATCTTTGGGAGCCAGAAAGGGAAGCTTATTAGGAACTGGAATGGACTTCAGGGAACAAGAAGCGATTATTATTGTATGATACCACCACCTCTCAAAGGACCGCTTTTTAAAATGGTAATTTCTTATTTTTGTAGGAGAATCCTTTGGAAGATTGCTCCCTTTTAGGAAGCTTACACGAATGGAGTGGGACAGTCTGGAAGTCGGTTTACAAGCTAGCGCCAATAAAAAACTCAATTCCTGCTCCTTGGTGGCTTTTGGCTGCATAGAGTTGGGGGTGGAGGGCAATTGTGGTCAGTTCACAGGCACCATCACAGGGAGATGTTGTGGGGAAATATGACAAAGATATCTTTTTCAGACAACATTGACAGGTTTTGAACCCGGGGACCTAAGGAGGTAACATCTATTGAAGTAGCCTCGTTAACACAAAGTAATTCAGTTGAAAGAGACCAGAAGCTCTGGAATTGCATCAGAAAGGCACAGAAAACAGGAACAGACACCAGCACACCAAATGGTGCCAATTAAAAGCTAATGTGATCACGTCCTAGGTGAGCAGAGCAGTAACCAGAGTTACATGGTGGCCCCACATGGAGCTGGACAGCTATTTTTGAGGAAAGTTTTCCAGATACAGCCTTGGACCAAGGTGAATAATCTGGAGGAAGAACAGGCCTCGAAAAATCAGAAGGAGTAGTTTCTTACCTGTAACTCCAGTTCTGTAGTCGGGGTATCTCTGTTATAGTCATAATCTAGTGAATAGTCCCGCCCATGTGCGTGGACCCCAGAGCAATCAAAAATAATCTCTTAAACTGTCTTCATTGCAGTCCTGCATAGACACTTAAGAGAAAATTAAAGACAATAATGCAGCCTGTACCTACAAGGCTACACTGTCCAGGTCTTCAGCTAGAAATGCCAAGGATATAACACCAATAACACATTTAATACAATTTGTCAAGTTTCACTCAGAGAAACTTTCCTCCCCTCACCAAATCCTTGGAATGATAGAGAGGAAGGAATGGACAGACAAGCCTCCATAGGCTGCCATTATGTGTCTGGAAAAGGGATACCGTGCCTTTAAGGAACTCTCTAGAGACCCTCGGTACCCCAGCATGCACAGCCCCTTCCTGTTACTTTCAGTTCTTTTTGAAGGGGCATAAAGCAAGGCCTGTAGCATACATCACAGTACCATTACCGGGGAAGAGGGCGGGCACTTATGACTATAACAGAGATACCCCTACTACAGAACTGGAGTTACAGGTAAGAAACTACGCCTTCTGTAGTAGGGGATCTCTGTGTATATAGCAAAGGAGGGGTGGAGACGGATCAGATGTTGATCCTAGGGCTCAGATTACCACTCCAAAGAAAGAGAGGAATGGAAGGTCCAGCCAGAGTCAGAGCCCCAAGGAACAGTGACTAACAAAAACGGACTTGGCTGTTCCTGGAGAGAAAGGAAGGTACGGTCAAGAAAGGGGGGAAAAAAATGAGGGTGTGCTCAGTGGAGGGCTACCCTGGGTATCCAATTTGTTGGAATTAATGGCCTCATACACTCTTGCGAGTGTCATGCTTCATCATTGGCGGTTGCTCCTCGTAGGGCAGGCGGTGCAATGCCCTACGGGCTCACCTCTAGGAGAGGCTCTTTATCGGAGATCTTTTTTCCAACGGCCTGTGGGTGAAGTGCAAGTGAGGGGCCAGGAAGAGAATGGATAGTGTAGGTGAGTGAATTAAAATATAGCACAAGGTACTGGAGATCAATTTATTCTGGTGGTCCCCTGCTATACATAAAAGCAGTGGGTAGCCTATGATCGCAAGAAATTAGGATTCCGTATCACGATCTAGGACTACAATTCGTATCATGAGGTCGACATGTTTCTCGCTTATGCACTCTGGCTGCTATTCTTCAGGACCTAGTAATTTACATCTATCACAAGGGAATGACCTAGTAAAGTGTCAACCAATAATACAGTTTACTACCTGTTGTACTACCTGAATTGGACTGCTCTTGCCTACAGGTCAAGGAGTATGGGTGTCAACAGTACCCGGTAGGTGTGACATCAAGGGGGAGAACCAAAAGAGGTTTAATGGTTCTCGAGGCCTTGGTCAACTCTGTTGTGCCTACCCATCGCTACCGTCCCGGTCATAGGCCTTGGTCAACTCTGTTGTGCCTACCCATCGCTACCGGGACGGTAGCGATGGGTAGGCACAACAGAGTTGACCAAGGCCTCGAGATTCAGGAAGATTCAAGTGGCCATATTTCACTATCTCAGGAGCCATGCAGCCAAACTCGACGATGAGAGGTTGGGGTGCACCATCTGACCCCCGGACTTCGTGAGAAGGTCCGACAGACACGACAGCTGCCGGTGAGATTGGATCGACCGCTGAAGCAGGTCCGTGAACATCCACTGCCTGGGCCATTCCGGCGCGTCCGGGATTGGGCCAGCTTGATGAGCACCGCCGGAATCAGGGGATTGGGTGGAAAAGCGTACAGAAAGCTGTTCGACCAGCTGATCCATAACGCTTTCCCCAGAGTCCCCGGCTGGTAATACCTCAAGGCGAAGTCGCGGCATTTGCTGTTTTCGGCGGTGGCGAATAGATCCACTTCTGGAGTGCCCCACATGGTGAAGATTTCGTCGAGCACCTCGTCGTTTATGACCCACTCGTGGTTTTCGTGAAGCAACCTGCTGAGTGCGTCCGCCTGAACATTCTGCAACCTGGCAGATGGGTCGCCGTTATAGTCAGTCCTCTGGCTAGCAGCCAGTGCCAGATCGCCTGCGCTTCCGGTGACAGTGCGCGATCGAGCCCCCCTGCTCGTGTTCGGGTAAGCAAGCTAAGCAAGGAGTTGGTCTGGAAGGACAGATGAAAGGCCTTCAGTGCCAAGTGAACAGTTCCGAGTTCCAGGAAATTGATGTGATACGTGGACTCTGTCGGAGACCACGTTCCCTGGATCTGTAGATGGTCTGAATGCGCTCCCCAGCCCAGGAGACGCATCCGTAACGATAGTCTGAGTCGGGATGTCCTTGTGGAAAGGAACCCCTCAGAGGAGATTCTCTGCTGAGCACCACCATCTCAGGGACTATTGGGCGTGAAGAGACAACTGAATCCCGTCGTCCCAACACCCTTTCCTCTAGTCCCACTGGTCCTCCAAACATTCCTGCAGCGGCCTCATGTGTAGGCGTGCGTGCGGAGTGAGGAAGATACAAGAGGCCATCGATCCCAGTAGAGAAGACACCGTCCTCACTATTGTAGATGGAGCAGCTATGAGAGCCTGAGCCTTCCGTAGGATGGATAAGCGTCTCTCCTCCGAAGGAGACACGCGTGCCGACAGCATATTGATGGAGGCTCCCAAGTACTGCAGGCACAGCACAGGAATCGGGACAGACTTGGACAGATTTATGTGCAACCCCAGACGGTTCAAAAGGACGGCCGTCCTGTTGAAGTGCAATTGCGCTTCCTGGAAGGTGGAGGCCTTGATCAACCAATTGTCCAGGTACGGGTAGACAAACACCTTGTTCTCTCTCAGGTGCGCTGCTACCACAGCCATGCATTTCGAAAAAGTCCAGGGTGCCGACTTCAGTCCAAACGGTAGTACGGTGTACTGATAGTGGTTGGTGCCGACGAGGAAGCGCAGGAACTTCCGATGTTTCCGTGCAATGGGCACATGGAAGTACGCATCTTGCAGATCTATCGCGCACAGCGAGTCTCCTCTCTGCAGCCGAGGATAAATCTGGTGCAAAGACAGCATGCGAAACTTCTCCCTGCGAATCAACTTGTTTGCTTGTCGCAAATCCAGAATGGGTCTGAACTCGTTCTAGTTCTTCTTCCGTACTAGGAAGAAGTGAGAGTAAAGACCCTTTCCCCTTTGAAACAGACGGACGTCTATCGCCCTTTTTCTTAAAAGGGTATCGGCCTCCGCCTGGAGCTCGCGCAGTTGGAACTGCGAGCCGACCGGTGGAATTGCTGGAGGCGGGCTGGTGAAACGAAGACTGTATCCATTGCAAACAATATTCAGCACCCACTTGTCCTGAGTAATGTTTCCCCACTCTGCCAGGTAATGTTGAATGCTTCCCCCCACCGGAGCGGGTAACGTTTGAGGGGGAAGAAGCCCCTCAGGGTCTAGACCAGCCGGGCCTTTGATCGCAGAGGAAGACTGTTGACCACCTCGGCCCCTCTGGCGCTTTTGGAACGGTTTCCGCTGGAACTGCTGCTGCTGCTGTTGTTGTTGCTGTCCAGCCTGTCGACCTTGCGCCTTGCGCCCTGTACCACCTATGGAACGGGTGGAAGGTATTTTTCTGTTCCTTAGGCTTTTCCAACCCGACAGCCGTCATGGTTTCCGCCTCCGCCTTCATCCAGGCCATCTCGTCGTCCGCATGTTTCCCGAAGAGGGTCTCGCCCGAAAATGGTAGGTTAGCAACTCTGCTGCGCCTCGGGCTTCAAGGATGTAAGACGCAGCCAGGCGTGGCGCCACAGGTTGACCCCATGGCAGTACCCGTGGGCTGCCAAGAGGGAAGAATCCGCAGCCGAACTTATCACCTAGTTGGAAACCAGCAGACCTTCAGCAAGGATCTCTTGGAAATCTTCCCTTTTTTCCCCGGAGAAGGTGTTTCGAAAACTGCTTGAGGGACTCACACAGAGCCCAATCGTAACATCCCAACAGGGCTGAGGCACTCGCGGCCTTCATCGATGTGGAGGCAGTCCCGTAAACCTTCCTGCCTGCCGAATCCATCCAGCGGCTCTCCTTGCCAGGAGGCACTGTCGATGATGGGGTGGTGGCGTGCTGTTTTCTTGCTGCTGTCACAATCACCGTGTCAGGCGTGGGATCCACCCGAAGAAATGCTGGGTCCGAGTCAGGAGCCTTATATTTCTTCTGCAGCCTTGAAGGTGCCGATCTCGTAGCCGCAGGAGTGAGGAACAACTCAACAGTGAGCGTGATGCCCAGCTTAGTCGCCCCTCGCAGCAACACGTCCTGAAAGGAGACTATGTCGTCTACTGGAGACACCCTCGTCCGAGGGAAGTCTGACAGGGTAGGTGAATAGTCCCTGACACTGGAGGAATCCGTGTAGCGGGACCTCGACCGGTCCCTCCAGTGGCGCCGTCTGGATCTTGTAGAAGAGCGACGGCGACTCCTGGATCTATCCCTCAGTCTGGAGCGAGATCTCGACCTCCGCGGCCTCGGACAGTCCACGGGCCGTAGCGAAGGGCGCTGTGGAGGCCTAAACGGAAGCCTAGGTTGCGGTGGCCCCGTAGGTGGCGTCGGGAGATGTGGTGACGAGACAGACCTCGGAGGAGGTGGTGGTGTAGGAGGCGGAGGACGATGGAGAGGAACGGGTGGCGGAAGAGGCGTCGGGTTACGTGGAGGAGGGTCCTTGGATAACGGAGGAGGTGTAGGTGACCTCGGCTTGGAGGGCGAATAAACTTGAGTGCTCCGAGCCCGGTGCCTCTTCTCTCTTTCTTTTCTTTCTTCGCCTGACCTGAAGGGGGGACCTAGAGGCCGTACCCCTGGTAGCCGAGCGATGGCGCCGCCGCGACCGTGGGCTTGTGGACATCGAGGAAGTCCTGGCCTTGGAACGCCTCCTGGAGGACGATGCTCTCCTCCTAGACGCTGAGCACCTTTTTGACGTCGACGAGCGGCGTCTCGACGTCGACGAGCGGCGTCTCGACGTCGACGAGCGGCGTCTCGACGTCGACGAGCGGCGTCTCGACGTCGACGAGCGGCGTCTCGACGTCGACGAGCGGCGTCTCGACGTCGACGAGCGCCTTCTCGACGTCGACGAGCGCCTTCTCGACGTCGACGAACGCCCTCGACGTCGACGAACGCCTTCTCGACGTCGACGAACGCCTTCTCGACGTCGACGAACGCCTTCTCGACGTCGACGAACGCCTTCTCGACGTCGACGAACGCCTTCTCGACGTCGACGAACGCCTTCTCGACGTCGACGAACGCCTTCTCGACGTCGACGAACGCCTTCTCGACGTCGACGAACGCCTTCGACGTCGACGAACGCCTTCGACGTCGACGAACGCCTTCTCGACGTCGACGA
Source organism: Lissotriton helveticus (assembly GCF_964261635.1). Taxonomy (NCBI): domain Eukaryota; kingdom Metazoa; phylum Chordata; class Amphibia; order Caudata; family Salamandridae; genus Lissotriton; species Lissotriton helveticus. The sequence continues at coordinate 835,515,051 of NC_136068.1, forward strand.
ACGCCTTCGACGTCGACGAACGCCTTCGACGTCGATGATTATCTCCTTCCCGACATCGATCTCCTTCGACGTCGATGATTGCCTTCTCGACGCCGAACGTCGAGTCGACATCGATGGTGACGCTTCGACGTCGACCGCATACGCCTCCTAGAACCCTCTCGACGTTGATGATGAGTCGACAGCGTAGTCCTCGACATCGACCTCATCGGAGGTCTCGACATCAATCCCCTAGACGACGCTTCGACCCAGAGCCCTGGGGAGACGGGGAGCAGACCGTGGTCATTGCTCTTGACGCCGACGTCGACGGAGACCGGTGGCGTTTTCTGGCCTTCTCCTTACTGGGGTGCCCCCCAGAGGCGGCAGCACGGGCAGAGGAAGAAGCCCCTTCCTGCCCAGACCCACCTTGACCTTGCGGTCTTCTTTGCTCCAGTCCTTGGAGCCTGATCTTCTCTCGGTCCTTCAGGGTCCTACTGGAAAACTGCAGGCAGATTTCACAAGTCCCAGGAACATGAGAAGCAGGTAGACACAGGATACACACCCTGTGTGGATCAGATCTTGCCTTCTTCCTGGTACACTCTGGACATTTCTCAAATAAGGCAGGCATATTTGACAAAAAAGTGGCCAAAATCACCAGAAATGTGAAGAAGAAGCAAAACTACGTCGAGTGAACACACTAACACTTTAAATGTGCCAAAAAGTTAACAAAACACCCAAAAAGGGAGAGCTCAATGCTCCAGGGTCCTGCTAGCAGGAGCCGGAAAAAAGAACTGAAAGTAAAAGGAAGGGGCTGTGCATGCTGGGATACAGAGGGTCTCTAGAGAGTTCCTTAAAGGCACGGTATCCCTTTTCCAGACACATAATGGCGGCCTATGGAGGCTTGTCTGTACATTCCTTCCTCTCTATCATTCCAAGGATTTGGTGAGGGGAGGAAAGTTTCTCTATGAGTAAAACTTGACAAATTGTATTAAATGTGTTATTGGTGTTATATCCTTGGCATTTCTAGCTGAAGTACTGGACAGTGTAGCCTTGTAGGTACAGGCTGCATTATAGTCTTTAATTTTCTCTTAAGTGTCTATGCAGGACTGCAATGAAGACAGTTTAAGAGATTATTTTTGATTGTTCCGGGGTCCACGCACTTGGGTGGGACTAATCACTAGATTATGACTATACACAGAGATCCCCTACTACATAACAATTTTACCAGACCTGCAGGTCTAGTGACTTGAATAATCTACTGGACAGAACTGTAATGAGCTTGACCAAAAAAGCTATCTAGAACAGTATGATCCTAGGCAAATATTGTATTGCACAGGGTCACCTTTTTCTTCATTGCCACATATGTGCCTACCTTCAAAATATACGAGTTCAACATGTCTGCTGTATAAAAAACGGTTTGCTTACATCAGCTAAACATTTGCTCCATGTATAATAAAAATGTAGCCTAAATACATGGTTCACATGACACCTGATTTGCCTCTTAGTCCACGAAATAGAATTGTCATTGGGACGGGGGGGGGGGGAGAAGAGAGAAATGGGTTTATAGCAAATATTCATCATTTCAGATCACCAAGTAAAGTATTTGGATTCGTTTTGCTCATATTAAAATCCATCTCACTTTAGAATTTCAAAAACTGTGCTTTTCTAGCTAATTAAATATATTTTGAAACATGTGTACTGTTTATTTATAAGCTATTTAAATTATGTGCACTGTGAGAAGTTGGCCTGATGTGCAGTGCTCACTATTCTAGTGATCACTATATATCAGTCCAAACAACCCTTATTGATGATTGGTTGTAAGTCAACCTTATAGACCAGCTATCCTAGTAGCATGGATACGAGCAGTCTAAGGCTAAGACTCTAGAGGGCGTGTTAAGCCAGCTGTTTTACCATCACATTACCCCTTGAACACCCAGTGAAAGGACACCACACAAGTTGTTATGAAAATAAACAGTGTATTTATTTATAACAAGACTAGCCTGGCTCTTTATGAGACAGGGAGCTAAGCACACAACAAAACTCTTACGAAAATACTTTTAAGTTAGCACGTTACACAAATGCCCGAGGGGCACGAAGAACCATATACGCTAAAAGTGGAATGCGAATTACTAGCAGGTAAGTAACAGTTCTAATAGGCTTTGGAATCGCTAGGACTGGACTAGGGAATCGTTAGATTACTACTAGGGGACCCAGGGGGCTCGGGTGCAGAGTGTGCACTCTCACGCGGGATGCGGGACAAAGTCTATGGAAGCTAGAATTCACAAAGTTAGTGTTCACGGGCGAACCCGACCTGGTAGGGAGAAAACGACAGTGGATCCTGACCCTTGGATAGTGAGGCTATGCTGGGACACCGGAGTGCCGAAGTTACCTAGCCCAGGGGCTGCAGCTGCATAGGTCTGAAAAGACGTCGGGGATCTCGTTGCCGGACCAGGAGCCTGGAAGGAAGAAGTTGCTGGCAGGCGACCAGTGAAGAAAAGTTCGATGGATCCAAGCCTGGATCAAGGAAGAAGAAAACCTGAAAGCAGAGGGGACCAAGTTCTTGAATCACTAGCCAGTGATTAAGTGGGCACCAGGATGGCACCGGGCGAAGTCACCGCAGTCAGGTGAGTGGGCACTGCTGGGCTCTGCAGTCTCTCGGACCAGGAGGCGTTGTCGGCGACCAGGATGGAGGTGCGAGCTGTCCCACGAAGGTTGAAGTCGTCGGCGTCGAATTTACCCAGGAGTGGGCAACAAGCCTTGGCTAATTCAAGCCCACGCGGTGGACTCAAAATGGCGTCTTGAGTGGACCAGGAGGGTCCAGGGTGCTCCTCTTCTGGAAGGGAGCAAGGGCCAGTCTGGAGCAACCAGACCAGCAGCAGAAATGTCGTCGGGCGTCGTTCAGAAGGCCACAAGCCAACGGGCTAGTAGCCAAACAACGCGGTGAGCAGCAAAAAGCAGAAGGGCCCCACGCAGATCGTGGAGATGCTGGGAGGCTGCACTTCGGTGCTGGAGCTGCTCAGGGTCGGGGCTTCTCGGTCCCCAAAGCACTCACCAGGAATTCACTCGGCGGGCTTGCTGGAAAGAAGTCGTGCAGTCTTGAAGATGGCCGGTCCCTCGAGGTCTCGTCACACCCACGAATCTCAGCGTGACTGATGATGCAGGTAGAGGTCAGAGGTGCCAGGGAAGCCGGTTCTCGTCGAGCTGGGCAGTCGGATTCCGGAGGAAGGACTTGCAGCAGACCGCAGTGTTCTTAGATGGTGCCTGCGGATGCAGGGTGACTACTCCTTAGTCACAAGGGAGAAATCTTAGGAAGAAGTCTTGAGTTCCTTTCGCAGAAAGTAGTTTCAGGATTCAAAGATGATCTGATTTGGAAGGGGGCCAGTCTCTACCTTTATCCTGTAAAAAGGGGCTGGCACGCGACTAAGTCCTGCCCTATGGGTGGGACTGGGAGGGGGGTGGTTACACCCACTTCCTTGGCGGGCTTTTCCCCAGCACAGGGTCTGGAGTGACCCTGTAACTGGTTCCAGCCAGCCTATGCACAGTGAGCACCGGGGTGCCACGTGCAGTCACCTTCCTCTAAAGCCCTGCCTACCTACAATACACAAAACCCTGTCTGGGACGGTGCTGGCACCGCCCCTGGCAGGAAACCCTTTGTCCTTATCTCCTGCTCTGGGAGGACTCCCAGCAGCAGGAGGGCAGACTTGTGTCTCGGTGGCAGCATCCATTTTGTGGATGCTAAGGCTCTGTCTGACTTTTAACCGGGTTATAGGTTACAGGCATGTCGTGTCCCTCTAGAAGGGTGGAATGCTAACCCCGTCGCCAGAATTGGCGAGGGGTTAGTATTCCAATTCGTATGACACCTTACTCGACATGTTTTGATAAAGCGATACCAGAGTTGGCACATAACCGCGAGGATTATAATGCACTTAAGAGTATATGGTATGCGATATCATGGAAACGGCTAAGGGATGGATCCCGAAAGCCGCAGACAGGCTCAGCTCATGCTAGAGCACCATCTCACACGATTCCAAGCACTCTGCCTTCAGGATTGTTAAGGCCTGCTATAGGAGTGACTGATAGGAGATCTGTGTGTCCATTTTTAGGGTTAGATATAGGTATACTATATCTAAAGCAAAGGGTGAGTACACCACCTTGCCCCAGCTGTCGTGCAGCCAGTTGTGTCAGTTTTAGTTAGTCAATCCAGGGGTGGCATAATACATGCTTCAGCCCCTGGGAGACTTCTGGGTGCACCTCAGCCCTGGGTACAGGGACTTGGAGAGGGCCCAGTGCCAATTCAGTACCTGAGTACAATTTGGATAGAGAGAACAGCTAGGCTGTGGGTCTGATTAGCAGGCCCACAGCCAGGGAAAGTCGTAAACCAGTGCAGCAAAAAAAGCAAAAATCTGGGTGATCATAGGATTGCAGACCCTACTCTCCTACATGCACCCAACACAATTGCAAGACAGTGAAGTTTACAAAATCCTCTAACTTTTGCAGTCAGAAAAATAAAAGTAAAAACTCTCCAGCATAAAATAAGCAGGGATTTATCAAGGCGTGCTTGAGATTTCACCTCTGTCTTTAAATACACAGCAAATGTGACAAAATAAAAACAAGATTAAAAAGGCATCGTTATTGCTCATTCACTTTGTTAATGAGCAGAGCACACGTACTTTTTGCCAGCTCACCAGACAGGGCCAGTGGACCTTAAAAATAGCTCGACCTGATAAACTCAGGTGTTCTGCTCCTTTACCAAGTGAATGAACAATAAAGATAGATGCCTTTAAATCTTGTTTTTATCTTGTCGCATTTGGAGTCTTTAAAGACAGATCAAATGTCAGGCTAGGTGTTGACAAATCACTGCTAATTTTATGCTGGAAAGTGGTTATTACTGGTTTAATTGGCAGCACCGAGTCGCCCTAGTAGTGAGGGGGGGGTGGGGGGATGGGGGGGGGGGGGAGGGGGGAGGAAGGCCTCGGCACAGGAGAACTAGCTATAGGACGGTATGGAAGCGACAACATGTGCATTTTGACCTAGGCCTGGACAGACCCAGACCATCTGCCTTGTTTGTGCTGTGACTCCCCCCTGTGGAAAGCCCTCCGATCAGAGGGTCTGTCCACCCGCACACCCACACCTCCCCAAACTCCCCCTCGTTGCCCCTGCGATACCCGTGGGCTACCGATAGATCCGGAGATTGATGTTGCTTCGACAATGACCGGGTGAAACTACCCAGGTAGGCTAGGGGTAGAGAGTGAGTCCCCCCGTGTGGAGAGTAATGATATTGAAGACGTTTGTGAGGACTGGTTTAATGTTTTCTTTTTTCAAGTTATAGTTTAATTATTTATTAGAACATTGGAATGTGGAGCACTCTATTGAAGACAATGGAGTGCTCTGTCCTTCTACGGGCCAATAAATGCCCGCAAAGCAACATTCCAATGTTGTTTTCACGAAGGCCTCTCGGAGCCCGAGGGGATTTAAACCCCCTCGGACTTCGAGAGGCCTTTGTTTTGTTTGTTAGAACATTCTGCCCTCTAGTGACAGAATGTTTTCATAGCCTTATAGCCCTTCGTATCTGGGCTATACCGGCTATTAAAGTCCCACTGCCTTATTAAAGGCCCTCGCTGGAGCTGGCCTTTAATAGCCGGTATAGCTATAAGGCTATATTATGTAATGGCATGTGCATTTGGCTCCCATTGATAGGGTTTCGTAATGGTTTTCATCTATTGGTAACGGTCAGGCCTCAGGGACCATGAGTAGATGCAGTACAGATATGGTTAACTGTTAGAAGGGGTGGGTCGAGTTGCCCACGCATCGGAATGGAATATATGGGGTAGCATGAATGTTGGTCCACTGTAAAGATTGACTTTTTGCATATCCCCATAGGGTATGAACAGTAGCAGGTTGAGGGCCGATTGCCCGAACCGATATTCAACATACTAGAATTGTCAACTATCGCATCTTGAAGTTCTCCACATGAATGTTCTTTTATATGCTTATAAATGCCCAAAAAATATTTTCAAAAGAAAATGTTTTTTTCATTTTATTTTTATGACTGTAAAAGTTAGAGGATTTTGTGAACTGCACGGTCTTGCAGTTATGCTGTGCACAGTATTTAAACAGCTTGCAAATAAACAGTACAATTGTTTCAAAATATACTTAATTAGTTAGAAAAAAACTTTTTGAAATTCTAAAGTGAGATGGATTTTAATATGAGCAAAACAAATCGGAATACTTTACCTGGTGATGTGAAAAGAAATATTTGCTGAAGCCATACTTCCACACATTGGTATTTGTATCAGTAAAACTAGATGGTAGCGGGATAGTTTGTGGACTTTTAATTGGAAAATGCCAGTCTCTAAATGACAGCGTGTTATTGCATTATGCTTTAGTGATACACGTATTAAAAGAGAGACTTAAAATAGAAACTGCGAAACATTCCTGTCCCCTCACCCTGAAGACAATTCTTTTTAGAAGGCTAAGGCAACTCAGGGGTCATGTGTACCAAATATGCAGGCTAGATGCTTATTATACATGGAGCAAACGTTTAGCTTATGAAATCAAACAGTTTTTTTGTACAGCACACATGCTGAAATCACATATTTGAATGTAGTCTCCTATGTGGCATTGAAGTAAAAGGTGACCCTGTGAAATAAAATATTTGCCTAGGATCATACAGTTCGAGACAGGTTTTTGGGCATGTGTGTTACAGTTACGTCCAGTAGATTATTAACGTCATTAGACCTGCAGGTCTGGTCATATTTTTCGGAATTTTCAAGGCCTGGGGTGGGGTGTGGGGGGGGATGTTAGCAAGAAAAATCTATCTAATGTTGCTCCAGCCAATCAGAGGATGGGGCCAGGTCAACAGGAAGAGGATATTACAAGTTTGTCAACATCACTGACCATTGCTAATGGGCTAAAGCAGAATATGGAATGAGATAAGATTACATTATATAGACACTTTCAGCACAAAGATTTTCTTCTATTGGCTCCAAATTACAATCAGAGTTAGGTGCACACAAATAACATAAGAGTCAGCAGTGGAATGCTCCCTTGAAATAAGGAACATTTTTTTTATCTGGCATACAAAAATATTAACTGATGAGTGACACAAAGAGAAAGACCACAGGGACCTGACTGATGCAGTCAGAAAATACCTCAGATTTAAGAATGAGATTGGTAGAATCTATAGGAGGTATGCAACAGTGAAGGATTGTATAGGAGCTTTCCCTGTGATAGGAATCAACGTTTAAAAATCATATTTCAATATTAGGCCTCTCAGTCTTCACAAGCCAATAACAAAATATTCAAACACTCATGGTGAAATTTAAAGGGAAGGCGTGCAGTAGGTCCAAAAACAATAAAAACATGAGCTGCTAGCAAAGTGATAATCGTTTGTTCAATTTAAATAAATTAATACATACGTATCTACTTGTCCTGGATTTAAACTGTTCTCAGCTCTCATCCTTGTCAGGGCTGCTGCTGCTTCATCCAATGCACAGCTTACAGAGGAGGTCAATCTTCGAAGCACCTCTGGATCTGCGAATGCTTTACCATCGGCAGTAGATAATTTACCAATTCCTTCATTCGCCAATTTGGTTAGTATGAAAAGAAAAAATCACACAAAATGCAAAAAAGTATTACAATTTCAACCACATGCTTGGTTAGTCCATCGATCAGCAAACATGCTTCAAAAACCATGTACAAGACAAATAAATAGTTTTCAATTGGTAAAGAACAAAAGACGCATCCATGAATCGCAGTGTAATATACATGTAATGCAGCTAAGAAATGTTACTTACCTGCAACTAGTTTCTCCAGCACAAGTACCTTACCAGGATTCACATCCTTTGAATAGCAACACAAATGTTATCAGAATGAACATATTTAATAGAGCATAGTACATAGCCAATATATCTCACTGTTTTAACTGCCAGGCAGTCCATGTTCTGGAGAGCTCTGAACTCTAATCCCTCTACCTCAGAAGCTGCCATAGCTCAGACATTTTAGTACTCTAGCGTGTAAGTAAATAACAGTCATTAAAGGAAAGGCCTAAACTAAGAATAAGAATCTATGAAAAAGGCCAGAAGTGGATCTTTAATATATTGCATGACTTGATTTAAATTAACAAGAAGATTAACAAGTAGAGCCAAAATAACTCTGTAAGGTACCAATGGAGTCTACGTTGTTGAAGTTATTTCTGCGGACAGACCCTGTTCCTTTCTGGAATCTAATAAGCCCAGCACATTAGAGTAGCAGTTTTCCTTGTGTCCATAAGGGCCACTGTTGGGAATAGCATCGACATAGCTGCAAGAGGAAGTTTAACCCCCAAAAATCAGTAATACATTCTTGGGAAGATGTGCTGTACAGAATTGAGGCTCAAAAGGAAAAATTCATAATGGTTTGTGTCAGTCAATGAATATGGAGAGAGGAAGTGACAAATACTTAGGTGGAGGGAGATGTGGAATTAGGCATCCTGTACAAGGTTTGAGAGAGTTATTCGCTGTGTGCTAGAAGGAAAATGAAAGCCAGAATGAAGGCCATTCTTAACTGTCATTAATGAAATATGTGTTCAGTGGGTCTATCATGTGGGGCCGGGGCTATATATTGAACAGAAGAATGTTTGTGTAAAACTCAACAAGTCTTTGATGTTTCTAGATCTTCTGAGGCTCCGAGAAAGAGCCTTGCTAATGCCTTCTCGACCTCCTGGCAGCTCGGGTACTGGAGAAGTATTTCTTTGTAGACAACCGAGAGGGATATTTTATGAATCCAAACTCACAACTGTACAGTGTAAGGCCTAGCACCTGTTTATATGTAGAAAAAGTAATGGATATTCTGCACTTTAGTGACAGGAAGAAAGCAGGAGACTGGTGGTCATGGTGGACATGTTCTCCTGGTTCGACTTGATTTGTGGTCTGGCTCCTCACAATAACTTGAGGGCAGGACTCAATGATTGTGGCCTCAGGTAGTCTTGTTCCTCTTGGTATGCTTGCTGGCTCTGTGGTAAGACTGGTCCTTGGAACAGCATCTACCAGTCAAGGCTTTCACCGTGAAGCCTTATTTAAAAGGAGAGATCATCCTCACCTCAAGGGAAGTTAAAGAGCTTACAGGCTCCATCCTTTGGCATGTACCTGCCAGGCTGTTCAAAGAATGAGGTGCATATGCCCCATAGCAAGTTAAATTAAATGTGTGCTTGCTCAATTAACACTATTTTAATTATTTCTCCTGGAGATTTCTACCCAGGAAATGACCCAGTTATGTGAATGCTGACTCTGGCGACGCGTTTAAGTAGGGTCACCACTATTTTTGTATACCAGGATCAATATGGCTTTATGCCGCACTGGAGCGCTCGCCTTAATTGGAGGAGACTCTATGAAGTGCATGACTAACCAGCTGCGCACAAAACAAGCTCTGAAGGATCTAGATGCCAAAATGGCATTTGACAGTATTGAGTTGCCATATTTGCTTGCAGTATTGGCCAGGTTTTGTTTTGGTCTCGAAATTCTATGGGTGGGTGAAAGCTTTATCAGGCCCCCACGGCCAGGGTACGGGACAGTGGCACAACATCTCGCAGGTTTGAGTTGAGGAAGGGGACCCAAAAGGGATGGTCTCTCTCGCCAAAGATCTTCGCCATGGTGCTTGACCCCCTTGTGCCTCGAATGGATTATGTTACTTAACCAGTAAGCAACTGTTCTTGGCATGCAGGGCTTTAGATTCACAGGCTTTGCATACTCTTGCCATCTATTGTTGGGACCGGATGTTTGCAAGTTGTTTTTCTTCGAAGAAGTCTTCCAAGACACGAGTTAAGGTGACTCCTCCTTTCGGTGATAGTCCACATGGGCATCGTCTCTATTGTTAAATTGTTTTCCTGCAAGAGGGTAAGAATGGAGTAAGTGAGTGTAGTAAAGAATTGTCCATGCGTAGATAATGTAAATAATGAGACTGCAACAACTACAGGTGTCCATGGAGGTGGGAGGGTGCATGTGAATATACAGCCCTACATGACAAGAACAGATGCGTATTGGGTAAGTAACAATCCATTCGAGGAATGTGCGCTGTAGATACACATGCTTTGCGTAGACTATATAGCAGTAGTCTCCCAAAGCGGTGGCTGACCAATAGATGTTGCAGTTGTCTGAAAAAGTGTCTTTAGCACTGCTTGCCCTACATTGGCTTGTTGACGTGCTACTACATCCACACAATAGTGTTCGGTAAATGTGTGAGGTGTAGACCACGTCCATGCTTTAAAGAAGTCAGCTACTTGGATGTCACCTAAAAAGACCATAGATGCCCCTATTATGCGAGTGGAATGCACTCTAGGGGATAGCGATAACGTTCTTTTAGCTTTTGCATAGCAAGTTTGAATGCATTTAACAATCCATCTTGCAATGCCAGATTTAGAGATAGGATTGCTTTGTGAGGTGGTGCAAATGCAACAAACAGTTGCTTTGTTTTATGAACAGCTTTTGCCCTTTCAATATATAATATAACGCTCTTCTGACATCAAGTGTGTGTAAAGCTCGTTCTGCTACTGAATCAGGTTGAGGAAAGAACACTGGTATCTCAACTGATTGGTTAAGATGGAAAGCAGAAACTACGTTGGGAAGGAATCTGGGATTGTTGCGAAGAACTACCCTATCTTTATGGCTTTGAAAGAAGGGTTCTTCTAAGGTTAATAACTAACAAATGAAAATGAGCATTCAAATCTATACAGGATTATCTGTTCAAAAATCAACAGCTGGTAAAACTGTTCTCCAGCAATAGATCGAGTAGTCATGATGTGACTATTTAAAAGACATTCAGGAGTCTTGCCAGTTGCTTTGAAACCAATTTTATAGAAAAAAAGCCAATTCGACAAAAACAATACATTTGGCCCAGCCAACACATTTCGTCTCAATGGGACTTCATCAGGGCTTGATCAATATCCCAATGCTGTCATCCACCCGGTGTTGGCTCCTGTTATCTCATAAATCCTCATAGATACAATTATGTACCACTAGATGGCATGTTGCGCTCCCATCTTATCTTCATCCTTTGTTTTCTAGTTCAAATGTCCTATGAGTTATTAGGACATTCGAACCAGGAAACAGAATACAATTGGATTCAAAGCAACTGACAAGACGCCTGAATAACTTTTATTCATCACATCATGACTACTTGATCTATTGCTGGAGAACAGTTTAACCATCTGTTGATTTTGGAACGGATAACCTTGTACAGAATTGAACGCTCCTTTTCATTTATTTCATGACCTTGTGTTGGGGTGGCCTCTTGGCAATGGGATCACAAAGGTAGAGCGTTGGAGGAAACAGAATTTTTATTAATTACATACTAGTGCACCGTTTGGAGCCCATATTGCCAGTGTGCTGTTTACGAGTCTAAGGTTAATGCCTGTAGCTCACCTACTCTCCTTAATGAAGTGACTACAACGAGGAAGGCAACCTTCCATGAAAGAAACTGTGAAGGACAAACGTGTAATGGTTCAAAGGGTAGACCCATACGTCTTCTAAATACAACGTTAAGATTCTACACTGGTGAAAGGGGGATTCTTGGTGGCATCACTCTCTATAAGCCCTCCATAAAAATTTTAATGACAGGAACTTTGAACAAAGATAAATGCTATCCGTTCTGCAAATATGCAGCTACTGCTGCAAGGTGCAATTGAATAGATGTGTAAGCTAGTCCAGATTGCTGTACGTGCAAAAGGTAACAAATAATGGTTTGAACAGAAGCAACAAGAGGAATACATTTGTTGTTGTTACAATAGACAACAAATCGATTCCACTTTGCTGCATAACAAGCTCTGAATAAAGGCTTTCTTGCTTCTTTCATAATAGTCATACAGTCTGGTGGCAAATTTAAATATCCAAACTCTAGGACTTCAGGAGCCAAATCGCTGAGTTGAGCTCCTTGGAATTTGGATGCTTGATTTCTCCATGGTTCTGAGTGAGAAGACTGGAGGTGAGATGTAGTTTTTGAGGTAGAACTACTGACAGCTCTAACAGGGTGGTGTACCATGGATTAAGGGCCCATGTAGGAACTATTAAAATCAGTGTGTGATGTTTACCGAAGTTTGCGAACCAAAAACGGAAGGAGTGGGAGAGGGGGAAAAGCATAGGCAAATATCCCCGACTAATTCATCCACAGGGCATTGCCTATAGAGAGAGGGTGTGGGAACCTGGAGGCGAACTATGGGCATTGTGAGTGGTCTACTGTTGTGAACAGATCTATTTGTGGGCATCCCCATTGTTGAAAGTATGGAAGGAGAACTTTGGGATGAAGTTCCCACTCGTGTATTTGCTGTCTCCTTCTGCTGAGGAGGTCAGCAATTTGATTGTTTACTCCTGGAAGGTGTCCTGCCAGAAGAAGAATTTTGTGATGGACTGCCCAGTTCCAAATGGCGCGTCTGTTGTTACCACTTGAGGAGACGGGTCGCTTACGAAGGATAGACCTTGGGACAAGTTGTCTTGATCTGTCCACCATAAGGCCGCTTCCTTCATGCTTGGAGTGACCGTCACTCTGTCCTCGAATGAACCGTGGACCTGTTGACACTGGTTGTCTAGTTGCTCCTGCAGAGGACGCATTCTTAGTCTGCAATGGGGAATTAGTGGGATACACGATGAAATCACCCCCAGTAGAGACTTGTAGCGGTGAACTGAAAGACACTTTTTTGTTCGCAAGTCCTGAGCCAAGGTTTGTAATTTGTCTCTCCTTTCCAGAGTAGGGAAGGCTCTTGAGAGCTTGGAATCCAAGATGGCTCCCAGGAAGCGAGCCTTCCTGGACGGAACCAGGGAAGACTTCGCGTTGTTCAGAGTGAGTCCCAGATTCTGAAACAAATTGGTACAAGCTTGAACAGCCTCCAACGCTGCCTCCCTGGACGGAGCTTTCAGTAACCAGTCGTCCAGGTAGGGGAAGACCTGGAAATGGTTCCTTCGCAGGAAAGCTGCTACTGGCACCAGCACCTTTGTGAAAATTCTTGCGGCTGAACGGAGTCCAAAGGGTAAGACTCTGAACTGAAAATGGCTCTTGGCTACTGTGAATCGCAGAAACCTTCTGTGTGCTGGGTGAATCGGAACGTGGAAATATGCATCCTCGAGATCGAGCGTGGCCATGAAATCCCCCGGGCTGATAAGCTTCAAGATGTCCTGGAGAGAGACCATCCGGAAGGACAGGGAGATGAGATAGGTGTTTAGCTCCCTGAGGTCTAAAATGGGGCGCCACCTTTCTAGCGTCTTCTTCACCAGGAAGAACCTGGAATAAAATCCTTGTCCCCTTTGGTTTGAGGGGACCGGCTCTATCGCTCCCTTCCGGAGCATCTGTTGGTGTTTCGATGGAATGGCTGCCGGGGGCTTGGGTGGAGGGACTTGCGTGAATTCCAAGGTATGCCCTTTCCGAATGATGTTGAGCACCCAACGGTCCGATGTTATCCTGGACCAGTTGTGAAGGTATTTGGTGACTGGTATTTGGTGACCCTGCCTCCAACTGATGATCTCTTGAAGGAGGGTCCAGTAGGAAGAGCCAGGAGGCCGCTATTGGCGTTTGGACGAATCTCGACCTCGTCCAGCTTGTTTTCCCTTATTGTAAGGCCGGGAGTAGTTGGTAGACTGGCCCTACCGCTGTTGATAAGGCTGACGGTATTGCTGGGAACCTGAGCCCGTGGTGGAATAGCGTTGTTGTTGTTAAGACCCTCTGTAGTTACCACCTCTACCTCTAGATCCTTTAAAAGGAGACTTTCTGTATTGAAGGGTCCACAAGTACCTGGCAGTCTGTGTCCTTTTTTATTTCTTGAAGAGTGTCGTCAATGAGTTTGCCGAATAATGCTTCACCATCAAAGGGAAGATCCAGGACCTTGTTTTGGATTTCAGGCCTAAACCAAGTAGCTTTGAGCCATCCTTGGCGGCGGAGGACTGCCGCCCCAGCCAATGAACGGAACGCCGTTGTCGCAATATCCATTGCACAGTCAATGATTTCCATCGACGTTGCTTCTCCCTCCTGCAAGATCTTCTTTGCCTCAGTCGTAGACTCCGGAGGCAGCTGGTCAAGGTATGGGGCGACATCACACCAAAGCTGGCGGTCGTACCTACCCATGATATTCGGGCATTTGCCGCTCGCACCAGCAAACTTGCCATCGACGAGAATCTCTTCCCCACATTATCCAACCTCCGTCCTCCGCCCTTCCTTGTCCGGAGGAGTTGTTAAGGGAGTAGAGGGGTTACGGGATTTCCTCTGCGCAGCCTGCAAGATCACAGAGTCTGGTCTTGGATGACCCGTTAAGGCTGCCGGACCATCATCTGGTGCCTTGTATTTTTTATCCAGACGCGGTAGCACCGGGACCACCGTCGCCAGGTTCTTCATGGCCTTTAGGCCCTCCTTCCACACATGATCCACAATAGGAATGGACCTAGTTGATTTCCTAAAAGGTTCCTTGAAATCATATAAAAAACAATCCGTGGTAACCTTAGGCATGGCTAATTTGAATCTTGCAGCGGCTCTTTCCATCAGCTGATGGAAGCCCCCAATGTCCGCAGGCGGGGAATCCGCCGGATCTGGGACTGGCGATGCTGGATCCGCAATGATATACTCCGTCATATTCAGTATTGGGAATAGAGTCAGGATCCGACTGCTGATCCTCATCCGAGGAATCATCATGGACCTCTTGTAACCCGGAGGAATCATGATGGATGGACATTTGAGGCCGAGGGGAAACTTGAGCTGGAATGTTAGGCGTCACCAATGAGGCTGACATCCCTGCAGGAGTTGCCGGCGTTGACGGTACCGGAATAGGCCTACTCGCCTTAGATTTATAGTCCTGCAGCATCTTATGCAGATCTTGGAGAAAAGAAGATGGCACTGTAACCATTTCCTGCTCAGCATGATGTTGCGACTGGGCAGACTGATGATGGCCCACATCCTCGCGTCCGTATTCGCCCTCAGATTCAGTGTCCTGGCATTTGACTAGAAGTTGGGAGGGACTATTTGCATAGCTGTATGAGTCCTGGTCATCCTCCTCTGATTCCCCTTCTTGCAGAAGCATGGTTGGCTGTAGAGGAGACACACTCCTCGGAGAAGTCATCTCCGGCGTGATCCGTGTCACAGAAATGGTAATTCTCTTTTCAGAGGACAATATAGTCGACGGTTCCGTCGTCGACGGTTGTATATGCGTCGACGAGATCGGGGTCGAAGTAGTCGACGAGGAAACGGTCGACACGCCAGCCGTTGTGATGGTCAAAGTCGTCGTCGACGCCCTCGTCGACGAGACAGTCGTCGTCATAGTCGTCGCCGCCATTGTCGACGTCGGCACTATCGTCGACGGCGTGATTGAAACTGCCGTCGGCGACGCCGTCGTCGGTGGCTTCGTCGTTTCCGTCGACGGTGAAGAAACCGCCGTCGACGGTACCTTCGCCGACGACTCCCCTGTCGACGGGGTCGTCAACGACATCAATGCAGATTTCGATTTTTTCGTCGACGGGACCTTCGCCGTCGACGCCTTCGTCGTCGAGGACTTGGAACTCCTCTCAGAAGACTGGGATGAAGGTTTTTTGAAGGCTGTGACAGTCTTCTCACCTTCAGAAGGCGCATCTGGTCCTACCCTCTCCTTTACACCTCGGTGAGGAGATTTGCTGGGACCTGGGCTCTCAGACTCACTGGGGGTCTTTTTTGAGGCCTTGGAAGATCTTTCCATAGAAGGTGAAGGGGAACCCCTACCCCTCTTCACTGACCTTCTTGAAGAAGACATTGATGCTGCATCCTCACTGTCACTGGAGACAGTATCATTCCTGGTTTTCAGCTTATGGAGCCATGTCAAGAGTCTACCCTCACGGTCCCGGAGGGTCTTGGCCGAAAAGGTGCGACAGATCTTACAGTCTGCAGCCTGGTGGTCAGGATAGAGGCAGTAAATGCAGCCTTTGTGCCTATCCTCCACAAAAAGCCTTTTCTTACCACAGGTGGAACAAGGTTTGAAAAGGGCTTTTTTCTTCTCCATTTCTGACATCCTGGAAGGCAGCCAACAATCCTGAAGTGAAGCTGACGATTTTGAAGAAAAAATCCTGAAATAAATCCTTTGAAGAGTAGAAGTTGAGCAGAGCTCAAAGGAGACTCCCTAAGCACAACGTGCGGAAGAAAATCTGAGGCTCCGAGGTTCCTTCAGGAAGGTTCTAAGGGGTGAGGCACTTCGGATTGGCTGAGGCCTAAGTTTAGTCTCTTTTACACAAAGAGGGTGATATGCTACAAAAGGGAATGAGGCCTAGGCCTTTTTCCTTGGTCGTTTGTACCTACAGCTATGGTATTTTTATTACCGAGACTCCCATTCCGACGATGGGGAATGATACAAAGCATGGGAATCTATGAAAGTTCCAATACTGGTGTAAAGGGTAACTACCCCAGAAAAAGCGAAAAGAAGACCTGAGGCACACTGCCAGCTTAAAAAGCATAACGCATCTAAAGGATGTTAAATGAAAAGGTAACCCCCCCCCCAGAACATACGCCTGAGGCATACAGGCCTATGGGGGAGGGCGAAAACCCGCAAGGAGGCACTGAACAGCTGATTCGGTGTGGGCGTCAAACAATAAAACCCCATCAAAGGGTAGATCAACAATTCGCTCCCCGATATTTTCCGGGAAGACGCTATCCCGCAACCATACATGGCGCCACAAGGCAACCGAGACCAGCAATAGCCCGGTCTAAGGAATCAGCAGTATCCAAGGCCGAGCGGATCCTAAATTAAGCAAGGTCACGGCCATCCCGGAGAAGAGGAAGGAGGTTAACACAAGCACCTTCAGAGGTGGCGGAAAGCAGAGACTCTGCAGAGTAGCCCGAGCCAGGACACACACTGTATTTAGTGACCGTAGGGCAGCACTAGTGGAGGTAAAGATGTTCCAACCCCATGACTCAAGCCATCTGGACTCCCGGGAGGAAGGAAGCATTAACTGAGGCAAGGAAGGGAAGGCAGTTTGCAAGACAAACCCCTGCATGTCAGGGTGGACAAATAAGCAAACTGGATCATGTGGAGCAGGACGGTGGCGGTGCAAGACAGAACGAGCCACCGGATCACCGGAAGCTGGCCGAACCCAGGTGCCCAAAAGGGCATCATAAAGAGAAGCTTCAAAGGGCAGAAGCGGCTCCACACTCCTCAACCCACGGTGAAGGACATCAAGCAGAGGGTCCACAGACAAGGGAGCTGCATGTTTAGCACACGAGTAGCCAAGGAGACTACTCTTAGAAAAGCAGCACCGGCATCGGTAGCCCTCCGAGGAGGGGACAGCAACTCATCTGTGGGTGAGGGCTGTAAACAAAGCCTTCTAAGACACTGAGGGTGCGACCAATGTCCAAAAGAAGGGAGCCCCATGGACGAATGGGGGTCCTGATGGGGCTCCTAAGGAGCCGGGGAACCTGCCGGGTCCACAAATTCTAAGGGGCGACACAGGCAAGGATATATCCGGCGTCGCCGGACGTGAAAGTGATGCCAAACTCTCTCCAGAAGAAGAGTCAACCACCCGGTGTCGATGCTGAGCCAAAACGACTTCGGTGGGCGCTGATCGTGCCTCGTCCGGTACCGACTCAGCTTCATCGGGCACCGAGTCGGCCCTGTCCAGTGCAGTTTCCACGTCCACCACGACAAGCACCGCTTCGGAAGAAGGGGATGGCGCCAGGGAGGCAAGCCTACGGCGAATTCGCCTTTTGGGCAATTTCTCCGTGTGAGGAGAAATTGTAGTAAAAAAGAAGAATACTTTAAAAGTGAAGAAATCCTGAAAGACAAATTGGTGGTGAGGGGATACCCCAAAAGATTAGTCAAGATCGCCTTGAAACGTGCTTGGTTTACACCAAGAGAAGTTCTTTTGGTACCCAAAATCAAACAAAAAGAGACACCATTGACGTGCGTTCTCACGTATGATCCGAAAGCAAATAAAGTAAAAAAAACGTATCCAAAAACATTGGAAACTTATTGAACATCTGGGGATTCAAAAACCTCTTTTTGCTTCCAAAAAAGGTAAAAACATAAGACAATCTCTTGTAAGAGCAATGAGAAAAGAAGACCCATTACCCAAAGATCTAAGAGGGCTCCTAAACTTGCCACCAATAATAGGGCACTATAGATGTCAAAATTGCGCTGCATGTAGCCTGACAACAGATACGAAGGTTGAAATAAATGGGTTAGTACATCTACAAAAAAGTTTTTCCAACTGTAACACAAAGAATACAGTTTACTGTATTAAATGTCCATGTAATAAGTTCTATATTGGACAAACTACCCAAATAGTGAAGAAGCGTATTCTTCAACACAAATCGAGGGTGAAGTGTAAAGTCCAGGGAGCACCATTAGTTCATCATTTTGAAACCTGTAATCACACTGAAAATGATATCACTTGGACAGGTTTGCTTACCTTGGCTAAGACAAAACAGGAGGAAGTCGAATCTAAATCGGACAGACTGGAGGCGGGAGTAATAGAAAAATACCGCACTGCGATCACAGGCCTGAATGATAGAGATGAAATATGTGCACTGATATAAGGAAATGTTTCTGTAAATAACACTTTCTGAGACTGAGATTATCTGCAAACGATATATTGAGTTTTGTATGCTATAACATCTGGTATTTTATGGATTGTTTTTAGAATGTGGTTGACACTTGTAGTTTTCTTAATTTTTCTTCAATTTGTTCTTTTCTTCTATTCTAGATTTCGATTTCTTCTTGAAAAATAATTTTCTCTACTTTTCTCCTCACCGTTTGTTTATTGAAGCTGAGGTGAGACATATCGACCGTTTTAATGGGCTGGCGGTCTAGTTATTGCTAATACACAGAGGCATGTAGTCCTCTGTTTGTTATTTTTACCGTCGGTGGCCGCGTAGTCCCTTTTTTGTTTTGCGATCCGTAGTGCCTAATTTCCGCACCACGTGACCGGGACAAAACGCCGGAGAATCAGCATGGCGTGTAGCGGACCTACATAGCGGTGTTTGCGAAGTAAGTGGATGGTACGATGATTCTATTGATTTAAAAAGAAGGTTTAGGAGTGTTGAACCTCCGTTTCATCACGTCCCTATTTATTTGATAGGTACTCCACAGAAGGATTGCTATATACACGATTTACTCGTGAATACAACACGATGTACAGCGGTCCACCATTATAGGGTAAGAATGCCCTCAGTGTGATAACTATTACGGTGGTTTATTTCTTATTTATTTCTATCAGATAAGGAATACCAATGCAGTATTCTTGCATTTTTTGACAGAGAGAACGGCTCTTTTTGAATTTTCTAAATATACGGTGATATTGTGAAGAAATATTTACACCGAGAGCCACAGATCATTCTAGGTAAGCCACATTCTGCGACTAGTTTATTTTACACATATATTTATAGCGCTAGAGGCCTTCACCTTTTTTCCCCTCTTGCTTTTACACCTGCCACAATATAGAATATAAGACGCCTTAGAAATTATACTTCGGCAGTCGTTGGAGGTCATAGACCATGGTAAATGACGATGCAAGCCATCTTTTTTCGAATTGTAGGCAGAGGTCTATCCTTTATCACGTTTCTAGGTCTTCCGGCTGATTCTTTGTCCTTCCTTCTTTTCATTTAAATAATTACACATTGGGTGGTGTTGTTTTAAGTGGTTATGACACTACACTAGGGTGACTATTTAAGCTAAAAGACTTTATGGGCTGGTGCTGTATCACTCAGAGGAAATTATGTATATATGTGTATATATTTACACTTATAGTATGTCCCTTGTCGCGAAACTGTAATATGTATATAGTTATATATGATTTTTTGATTTCATAGACTGATTACTATTAGCCCTTGTCCTGATGAGGCCCATAATCAAGGGGCTGAAACACGTCGACACTTCTAAGAAGACACCATTCAAAAGTCTACGTTGTATAAGTAAATTAATAAGGAGTACTAAAATTAGACAGGTTTAAATAATATAGACCAGTGAGGCTCCTTTCCTTTTCTTTGGCAGATCTTGTTTTTTAGGAATGCTTGGCTTTACGTTCATTAAGCATCCTTTATTTCAAAAATTTGGGCTAGAACATATGAAAAAGATAGAAAAACGTGAGTGTATTTTGAATAGATTTGTGTGGAATGTGATGTGTATATATATATATATATATATATATATATATATATATATATATATGTGTTTGTTTCCTGTATATATGTATAGTTTTGAGAAACAAATAAACCTTTTTTCCAATTGATGAGAAAATAAAACATCTAGAAAATGAATAAAAAAATATATATAAAAGAGTAATCTAGGAAATTTATTTATGTTATTTAGTTTGGTTTTGAAATAATATAGAATTGATTTTCAGATGTGATATACTTCATGTAGGAAGGGATAATTTATTTCTCTCGTCCTTTTGAGATAGACTGTTAATGATTCCCTAGGCATAATTTTTTTGTATACTATGGCGCCACACCGGCGCCGACTCAGCCTCAACCACAACAAGCTACGACCCCGAAGTAAGAAGCGGAGTGGGAGACGAGTTTATGGCACCGGAATGGCGCTAACCCCAGCTCCAAATAGGCTGCCACCTGCCCAGAAGGCCGAGGTGTGCTCGAAGCAAGGCTTTGGGCACCAGCGACCACCTGCGACACCACAGGGAGGTCCACGGGACTATGCGGCGTGGCAGGGGTGCTATGGGCCGAAGAGGGGGACCCAGCCGGGCCACACCCGGACGACACCATATCTCCATCGTTCCTGTAGGGCAAGGGCTTATGTCGGGGGACACTTTAAGTAGCAGGGGCCCAGATGACGCCCCAGGGATAGGTGAGGACCCAAGGGAGGCCTGCAGAGCCACGGCATAGGCTTCCATCTGGGTCCAAGTCGCCCCCGCGTCCAGATAGGGCGCATAGGGGATCTGCCGGGGTCGCACGTTCGCCCCGACAACAGAAGAAAGTGAGGTCGAGGACCTCGGCGACATGCGCCGCGACTTACCCAAAAGGGGCAAACACTGTCCCCAGGCCCCAGAGGTCGATCAACAGCGCAACTGGAAAACAGAGGGGCCTGCCGGCGATGAGGAGGCCGGAGGATGAGACTATTCAGAGCGGGACAAGAGAGCCGAAAGAAGCTTCATTCAGCACTCCCACCAAGACTTCGGCGTCGCAATCTGTCGAGTCGTGGTGTTCGCCCAAACACCACATACATATAAGATGTGGGTCCGTCACGGACATTTGCCGCGAACAGGAAGTACAAGTTTTAAAGCCCGAAGGCATCGCACACTGTTCCAGACGCAAAGCGTCAAAAGAGGCCTGAAAACAGGCCAGAGGAACCGCTTACTGCGGAAAAGAAGGAAACTGACGTCAGCGCGGAGGGAGGGACTTATATGACCACGCTGACGTCACGTACGTGGACGACGGCAGGGCGAGGTCGTGTGGTGCCGTCCCCCGGCGGGCAGAGGTGCCGCTGCAAAAAGAATTCCGGAACCAGTCTGATGCCTGGGGATATTCTAAGTTAAGGAATCTGCGGCTAGATGTCTATCAGATATACACATATATATATACACACACACACATATATATACACACACGCATATATACACACACACACATGTATATATATATATATATATATATATATATATATATATATATATATATATATATATATATATATATATATATTTATTTATTTATTTTATTTATTTATAGTGTTTTATATAGCGCGGACAAGACCCGTGGGTATCAGAGCGCTTTACATATGAGATTACAGATTGTCATTATATAGGCAATTATAACAGCAAACATATATGGAGGTAGAAGGCGATATACTATCTAGGATGGTTACAAACTGGCATATGAGGTTAATAAATTGACATTATAATAGCAATTAAAACAGCAGAGACAAATATGGACGGTAGGAGGCAATATGCTATCTAGGGTGATTAAATAAATATATTCCTAACGCCTGATCACTTAGCGATAAGTGGTGCATATGGTTTAGGTTGTGCCCTAGTCGTACAGTCAGATTCGATGAGGTAGGATTGTAAATTATTATCAGAGCAATGTCAGAGTAATTACCAAAGGGTAGAATGGGTATGGCTAGTTGTAACGATCATAAATATTCACATGACAGGGTAGGGGTAGTATCTTTGGTGTGAGACATAGTGCAGATAACACCTAAATATGAGGTAGCGATATGGTGTACAGCCGAGGCTTGAGTGGATAGTCATAGCTAGGGTGGTTAGACCTTTGTCTTATTGGTCTTCCAATTGTTATGATGTAAAAAGTTTGTGCCACTGGTCTGTGGTCATCTCTATGTAGGGTATTTACTCATCATATGGCTTTTCAGTTCCCTTTTAAATGCTGCAATATTTTGAATCTTCCTGATATAGGGTGGGAGTGAATTCCAGACTCTGGGGGCGGCTCCCGAAAAAGCTCGGTCATAGGTCTTTTTTTTCCGGAAGAAGGCCGGCCGTAGTAGCAACTCTTTAGCGCTTCTCGTTGATCTGTTACCTCCCGATAGCTTGATTTTCTTGGCTAGATATCTCGGCGTGTTGTAGTGGACCGCTTTGTGTGTAATACAGGCCATCTTCATTTTAATTCTAGCATCGTAGGGTAACCAGTTTAGTGCCTTCAGGTGGGGAGATATGTGATCGAATTTCCTCGTTCCCGTGATAAGTCTTGCCGCTGCATTGAGACAGGCTTTTAGCGGAGCAGTGGATGTTTTTGGTAGGCCAGCTAACGTAGTGCAGCCATATTCGATCCTTGCGATAACTAGCGATTGGATAGCAAGTTTTAGATCTGCTTCTGAGATAAAGGGTTTCAGTTTCCTTAGATAGTTCAAATGGAAACGGGCGCTCTTAGCCATTGCATTGATG
This sequence comes from Lissotriton helveticus, assembly GCF_964261635.1. NCBI lineage: Eukaryota > Metazoa > Chordata > Amphibia > Caudata > Salamandridae > Lissotriton > Lissotriton helveticus. The sequence goes on from NC_136068.1 coordinate 835,537,841, forward strand.
TGTTCTTTCATGTCTAGGTTCTCGTCTAGTGTAATTCCTAGAGATTTGGCTGAATTAACAAGTGTCGGAGTGCAGTTAAGCGCAGTTACCATTTTAGCCCATTCCTTTACCTCTGGTTGACTTCTTGTCGGTGAGATTAACAGGAATTCTGTTTTGTTGGCATTAAGTTTCAAATGGTTAGCTGTTAGCCAATGCAACGCTTTCTTTAGAGTTTCATTCATAAGGTCAATGTCATCACTGCAGGCAATCTTCATATATATTTGTGTGTCGTCTGCGTACATGTGGTAGGAGATCTGTGCATTCCGAAGAATCTCTGTAAGAGGTTCTACATATAAGTTGAAGAGATCTGGGGATAGCGTTGAACCTTGAGGGACCCCTATTGTGTTAGGGCATGGGGAGGAGATTGCTTGGTTGACCAGGAATAGCTGAGTCCTGTTCTGCAGGAAGGAGTTAAACCACTTCCGAACATTTCCAGATAAACCCATCCTGTCATGTAGTCTAGTCATCAGTATCTCATGATTTACCGTGTCAAATGCTGATGACAGGTCTAGTAGAATCAGTAGGCATGCATGATTTTGGTCAAGGGCTTGTAAGGCGTCATCAACAATATGTAATATCGCAGTTTCAGTACTGTGTCCTGTTCTGAAACCTGATTGGCAGTCATCTAATAGTGAGAACTTAGCGATGTGTTGACTCAGTTGGCCTTGCACGCATTTCTCAATAAGTTTGGCCAGTAAAGGGATGTTGGTCACTGGTCGATAATTATTTGGGTCAGTTGCATCTGCTGTCGGTTTTTTGATGATGGGAACTACCTGCCCCATTTTTAGGCAGTCGGGGAGGGTCCCTTGTGATAGTGAGGCATTTATTATCTCGGTCCAGATTGGAACTAGAGTGTGGCTGATTTCTCTTACACATTTTGCCGGTAGCGGGTCTTGGTAGTGGTTGTTGGGTCTAAGTTCCGCTAGAGTTTTGGCGATCTTTTCCTGGTTGTATAGTTCAAATGTGTCCCAACTTGCCTTATTTTTTGTTGGGGGATCTTCCGTTGTCGCGTTCACCTTATTTTTGGTAGCGGGATGGGTCGTGAGGTTAGCCGCTGCATTTGTGAGCTCAGCTTCTAGCAGTTTAGTTTTATCCATGAAAAATGAGGAGAATTTCTCACAACTTATGGGATTCTTAGGGTTCTCTTGGGCCGTTTTGGTTAATTTGTTTGACTGTTGTTTTAGGATCTCGAAGAGTTTGAGGTCTGTTTATGGCATTGTCCAGTTCAGCCCTTATAAATTCTTTTTTGGCGCTAGTTATCTTTAAATTATATTGTTTTCTTGTTTTTCTGAGGGCCTTCAGTTCGGGGGAGGAGGGATGTTGTCTCCATTTCCTTTCTGCCATTCTCAGTTTTCGCCTGTCCTCGTTCAAAGCCTCATTAAACCAAGGATTTTTGGGCTTTTCCGAGACACTTTTCAGTTTTTGAGGTAAGGTGTCATTGACTATATTACCGATTGAGGTTATGTAATGATCAGTCAGCTCATTTACATTCTGCTCGTTGATGCCTGGCTTCAGGTCTTTCTCACATCTTTCAACCAATCGTTCAATATTAACTTCTTTTGTATCTCGTATCAGTTTTTTGACCTTGCGAGGTTGCGTGTTCCTGCCCTTTTTCATTGTCGGTATCACGAAAGTTATGGCGTGATGATCAGACCAATCACACGGGTCTATGGCGGTGATTGAGATTTCTTTGTTTCTAGAAATTATCCAGTCTAAAGTCGCTCCTTGTGAGTGAGTGGGCTGGGTGCATATTTGCGAGAGGTTTAGCTCCTTGAAGAAGTCTTTGATCGAATTGACCATATTATCATTGCCGTCGTCCCAGTGGAGGTTAAAGTCACCTAGGAATATGTTGTTGGCATCTGGGTTAGAGTTAGCAGTTATGATCTCCATAAGATGCTCTGTGAACTTTGCGTTATCTCCCGGTGGGTGGTAAAACGCATGTAGGTTGTAATTTTGATTATTTGGTGATCTTATGTTAAGACCAAGGTATTCACATGATTCTATATGGTCGGATTGGAATTGGTTGACCTCTATCTCTGAGCGATGGATGCACGCTATCCCTCCTCCCACTTTCCTGGGTCTGTCCAACCTGACAATGTTGTATTGTGGTGGTACTAGAAGATCCATGGTAGGAGAGGATGATTCATTGAGCCATGTTTCCGTGAGGATGGCCAGGTCGATTTCTTTGTTGAGGATTAAGGCGGCTATGTCAGATGCGAGTTTATTTGCCGAGCGACAGTTAAGCAATAGGCAGTTCAGTGTTTTCTGTGGGTTGACGCAGTTTCCATTTTCTACTTCGGTTGTATTTACCTGGATATGTTGTAGGTTGTGGTGGATTGCTTTCCTATCATTCTTTCGGGGCAATCTATTCGGGTCAATAGGTACAATTTCGATAGGTACAGTTTCGATACTCTCTTCCTTTCTCGGAGCCTGTTGTTCAT